>NC_137080.1:41731691-42331691 GCF_951640355.1 Cnephaeus nilssonii | reverse complement strand
GCCTGCCCCCTCTCACAGTCTAGGAGCCCTCAAGGGTGGGAGGCGACCCGGTGATCAGGGGAAGGCGACACCCCCATCACACCTCTGCTGCTGCCACTGCCGGCAGCACAAGCCTCAGCCGGCCCTGGTTACCTGAGCCTCGGGAGGCCCTGGGCAGCTGGGCAGCTGCCATCCAAGGCTTGCCTGCACCTCAGGGTGGCCCTGGGCAGCTGGTCAGTCGCCATCCAAGGCTTGTCTATGCCTCGGGCTGGCTCTGGGTGGCTGGGGGGCTGAGGGGCTGAAGGGACTGGAGGCAGGTGCACAGAGCAGCCGAAACCACCTGGGGGCGGGCCTGGCTGTGCCGTGTGCCTGCCGCCCCGGCAGGGCTGAGGGGACTGGGTGCCGCCATCTTGTGGCTATGGGCGCCCCCATCTTTGAGGGTGTGGCAGTCCATTAGCATGTTCCCTCATTATTGGCTGTGGGTGCTACCATCTTTGTGAGGATGTGATGGTCAATTAGCATATTCCCTTTTTATTAGATAGGATAAATGTAATAAATGTAAAAGTTGGATTATTCAAAGAGAATATACTTGTTGCCTAGACATTTAAAGGTTTTAATCACAAATTCTAAGAATCAGTAATGGTTGCAATTATAAACTTAACAATTTTCTTGCTTATTTTCTAAAATATGTTTCACCTTATGTCTCTGAATCTGTGATATAGGCTTGAATGGAAGTAGTTTACTCAGAGAATCATTCCAGGAAGCAGTAGTTAGTGGCAGAGGATGTAAAACAAGAAAGGATGAAGAACCAGTGCAACGATGCTTTATGGTGATTGCCAACTGCTCTAAGGCCAGTGCTCTGTTTGCTGAAACCTGCTGAGTAACTCAATGAGCATCTCAGAATGATGCACCATTGGCCCCCATTCCACAATGGTGACGGGGGCTTTAGAGATGGCTGTGAACTTCCTAGTTAGTCCTGAGTGTATAATCCCAGGTATCCTACTTACTTTCCTGTCTCAAAGAAGCCTAAGTTACATGGCTCTAGTTCAAATGCAAAGAATTGCTGGGTTGCTCTGAAGCTGGCTGGAGCTGTAGCAGTGGGAGATGTAGTATGAGGGAACAGAAGGATTTGAAAGAATTATAAGAGCTGTCCAACACAATTAGATTCTTGTGCTAATCAAGGATATTAACCATAATAGAGATTATGTTACTTAGGTTAGTTGAGAAAAACTATTTTAATATCAAGATTAAAACTTCTATAATTACATTTATAGGGAAGGTTATTATCCAAATGCCTATTTGTATTCTTCTTGAAGCATTATAATTGTTCATATTTTTCTGCCCATGGGGTAATTTCTAGCAACTGTTATCAGTCACTTTCCATCTTTGCTTTCTAGTTGAAATTCCATATATGTTCTGTTTGGAGTGCAGTACATTCATTTTAGCACTTTTAACTACAATGAGACAGCTCCCTTTGTAACTCTGTCCTAGATTTGACTTAGAATCTAATTCAATATTCTAATTAAAATTAAATATTTCAGTTTTGCTTAATATGCTACCCAGGGGTTGCAAAGAAATGTCTACCCTTGTAGCCAATTTAAATCTTACATCTGAGTATTTTTCAGCCTCACCAGCAGTGCAAGTTTATAGTGGGTGATCTTTCATCTTGAAAAATGAATCCAGCTGTGTTGCCACTAAAAACTGGTGGTGTGTAGTCTGTTAAATAGCATGCAATTCAACTAAATCCTGATTACAATGTGAAAATAGTGAGATTACCATAACTATGTTAAGCACGTTAAATTTATGGGGTACATTTTTATTAGAAACATATTTTGTGCATTTTTAAAATAAAGTTTTCTCAGTCGTGAGATTTTCAAGATAAAATTTGCTTGAAGAAAACCATAGCAAGCCCTTTTAGGAGAAATGTATCTCATCTTAAAAAAAAAAAATAGGGAGTCCTGGCCAGTGTTGCTCAGTTGGTTGGTCATCTTCCCATGCACTGAAAGGTTTGCAGTTCAATTATCAGTTAGGGCATATGTAGGAATAGGGGTTTGATTCCCCAGTAGAGAGCATGTAAGAGGCAGCTGATTGATGATTCATTCTCACATCAATGCTTCTCTCTCTCCCTCGCCTTTCCTCTCTCTCTAAAAGTCATACTATATATATATTTAGTGGACAAGAGTGTTGTGATTTCTAGAGGGAGGAGGATATAATGGGGATAAATGGTAATGGACAAAGACTTGACTTGGGTGGTGACACAATTCAGAGTACAGATGATGTGCTGTAGAATTGTATATCTGAAACTTGTATAATTTTGTTAACCAGTGTTGCCTAAATAAATTCATAAAAAGAAGACAAGAAAAAAATATAGTGTGTTTTGGAGAAGCACAGTGTGTGACTATTAGGCACATCTTAAAAATTACATGAGGATTTAAAAAAAGTAGATGTTTCATTTGGGTTAAAAAATAGCAGGTATATGATTTTACATTTAGATAAAATATACACAACACTCTATACAATAGCAAATAATTAATACTCTAAGTTTTTTCACATCTTACATAAATACCTGGGTCCCAAGGCAGCCTCCACTTCCAAACATGCCACTAGACAGATCTATAGAAGTTAATACTAATGTCCAATTGTATTCACACTGAGAGTCCCAAATCAGCATGATTAATAGCAACCAACAGAAGAAGCTGTGCTCTTATCGGACTCTTCATGCCCCCTGCACTTACAATGCAGTTAAGTACTTCACAGAATTGAGGGCTGTTAATAAAATACTGGCAGAGTATGGAAGTAGAACAACTGGGCAACTTGCTTATATAATCATTCATATCTTTAAGCCATGATTATGGGAATAAAATCCATATGTTCAATATGACTTTTAAAATGTTAATGAATGTTTGTTATATGACATTTGATTAACTAAATCTTGATAAAGGAAATCTGTCTCTATAATCCAACTTAAATTATATTACCTGATATCTATAATGAGGGCCCTGAAATAACCTGAAATGTGAGATCTGGCAGGTTTAAATTCCAAATACTTTGTCAGATATCAACTAGGAGTCCGTTTTATTTATTTATTCATTGCTTATGAATAAACTAGAGGCCCGGTGCATGAAAATTCATGCACTGGGGGATGGGGGGTCCCTCAGCCCGGCCTGCACCCTCTTGCAGTCCAGGACCCCTCAGGGGATGTCCGCCTGCCAGCTTAGGCCCGTTCCCCATGGGTAACGGGCCTAAGCTGACAGTTGGAAATCCCTCTCGCAGTCCGGGACCCCTCACTCCTTACTGCCCGCCTGCTCACTGCTCCTTACCACTCAGCTCACTGCTCCTTAGCACTGCCATGGAGGTAGGAGAGGCTCCCGCCACCACCAATGCACTCGCCAGTTGTGAGCCCTATCTTTCTGTGTAGTTGTCTGTGAGCCAACTGCTCTCTTCCTTCTCACTTAGGGCGAGCAGCATGTGAGGGCAGAGTGTGCTGTCGTGGAATGCAGAGGGCTGCCCTGAGCTGAGGGGAGTGGTCGAGCCCATGGGGTAAGAGGTGGACACAGAGGATGCTATCTCACCCAATTGTGGGGTGGGCTGGCCGGCCTTCATCTGCCTGACCCCACCCAGGGAGGGACCGAGCAGGATGTCCGCCTCTCCATTCTCCATCCTTCTATCTGTGACACCTGTGACCCTTGCCAGGCTTCCCCCAAAGCGAGTTCAGCTCAATCCCTGAATGTAAAAGGGCACGGGGGGAGGGGGCCTCCACTCCAGTGCCCCCTGATTCCCAGCAGCAGGACCTGGTCGACAGGACCTGGTCTCAGATGGTGGCCTCAGCTGCAGAACATAGATCTGTTTCAAGGAAAGTTGGGAATGCAGACTTTCGTATGAGCCCCTATTCCAAAAGGTGGCAGTTTATTCACATTGTGGCAAAGACACCTTCAAGAGTAACATAAGTGGGTAGAGTCAGGGCCAAACTGGGACATTTCCTCATCCAATCTCTCTGAGGTGTGTGGGCAGAACCAAGTCTCAGCTCTTCGCAGGACACTTACGGGGTTTTTTTAAGCCTAAAGGTCAGTAGTCTGTCTCTATTCTTTTTCTTTGGGATTTTTTCATCGGCAGATAAAAGGATACATACATTGGGGCAATCCTCTTGAGATACAATATTCCAGTTGTACCCATGTGATGACGACAGTGCCCCTCAGAGGGAGGGAGCTGACAGATGGGGAGCAGGGAATTCTGAAAACCAAAGCGATGACAGAGATGCTAAGCCTTTCCTTCACATGTCTGACACCCCTCTTCAGGTGGCCTGCAGGCCAGGCGTCTGCTGGACCTTTACCACTTGATGTCCTGGCAGGCTGCCTGGGCCCTGCTAGGCAGTGTGCAGAGCCGCCTGGGCCTGGGGGGAGTCATCCCCATGCCCCGCCCCAGCCACTCCTGGTACAGCTCCTGCACATGGGCGCTGATCTCCGGGGGCCACACCGGGATGGCAGCATGGATGCCTTCCATCTGCCGCAGCAGTGCCCTGTCTGCACGCCCATCCTCTGCCTGGGCCTGGCCCCTGCCGCTTAGGCATCCCCGGCACAGGCCAGGACCTCCACAAAGTGGCAGGAGAACTTGCCCCTCTACAGCTTCAGGACCACTTCTGGATGTTCCAAAAGCCATAAGCAGCCTCAAAGCATAGCAGAACCTCTCCGTCCCTTTCAAGGGTGACCTCCTGGAAGTCTTTGTTCCTCAGGGTGCGGGAGGTGAGCACCCGCACGTCCTCATTGAACAGCTCCTTGGCCATGTGCCTGAAGATGTGCACCAGGTACCGTCAGAGCTGGCACCCTCGTGGAGCCTCACCTCCTTTTCATTTATCCAAACAGAGTGTCCACAGCAGCGTCATTCGAGTCAAGGTCACTTTGCTCCATTATCTGGACAATTTCACCTGAGGTTAACACGCAGTCAGCACCCTGTGAACTATGTAAAGCTGTGGGAACATCTTCTAAAAGGGCCTCCAGTTTCTTGTCATAACACGGGGCCACAGTGACGTGGAAAATCTTATCTGGGGACAGGTTCTGCCATCTGGTAAAGTAATCCTGCACCAGAGAGCCCAGGATCTGCTGGGGAGACTTGGCCGTGCAGAGGTGGGGGTGATGGGGTGACCCAGCACACGCTCTGCATATCGGTCCCAGCCGGGGCAGGCGGAGGTCAGCAAGGGTAGCCGGGGCTCTTCCTCACGGTGCTGGCAGTACCGACGCACAAATTCCTTCTGACTCTCCAGGATGCTGATGTCCGCAGCTATCTTCATGTCAAAGACAGTGCACCCCAAGGCTTTTGAGGAAGCACAGAGCCTTCTGGATGCATCAGTGACACTGAGGCTGAATTTAGCAGCCCTCGTTGGTGTTCTGTTGAGAAACTTGGACTCCTTCCTCTGCAGTCACACAACAATCACACGCCAGTCAGTCACTCAGAAATATCTTGGCATCAGCCAGCTTACAGAATTCTCCCATCTCTCCATTCTCATGGGCCAGACTCCGGACGTTGACTGCGGCATTCTCTTGGTCATCGGTTTTTGTTTTTTTACTACATTCCTTCCATGTGTAGTGATCACACTTCATCTGGAGTGAGGCGGGTAGGGGCTGGCTCAAGTGACCTGGAGGAAGCACGGGGAGAGCAGCCAATCACCGCTGGTGGCCCCTGGCGCTGCTGGCGGTGTCCTTTCTTCCTTGAGGAGCGTCTAGGGAGGGGAAGTGGCCGCAGTGCCCGAGGCTGAGTTCCAGGAGGCCGGCAGCACTGTCAGATCGTGCTGGTGGTGCTGTTCCATTGGTGCCTGGCCTGTCCTCTGGAGATTGTACCTGTCGGACTACTAAGGAAGCCAGTTCCCAGTTCCGCCCTGCCTCCTCCACCGATTGATTGGAGTCTGAGGGCCAGGAGGTTCCCCGCTAGCCATCCCCTGATCAATGGGAGCCTGTGGGCCGGGGGAGGGACCAAGTGGTCCGCCTTCCACCCACTCACCAGGCACTGCTGCCATGGATTCATTGGAGCCTGAGAGACCCGGTTTCCCCGTTAGCCATCCCCTGATCAATGGAGCCTGAGGACTGGGGGATGGACCAGTCATCCGTTGGGTCCTTACGGACCCTGGGTTTTTATATATTAGAATTTTATGCAGCATATAACATATATAAACATGCAAAATATACATTGTATTAACTAAAATATGTCTATGTAAAATATAGGATATAAAAGATATTTTATTATAAACATGCATACATGTGTGTATTATATATATAATTATATTATATATATAAAGATTCAATTGTAGTTCTTATGAGAGAGTTTTTGCATTTTTTAGTACTCAGGCACGTAGAACACAATAATTAATGACACAGAATTCCTCTGTGCTAAGATTTTACTAAGAAGTAGGTTTAACAAGGGGATATGGTATAGAACCCAAGGAAGCATTAAGGATTTAAGAATTGTATATCTTAATCCTGTGCTCTAGAGGTCCAAATAAAAAAGGTATTAAGGGAGAATTTACTAAAAAAATAAAAACAAAAAATGTATATTTGATTTTAGAAAAAAAGAACAAGAATTATAAGTAAAAGAATAAGATTAACCTCTGTACAAAGTTGAAGTGTTGCATTTTGGTATATATTTTGCAAAAGATAAGACTTTTTCTAGCCTTAAAGGAACTTTGAAAATTAGTGGAAATTTTGTCTTAGATAATTTTAAAGAGAAAATATCTGCAATAATTAGGGTAAAGATATTCTAAAGGGCAAAATGGCATGTTAATTCTATGCTTTAAAAAAATAGAATTCTCACTTTGGCCGGTGGCTCAGTCAGTTGGAGCATTGTCCCATGTACCAAAAATGTTGCAGGTACAATTTCCGGTCAGGGTGTGTATGGGAGGCAATTGATCAGGGTTTCTCTCTCACATGGATATTTCTCTCCCCTCTGCCTCTTCCTCCCTCTAAAAATCATTATAAAAAGTATCCTCAGGTGAGGATTAAAAAACCCAAACTAGATTTCTCTTTGGGTGGGATGGTGGCAGAAAATAATTCAAAACAAGTCCTCCTTGAAACTGTGGAGAGATGGAAGAGGGTCCTAGGTACCTTTTCCCACTTATTACCAAAATATTACAACCAATTAACTTAACTAATTCTATTAAATAGGTGCCTTTTTAGATATGCAAATTCAAAAAGGAAGAAAACAAAAAAAACCTGCTAGCTATCATTGAGGATCTCCTGAGCTTTCCCACCAAGCTGATAGGATTCTATAAAATATCATTAGAGACTAAATACAATCTGGAGCTAACAGAAAAGCTTCTGGAGCTCATGTGAAAATTATAAGACAATATTCATTTGCCTATAATCATCCACTAAAATGATGCCCTGAGGACAGCTGGAAAAGCAATATATTCCAAATTATTTACCTAGTTTATTGAAATGACTAGAGGCCCGGTGCACGAAATTTGTGCATGGTGGGGTGTCCCCTCAGCCCAGCCTGCACCCTCTCCAAGCCGGGACCCCTTGGGGGATGTCCAACTGCTGGTTTAGGCCCGATCCCGATCCCTCTCACAATCCTGGACGGCTGACTCCTAATCTCTCACCTGCCTGCCTGCCTGGTCGCCCCTAACTGCCCCTCCCTGCTTGCCTGATCACCCCTCACTGCCTCTGCGTGCCGGCCTGATTGCCTCTAATTGCCCACCCTGCCAGCCTGGTCGCTCCTAACTGCCCCCCTCCTGCCAGCCTGGTCACCCCTTACTGCCCCCACTGTCAGCCTGGTCGCCCCCAACTTCCCCCTCCCTGCCAGCTTGATCACCCCCAACTGCCTCCCATGCAAGCCTAGTTGCCCCTCACTGCCCCCTCTGCCAGCCTAATCGCCCCCAACTGCCCCCCCCACCGCTGGCCTGGTCACCCCTAACTGCCACCCCCACCAGCCTGTTCGCTCCCAACTCCCAACTGCCCCCCTGCCATCCTGGTTGCCCCTCATAGCCCCCCACCAGCCTGGTCACCTCATGCAGCCTGCTGTTCAGTCATTTGGTCATACCTCACTAACCCCCCTGCTGGCCCAGTCACCCCATGCAGCCTCCTGCTCAGTCATTTGGTCATCCCTCACTAACCCCTCCTGCCGGCCTGGTCATAGGCAGCCATCTTGTGAGGGCATGACGGTCAATTTGTATATTACCTCTCTATTATATAGTATTCTTTTATGTATCATGAAATGCACACAGTCTCACCCCCTGAAAGAGACCTTTATCATCAGCTTGAACCAGTTCTTCAAGAGTTCTACTGGAAATAGAGTTTATGAAAGTAGATAACACTATAAGGTGAGTTTAATGTATAATAATAATTTTTGGTAAATTTTCAAATTTGGAAGCTTTCTTTGTTCTAAGTTCCAGGTTTGTTTGTTTGGAGATTTTTCCTTAGAAAAAAAGAGTGAAACAAATAAAGGCCCAGAGGTGATTGTTTTCTTGTTTTGGTTGTATGGTCCATCTGTTTTGGTGGTGTTGCTTGTTTTTAAGTTAAATAAAAATAGTACTCTGTATTGCTTCTGATTTCTGTGTCTGAAGATCACTGCCTTCATTGGACAATGAAAGCTTCATGCAGAGGATCCAGGGATTTGCTTATCAAGGTTATCTCTGTCTTATAAGTAATGTCCTCAAAAAGGACAATCAATAATGTAAATGTCACCAAGTAGAGAATGAAGCAGGTACACTTCATTCTCTACTCTGCTTTACTGGAAAGCAGCATTTAGCACAGCAGACTACTCAGTCTTTAAAGACAGTCTGTCCCAGTATGCAGAGACACCATAGGCTCCTGGTTCTCCTCCTACCCAACTTAATGACCCTTTTATGTTTCTCTTGCTGGCTCTTCTTACTCAAGGTAATTGTCAAGTAATAGAATTGGTCACCTTTTTTCCTTGGTATCCTTTTATAATATCATTCGTCTTTTCTCAAGTTGATTGAATCTATTCCTCAAGTGATTATTAAAATTCATGTGTTTACACACAATCCTCTATTTCCAGTATTCACCTCTCTTCTGAGTTTTAGATTTATATATCTACTAGAGGCCCTGCTCATGGATTCGTGTATGGTGGGGTCCGGCTAGCCTGCCCCCCATCAGGGCGATCAGGGCCGGGCCAGTGGTGGGGAGGGGATATGGGAGGTTGGCGATTAGTCATTCTGGTCACTTGGCATATATATATATATATATATATATATATATATATATATATATATATATATAGATGTGCACACTCAAAATTTCCATTTGAATGAATCAGAGGACCACAACATACTGTGTTGCAAACAGATGTCAAATAATTATCCGCACCTCTTCTTTCACTTACCTTTTTCAATATACCCCATTTCAACAAATTCTGTCAGCATTCACTTATATACTTGAGCCAGAAAACTGACAATTTTCATTAACAACTCCCTTTAAGTCTCCCTCACCTCTTGTCTGATTCCATTACTCCCACATTAGCATTATCTGTCCACATCTTTCCATTTATATTGTCAAAATGCAATTTTAAAAAAATTATTCCTTTTTTCATACACCATTTTAGCCATTTAATTGGCCTCTACACATCCAGTCTATCTCCCATTCACTTCTCCATATAGGAGTTTAAGTGATATTAAGTAATTAAAATTCAATAATGTAATGCATGAAATTTAAGATGATGAAATAATTAAAATTTATTTAATTTTCTTAATTCAGCATTTATATAAAAATATTAAATTAAGTATGTATTTGGTAATTTTTAAACTTAATATGCTTTTTGAACTTAGATTATAAAATGTTTTTTAGTTCATTCACCTTGATTTATGATATTTTAATTTAAATGTATTCTATTGATTATGGCTATTTAAAGGAATTGCAGTTAAATTGATATTGAAATGCAGCATGAATATTTTGCTGTTATACACATGTATAAAATATGAAATTTCTGGGTATTAGGAGGTGAGCAATTTTAACTTTACTAGATGTTTTGTTTAGTTTTTAGGAGACATTTAAGGAAATATCAATCAGTGGAGCAGCAATGAGTTAAAAATTCTTTCAGGCAGTAAGTATAGTATGTTCTAAAACCATGTGTAGAGGTGTGAAATGTTGGATTATCACCAAAAATCATGATTTGGGAAGCTATCATGCAGAAAAGATGGAAGAATACACTGAGTGGCCAGATTATTATGCATTCAGAGATCATAATAATTTGGCCACTCAGTGTATATAAATCATTGTTGGCCTTAAAAAAATGTTTAGATTTTTTATTTTAGTCACAAGCAACTGAACATAGTTTATCCTTTGTCAATATGGCTTTTCTATAAAATTCTTATGTATATTTTCATTATTTTTCCTACTGTGCTTTCTGTAAAATATCATACAAAAGAGCAACCCTGCAAAGGCTCCAACAAACAATCCTGTGGAAAAGGAATTCTCTCCACAAACCATGTTAATCATGATCGGGCTTATTTACTGGTCTTTTGCTATTGATTTACTAGGTCATTTGCTACTTTTTCTTAATCACCCATAATTATTTGAATATTTTAAATTTACTGTACTTAGTGCAAACTTATTTTTATAGACAAAGGTTTTCCACAGTTATTTCAACAGTTGTGAGCTTCAAATAAACCTATCCATATATTTTCTTATCTTGAAGATCATGCCAGTAAGACTTTACTTTTCACTTAGTTATATCATAGAATTAAAAAATTATTTTGACATTGTATTATAGTTATTAAATGTAGTATAGTTGAGGCAGAGGGTTAAAGTTTGACTTGCCATACCTTAGTAAAAATGTACCACATATTCCCAATGTGACTAGAGGTCCTCAGTAAAGTCTGGATTCTATTTGTTTGGTGAGGATGGCTATATGTCAGATATCATGCTGCAATTTTTTAAAGGTACCAGGGTCCAGCTGTTGTTATATAATCCCACCTATCTATTTCCCATAAGACAATACAGTTTTAATCTCTGTTTGTCCAATGCCAACTAACTGTAGCACAGGAAGACAGTGTTTTTAAATCCCTAGTATCTGGTTTGTTAGAGAGCAAAAATAAGAGCCATATTCATCAGTGATGGCCTCCTACAACTTAGCTTTATCATAGTGAGTTCTAATAATTTCACTTTTTAGCTTGGTTCTTAAATACTTACAGCCACTGACCTTCAAAATCATAATATCCATGATTTCCTATCTAATAGTCTTTCCTTTGTGAAGATGTAGGCCCTCCCCATCATTGTTGATGGCTATGGAACCCAGTAGAGCAGATGTTCTCAATTAGGGGAAATTTTATTTCCTGAGGACACAGGCAAGGCCTGGTGACATTCTTGAGGTGTAGGACTGAGGCCTTGCAATTAGCATCTAGAGCAGTGATGGCGAACCTATGACACGCATGTCAGCACTGACACGCGTAGCCATTTCTGATGACACACATGCCGAGGATGAAACATTTGCTGCTCCTGAGGATGAAACATTTGCGACTAGAGTCTTGGAATTAGTTTTTTCCTCAAAGTGACACACTACCCGAGTTATGCTCAGTTTTTTGGTGACGTTTGACACACCAAGCTCAAAAGGTTGCCCATCACTGATCTAGAGAGTTCAAGCCAGGTATATTGCTAACCATCCTACAATGCACAAGAAAGTCACTCACAACAAAGAATTATCTGGTCCAAAATTTCAACAGCATATGGCTGATAAATACTGCATTAGAGTCATTATTCAGAGTCATTATTAATCTTTTCAATGATGGCCTTATCACCCATCCAGACTGATTTTCAGCCATGGTAGATCTCCTTTATCTTCTAAAACACAGCTCCCACTGATATTCTCAAGATCATAATTTTCTTAATATGGTTTCTGGCCTCCAACAACATTATGACAGCCTGACACAATACCCCATGAGCAGTTGCTTAAGTCCTCACCAAATATCTGGAATGATTGCTTAATCCTCCACATATATCATTGCCTTTGAACGTTAATGAGAGTCATGCAGTTTGAGAACATTATGTGGATTCCAAAATACTGTGTGCACTTGCAGATTGTCTGTGTGCACTATCATTTCCCCATAAATGTCCTTTGTGTAACTCTGAGTGGTTGCTAAAGGTAATATTAAGCAACAAATTCACACCTAAACACACCTGCTTAAGGCTGCTCAAGTTCCCCTTCCACTGTCTTTAAATAAATTTCATCCAAAGTCACATTTGATATATTTAAATGAGCATACTAAATTGTGAAATATCAGGCCAGTCACTGCAATCCGACTTTCGTCCTATTCAGGCAGCTGCCTTGAATTATAAAATTTTGAAATTGGTTTTATATAATACACAAGCTTTGCTTTTCATTAGCATCTGTCCTATATGATTCGCTGCTACTATTTCATAGGATCATTTAAAAAACAGTCAAATGGTAAATATAGGATATTAACTGTAACCCAAGCAGTAGCTGAGGCTTGAAATTCAAGTCCTCAGAATATATTTTGTCTTTCTGTACTCCAAATTATGCAAGTGGACTCTTTAGATAGAGTTTATAAATCAAATAGTCTAAATTTTCTATTCCATAGAAACCAAGTCTGTAGGTATCCCCTACAAAAGAAAAAAGTTGGAGTGATCACAATACCAGATAGCAAGCTATATTACAAAGGCTCTATTCTCAAAACTGCCTGGTACTGGCACAAGAACAGACATATAGACCAATGGGACAAAACAGAGAACCAAAATTTGACCCAAGCCATTATGCTCAATTAATATTTGACAAAGGAGGCAAGAGCATACAAGGGAGTCAAGACAGTCTCTTTAATAAATGGTGTTGGGAAAATTGGTCAGATATATGAAAAAAAAATGAAACTAAAGCACCAATTTACACCATACACAAAAATAAACTCAAATGGATAAAGGACTTAAATGTAAGATGGGAAACCAGAAAGATTATAGAATAAGCCATAGAAAGCAAGTTATCACACATATGTTGTAGCAATATCTTTACCAATACAGCTCCAAGGACAATTGAAAACAAGGACAAAATAAACAAATGAGACTACATCAAAATAAACAAATGGGACTACATCAAAATAAAAAGCTTCTGCACAGCGAAAAAGAAACATCAACAAAACAACAAGAAAGCCCATTGCATGGGAGAACATATTTGCCAATGTTATATCTGATAAGGGTTTAATCTCCAAAATTTATAGGGAACTCATACATCTTAACAAAAAGAAGATAAACAATCCAATCAAAAAATGGGCAAAGGACCTAAATAAATACTTTTCAAAAGTGGACATAGAAAAGGCCAAGAGACATATGAAAACATGCTCAAAGTCATTAATCATCCAAGAGATGCAAATCAAAACCACAATGAGGTACCATCTCACACCTGTCAGACTGGCTATCATCAACAAATCAACAAACAACAAGTGCTGGCAAGGATGTGGAGAAAAAGGAACCCTCGTGCACTGCTGGTAGGAATGCAGACTGGTGCAGCCACTGTGGAAAAAAGTTTGGAGTTTCCTCCAAAAATTATAAATGGAACTCCCATTTGACCTGTAATTGCACTTCTAGGAATATAACCCAAGAAATCAGAAACACTAATCAGGAAGGATATATGCACCCCTATGTTCATAGCAGCACAATTTACAACAGCTAAGATTTGGAAACAACCTATGTGCCCATCAGCAGATGAGTGGATTAAAAAACAGTGGTACATCTACATAATGAATTACTAAGCTGCTGTAAAGAAAGAAGGAACTCTTGCCATTTGCAACAGCATGGATGGACATGGAGAGCATCATGTTAAGTGAAATAAGTCAGTCAGAGAAAGATAAATATCACATGATCTCACTCATTTGTAGAATATAATCACCGGGCCTCTAGTACTATATATAATACTTTAAACAATAAAGAACTTTAAAAAAAAATAGGTCTATTGAAGTTATCTGTTTCTCCTGAATGAATTTTTGTAGTTTGTGTATTTTAAATAATTGATTCATTTTACTTAAGTTATCAAATTTAGGGACAAAAAATTAACAGTATATATTTATTATTTTAATATTCAAGAAACCAATAGTTATGGCCTCTCTTCCATTTCTATTATTATTTGTGTCTTCTCTCTTTTTTTATTAATCTCAATGGAAGTTTATCAATTTTATTTGTCTTATTAAAGAACCAGCTTTTTGGTTTGTTGATATTATCTATTGCTTTCCTATTTTAAATTTTATTGATTTCAGCTCTAATTTTTATTATTTCTTTCCTTCTGCTTGCCTTACACTTGAATTGTTCTATTTTTCTCTAGTTTCCAAAGGTGGAAGCTCAAGGAAATTTATATCTTTCTTATTTTATAATTTGTATTTTCATGCTAGAAACTTTCTTCTAAATACTGCTTTCACTATATTCCACATATTTTAATAAGGTCTGATTTCATTTTCTTTTAGTTTAAATGTTTATAAAAATCTTTTGAAACTTATTTGACCATACGTTATTTAAAAGTATGCAGCTTAATCTTTTTTTTACATATATATATATATATATATATATATATATATATATATATATATATATTTTTTTTTTGGTCTAAAGTTTTACATATGTCTCCTTTTTCCCCAATTGACCCCCCCCCCCCCCAGCCATTCCCACCCTGGGCAAGCCCCACTGCCCCAGTGTCTGTGTCCATTGCTTAATCTTCAAATAATTGGGGGTTTTCCAGTTACCTTTCTGTTATTGATTTCTATTTCAAATCCATTGTAGTCTAGCATTCTCTATATGACACCATCTTTAAAACATTGCTAAGGTGTGCATTGTTGCTCAGAACACATTCTATCTTTTTGAAATGTTCATGTCAGCTTTAGAAGAATGTGTATTATACTGTTGCTAGATGTTGTATTCTATAATGTCAATTACATCAACATGATTGATAGGGCTGTTCAGGTCAACTAACCCCTTGCTGATTTTCTGCCCACTTGATCCATCATTAACTGAAAAAGAGATGTTCAATTCTCTAAGTACAGTTTTAGACTGATTTTTTTTCCTGCAGTCCTATTATTATCATGTATTTTGATATTCTCTTGTTAAGTACTTATGTGATTTACTGGTATAGTTACATGTACAGGAACTAGAGGCCCAGTGCATGAAATTCATGCACTTGGGGTGGGGGGTCTCTCAGCCCGGATTGCAAGAGGATGCAGGCCAGGCTGAGGGACTCCACCAGTGTAGGATTGGGGCTGGGGAGGGACACAGGAGGTTGGCCAGTTGGGGAGGGACTGCAGGAGGGCTCCAGGGCATGTCTGGCCTGACTCGCTCGGTCCCAATCAGCCAGACCCCAGCAGCAAGCTAACCTACTGGTCGGAGTGTCTGCCCCCCTGGTGGTCAGTGCACGTCATAGTGACTGGTTGACTGGTCGACTGTCTGCCCCCTGGTGGTCAGTGCACATCATAGCGAGAAGTTGAGTGGCCTTAGCATATCATTAGCACATTACACTTTGATTGGTTCAATGGTGGACCAGATGACCAGACACTTATCATATTAGGCTTTTATTATATAGGATAGTTATGTCTTCTTAGAGAATTAACTCCTTTATCATTATGTAAAGTCTCTCTTTATCCCTTAAATTTCCCTTGCTCTGAAGTCTGCTTTGTCTGAAATTTATATAGGTATTCCAGCTTTCTTTTGATTAGTATTACTAAGGCATATCTTTCTATATCCCATTACTTTTAACCTATCTGAGCCTTTCGATCAAAGTGGTATTATTTTGACATCATATAATTTGATATTTTTTATTCATTATAATAATTTCTGCCTTTTTATATGTGAATGGTAATTAAATCATTCACTAATAATTATTACATAATTAAATTAATATATAACATGTTTTTAATTGTTTTATATTTATTGCATTTGTTCTTTGTTCTATTTCTCCTCCTTTTCTGCCTTTGTGTATTTGAAGTAAACATTTTATGTGATTCCATTTTATGTTTCTTTCTTAGCATTTCAGTTATACTTTCAAATTTGATCAGTAGTTTCCCTAGTATTTAAAATGCACATTTTAATTAATCTATCACCCTTCAAATAACACTATACTCTTTCATACGTGGTATAGATAGCACGTAAGAGGTGTATTCTAAATATTTTCCTCTCATCTGTTATGCTGTTGATGATGTTCACTTCTCTTAGTCATATGGTATAATCACCCAATACATTGAAATATTTTCACCCTAACCAAATGTATATTTTGGATAATTTTTTAAAAAGTAAAAAATTGTAATTTACCTTTATTTCTTGTATGAGGTTATTCCATTTATTATGTAGATCAAAGTGTTTGACCAATCTCATTTTCTTTCTCTCTGACTTTTGTTTGTTTTAAACATTTCTTTTAAAATAGTTCTTCTAAAATGAATTCTCTCCATTTTTGTTTGTCTGACAAATTATTATTTTCTCCTTCACTTTTGAAGGATCATACACTTGAATAATTTTGCAATATTATTTTTCCAATAGTTTAAAAATTTCACCTCACTTTTTTCTTGCTTGCACATTTTCTAAGGAAAAGTCTGGTCTAATTTTTTATTCCTATTTCTCTATAGGTAAGATGTCTCCCTCCTTCCATTTTCTTTCAACATTTTCTTTCTGTCTTTGGTTTTCTACAGTTTGAGCATTATACACCCGAGTGCAGATTTTTAAAAAATGTTTTCTTTTTCATTGTTAATTTTTAGAGACAGAAGAAGGGAGAGGGATAGAGAGGTTGAAACATTGATGAGAGAGAAACATCATCGATCGGCTACCTCCTGAACGTCCCCTACTGGGGATTGAGCACGCAACCTGAGCATGTGCCCTGACCAGGAATGGAACTGTGACCTGATTCCTGGGTCAGTGCTCAACCACTGAGCCACACCAACTGGGTCCAAGTGTAGAATTTTTGGAATTTACTCTGCTTAGTCTTCTCTGAGATTCCTGGATTTTTGTTTTCATGTTTGTCATTAATTTTTTTTTAATTCAGCCACTATTACCACAAATATTTCTTCTGATCAGTTTTTTCTATTTTTCTCTGCTGGTATTCCACTTATGTGTTTGTTACACCTTTTGAATCCCCCCAATTCTTATGTTCTGATGATGATAATGATTTTCTTCTTGCCTTTTAGTTTTAAAAGTTTCTTTTGACCTATTTTCTTCTTTAGTGATTCTTTCATAGCATTGTCCAGTATACTAATGAGCCCATCAAAGGAATGTATTAACCTTAATACAGTAGTCCATAAAGGCATTTATCACTTATGCTAAGTTGTTTTATTCTATCATTTCTTACATTATTTGTCAGAATTTCCTTCTCTTTGCATTACTCACCTGTTCTTGAATGATATCTACCTTTTCCTTTACAATATTCCCCACTTACCTGCAGTTTCACTTTCCATGGTTTCAGCTACCTGCAGCAAAGCACTGTCTGAATATATTAAATAGAAAATTCCATAAATAAACAATTCATATGTTTTAAATTGCACACTCTTCTGAGTTGTGTGATGAAATCTCACACAGTCTTGTTCTGTCCCAACCCCGGGGCATCTCTTTGTCCAGTGTGTCCATGTGATATATGCTACCTGCTGACCAGTCTCTTAGTACCCATAGTGATTATCTGATCCATTTTTATGGTATTGCAGTGCTTGTGTTCAAGTAACCCTTATTTTACTTAATGATGGACTGAAAGCTCTAGAGTAGTGAGGCTGGCAATTGGGATATGTCAAAACAAAGCTATAAAGTGTTTTCTTTAAGTAAAAAGGAGAAAGTTCTCAGCAAGGAAAACTGTACGCTGAGGTTACTAAGATCTATGGTAAAAACAAATCTGTCCATGAACTTGTGAAAAAGGAAGTGAAATTTGTGCCAGTTTTGCTGTTGCAAGTCAAAAACAGCGAAAAGTTACTGTCACAGTGTTTAACAGGTAAGTACTTAAAATGGAAAAGGCACTATGTTTGTGGGTGGAATACCTGAGCAAAGAGAGTCCACATTCACATAACCTTTGTTACAGCATATTGTTATAATTATCCAATTTTAGTATTGTTGCTAATCTCTTACTTGCCTAATTTAAAAATTAAACTTTATCATAGGTAAGTATGTATAAGAAAAAAATATTTTTATATAGGGCTTGGTGCTCACTGGGGTTTTAGGAATCCACTAGGGTCTTGAAGCATTTACACCACAGTTAAAGGGGGGGGGGGGGAACTACTATATAGACCTTAACATGATAATCATAACTGTTTTAAATTTTCTGTGAGGTAATTCCAAACTCTGTGTCATATTTGAGTCTACTTATAATGATTACTTTGTATTTCAGGCTATATTCTCTCTCTCTCTCTCTTTTTTTAAAACATTTTAGCAAGCCTTAAATTTTTTTGCTTAAAGCCAGATATAATATACAGGGCCATCAAAATGTGATAAATAGTCTTTTAGTACGAGGTTATGTTAATTTGGCCATGAGTTGTGATGTGTTTAATGTGCTATAGTTGTACATGCCAGAGGATTTAAATCTGTATCTATTTGCCATCGTTTTTATTTATTTTAGAAATTCATTTTTTAGGCTTGCTTTACTCATCTCTTCTTCTTGTCTTTGGGCTTCTTTAGGAACTGTTCCTCAGACACAGTCAGTATCTTGAAGATCTTTCAGCTGTAAGTTACATTTATTATACTGGATCGCTACTGGTGTGGTGGTAAAATGTGGGGGAAAGAATATATCCGATATTATGATAAACTCTCAATCTCTTAGTGGGCCTGTGTCCCTCAGCTGTGAAATGCACATGTGTTTCATAGCTTCTTTTCTTCTCCTTAGTATAACGGGGAGCCTAGAGTGGCTGGGTTTGAGGAAATGTCCTTCCTTCCAGTAGAATAAGGCTCTGGTAAAGTCTTTCCCCCTAGGTTTATTCTTTCCTTCCCTTTCCAGAGATAGGAGAGGGTCTTTCTTGGCTTATCACCATGAGAATCTAGAGGTATTCATGGCTGTAAAACATACAAAAGTGTGGGGTCTTCCTAAAAGTGTGGCCTCTAGAAGGCTCCTAATTTTAAGATAGTCCTCACTGAAATTCTAGAACAAGGGTGACTAACATCCTGCCCGCGGGCTGTATAAGGCCCGCGAGATCACTTGGTCTGGTCCTGCCAAGGCATTAGGGGTGAGTTAATTAAATGTTTGACCAAACATAGCAGGCTAGTTTTTAAATTGGTAATCTTGTATGACCTGCGAATGATGTTATAAATATCCAAATGGCCCTTGGCAGAAAAAAGAGGTTCCACACCCCTGCTCTAGAACTTCCTCAATATTAGCATTTAAGTATTCCTAAAGTGTATGGCTCCAGACCATCCCTACTATGACTCTAGTTTGGCAATGTCTCCAGATTTCTGAGCAGTGATTTGCCATGTGACATCAGCCCCCTAATGGGTCCAAGAAAAGACAATGATTTTCAACTTGTTCAGCTTTTTCTTGTGAGGATGAGAACAACAACTTCCAAGCTCATTAGATGTCAGAGATGGAACCAAACGTATTACCCAAATATTTTCCCATCGTAAATCATGATCTTCATAATTTAATTTGAAAATCTCCAAATTAGGATGGACAGAACAATTGGCTATAACACTTAATAGTCAAAGTGCTGATGAAACACCTCCATTTCCCTCAAATTTTATCATGTGATATCAACTTTCAAAATAGAAATCCCAAGAACATCAATCTGTTTTTCAACTCATTCTTCAAAATCCATCAAAAACTCCCACATAATTGTACCAGTTATTATTTCTTCTTCTGTCTTCTCATTGTTTCCCTTTGTTCCCCATTCATCATGATGGCCGGTACCTTTTAGTTCCCATTATGCAACCCCTTGTGCAGGAACTGAGAGAGCCTCATGAGAATCCCCTTGGCTTCCAAAGAGAAAGTTCACATAAAAAGTACATGATTGGGGAATCCTCTGAGTACAGCATCCATAATTATATGCATCAATGGCATTAAGTTATTTTCCCCTTGTTATCAAAAATTCAGTTTAATTTCACTCTGTGTTCATAGCATTCCAACCATGTAGGAAGGAATAGTCAATTTATGCTTTGGCGAGAAATAAGGTGATTATTTCGCCCAGAGAACATGGTCTTAAACCACAGCAAAATATTAGTTTCCTTACCATCAGAAATTGGGCCAATAAAAAAAAATGTTCTTCAGAATCAATCTTTTAAACCAAATGACAGTTTTATAAACCTGAGTGATTTGGAATTTAATAGCTACCCAGATTTGCCATTTTATAAAGCTAACGAGGATGATTTAGGGGGGAAATAGAGTTGTATCATATCCCTGGAATAAACTGTTCTGACTTTTATCAAATGAAGTTGAATTTCAAGATGTATTGATTCCCCCCTGACATAAAATTCACAGGGTCCCTGTTACCATTAGTTTTACTCTTTGGCCTGTGGCAACATGAAGTCCTGGTCTTCGTGAGCAAAGCTCTCCACTAATCAACCTCAAATTCTGAAGTGAACAAAACCAGTAACATAGTTCGTAGCAAAATAAAAAATGTGTAGTCATGATAGTTAAAAAAGTACTTTTATGTTTACACAGATTGCCTTTATCAAAGTAATGTTATTATTTCATGGATCTGTTAAAGTTTTCATTGTCATATGAAATAATACAATACCTACCACTAATTATGAAAAGCACATGACAAAAATGTTTTCAGTAAATAAAATTGAAAAACGTTCTAAATATATCTTGAATAAAAGTGATATCTTGGCTAGAATATATTTGGTTGATTTATTTATTAAAACTTTGAAACTGGGTAATTTATTTCATAGTTTAAAATCTGTGTATAATACATGTTAATAATTTTACTGTGCTATATTTCCCATGATTCAGTCTTAACTATGACCAATTATTTCTGTGTGGGTATATAGGTTTGCATCTGTTTTTATGTCTGTGTGATTATGCACAGGTACACATACAGTTGTTTCAGATTATAATAAGAGTAAGCATTTGATAAAGTAAACATTTAGTTTGAATTCATTTAAATGCAAAACTTGGCATAGAATTTGAGTGTACTGCCTTCGTTTTTAGTTACAGATTTTCACTTATAACAGAGTTTCTATTTTATATAAACAACTGAGAAAATATCATTTTAAAAGGGTTATTACCTCACCATCTGCACCAGAAATGTTGAATCTTTTAAAATCACCTTTACTTAGTCAATTGTAATATTTTCTGAATGACTCCACATCTTTTGATATTTACCCATGTCAGCTATGCCGTAGTTATGTCCATTTTCAAGGAAAAGCAATATGTATTTGAAAGATGGTAAATGTCAGGAAAATAACAAAGAACAGTAAGAAGTCATCTAAGTTTGTATTAAGACATTTTATAATAGATTTTCAGCAATATTGATTTAAAGGATGGATTTTTAGAACTGAAGGTTTCCCTGAAATATAGTTTCAGTCTACATGATACCGCCAGGACATACAGAAGGCCAGAAGACATATGAAAACATGCTCAAAGTCACTAATCATCCAAGAGATGCAAATCAATACAACAATGAAGTACCATCTCACACCTTTCAGAATGGCTACCATCAACAAAGGACAAAAGCTGGCGAGGATGTGAAAAAAAAAAGGAACCCTCGTGCACTGCTGGTGGGAATGCAGACTGGTGCAGCCACTGTGGAGAACAGTATGGGGTTTCCTCAAAAACTTAAAAATGGAACTTCCATTTGACCCAGTGATCCCACTTCTAGAAATATATCCCAAGAAGCTAGAAACACCAATCAAAAAGGATATATGCACCCCTATGATCATAGCAGCACAATTTACAATAGCTAAGATCTGGAAACAGCTTAAATGCCTATCAGCAGATGAGTGGATTAGAAAACTGTGGTACATCTATACAATAGAATACTACACTGCTGTAAAAAAGAAGGAATTCTTACTATTTGCAACAGCATGGATAGAACTAGAGAGCATTATGCTAAGCAAAATAAGTCAGTCAGAGAAAGATAAATATCACATGATCTCCCTCATTTGTGAAATATAATGAACATCATAAACTGATGAACTAAAATAGATATAGCGACAAAGAAGCATCGAACAGACTGTCAAAGTACAGTGGGAAGGCAGGGGAGGGCTGGGGGCGGGTAAGAGATCAACAGAAGGACTTGTATGCGTGCATATAAGGATAACCAATGGACACAGACATTGGGTGGGGTAAGAGCATGTGCCGGGGGAGGGGGACAGGAGGCCAGAGGAAGGTCAATGGAGGAAAAAGGAGACAAATGTATTTGTAATACTTTAAACAATAAAAATAATAAAATTAAAAGATGGTGAAATTTAAAAAATTTTTTTTTAAAAGTCTTTATTTTTCTTTTTATAGGACATAATCCCCAAGTAATATGAAAGTATGCCATATATTTTTTGTTTTTTGTTTTGTTTCATTTGTTGCCCTTGGCTCACTTAAAAGGTTAAAAGATTAGCAGTTACACATCAATAATAACCTCAAATTTGATTTGGTTGAAGAAGTTTGAACAACATATTTAGAACTGCAACTCTGCCCCATCATCCCCTTTCCTGTTTGTTAAACTATTCTCAGTAATATTGAAAAATTTAACTGCCTGCTCCAGTCAAATAGAGAGTTATTACATTATCAGAGTAAAACTATATGGGGAGTGAAAATAGCAAGCAAATCAAAAGAAGGTATTTGTGTATTTCCTTTTAGATACATTTATAGAACGTGCACTGGACAAAGAAATAAAACAGCATCTTACAATTTTTAGCCTAGTGAAAAAGGGACCTATTGACAACATTAGTTTTCTATCATTGAATGGCAGGAAAATATTATTTTAATTTTGGAGGGCTTTGTTATCTGAAACTGCCTAATCACATTTATTCTGCTAGAAAGGGGGCAATGTTGTTTTTGTACTAAACTGCCAATTCCTATTTGGAATGTCTTTCATGCATCCATGCATCGTGCACTGTGAAATCATGGTGATGGTATATGATTAGAGCTGTCAAAGCTTTATATGTTCTTTTGAATTTATAATTTACCCCTTTTTAACTTGACAGGTGATTATTCTTTTTCATATCTTTAAGACACTGATGAAAATATTTATATATTAACAAAACCCCACATTTCCCCAACACTTCTTACAAATGATGCGTACACAAAAGTGACACTGTGTTTGAAGTCACACATCACAGCATTTGATTCATCTTTTTTCAGTCCTTAGCCTTGACAGGTGCTGATGGTTTGCTTCCTATCTCAGCAACTGCTGCAAGCTGTCACATCCACTTCCAATTAATACATATCTGTTACAGTCCAGCAGCTCTAACAAATGCAAAACTACAAAATATTTCTCCAACTTTCACTAACCAGGTGTTACCATGGCATCTGGTCTGGCAGGCAAAGTGATGTGTCCTGTTTCTAACAAGTGCATTGTCAATCATTAGACCTACATATTTTACTCATAGACAAAAGCCATCTTGTAGTAATAGAACTTTGATTTATAATGTAACTCATTCAAAACAATACAGAAAAAAATCAGTAAAATTTTACATGACTCGACACTGACTGATACTAATTTGTCTATTTTTGTGTGTGTTTCTTCAATTTGAAAACTTAGTCTTCAATAATATCATTGAGTTTTCATAAATTCCAAATGTTATGCTTCTTCATCTTTATTTTCAAAGCATTAAAGAATTAAAGTTGTTGGACTTTGCTGAAACTGGTTTGGCTCAGTGGATAGAGCATCGGCCTGCAGACTGAAAGGTCCCAGGTTCAATTCTGGTTAAGGGCATGTACCTCGGTTGCGGGCACCTCCCCAGTGCGGGGTGTGCAGGAGGCAGCTGATCAATGTTTCTCTCTCATCAATGTTTCTAGCTTTCTATCCCTCTCCCTTCCTCTCTGTGAAAAATCAATAAAATATATTAAAAAAAATAAAGTTGTTGGACTTTTACCAGCATGTATTAAATTCTGATTAAAAATTATTAGAAAAATAGCTTAAAGAGTAATATTGTATTGTTTTGTCAGAAAATTTCAAATTAATATATCAGGAAAAATAATGTAAATGGGTAAGTAAGTAGATGATAGATAAATACTGGATAATTTTTAATGAGCAATTTTTTAAAAATAGAAGCTCTTAAATTATTTTGACTGACGTTCTATACTACACATTCCCAATAAAGAAAATATCAATTAAGCTCTTTATAATTAAAATGAATACTAGTAAGTTTCAGAAAAAAAGTTAAATTAAGTAAAGATGACATTCTTCATGTTGATGCAAAAAGAATTGTTTATCTTGAAAATTATATTAGAATGGAGCAAGGATGCAGAGTAGTATTCTTTTTTAAATTTAAATTATTTATTGTTTGAAGTATTACATAAGACTCCTTTTTCCCCCAATGACCTCTCCCTGACTGCCCCAACCCCCAGCACTTGCCCTCATCCCCCAGAAACCCATCTGTGTCCATTGGTTATGCTCATATGCATGCATACAAGTCCTTTTGTTGATCTCTTACCCCCTCAACCCCCACCTTCCCTCATAGGTTGGACAGTCTGTTCGATGCTTCTATGACTCTGGTTCTAAAAATTTGGGTTCCTCAGTTTATGTTGTTCATTATATTCCACAAATGAGTGAGATCATGTGATATTTTTCTCTGACTGGCTTATTTCTATTAGCATAATGCTCTCCAGTTCAATCCATGCTGTTGCAAATGGTAAGAATTCCTTCTTTTTTACAGCAGTGTAGTATTGCATTGTATAGATGTACCAGTTTTCTTTCTTTTTAAAATATATTTTATTGATTTTTTTACAGAGAGTAAGGGAGAGGGATAGAGAGTTAGAAACATCGATGAGAGAGAAACATCAATTAGCTGCCTCCTGCACACCCCCTACAGGGGATGTGCCCGCAACCAAGGTACATACATGCCATTGACGGGAATTGAACCTGGGACCCTTCGTCCACAGGCCGATACTCTATCCACTGAGCCAAACCGGTCAGGGCTGTACCACAGTTTTCTCATACACTCATCTGCTGATGGGCACATAGGCTGTTTCCAAATCTTAGCTATTGTAAATTGTGCTACTATGAACATAGCGGTGCATATATACTTTCTGATTGGTGTTTCTGTTTTCTTGGGACATATTCCTAGGAGTGAGATTACTGGGTCAAATGGACTTTCCATTATTAATTTTTTGAGGAAACACCATACTGTTCTTCACAGTGGCTGCACCAGTCTGCATTCCCACCAGCAGTGCAAGAGGGTTCCTTTTTCTCTGCATCCTTTCCAGCACTTGTTGTTTGTTGATTTGTTGATGGTAGCCATTCTGACAGGTGTGAAATGGTACCTCATTGTGGTTTTGATTTGCATCTCTTGGATGATTAGTGACTTTGAGCATGTTTTCATATGTCTCTTGGCCTTTTCTATGTCCACTTTTGAAAAGTTTCTATTTAGGTCCTTTGCCCATGTTTTGATTGGATTGTTTATCTTCTTTTTGGTAAGATGTATCAGTTCCCTATAAATTTTGGAGCTTGAACTCTTATCAGATATAACATTGGCAAATATGTTCTCCCATGCAGTGGGCTTTCTTGTTGTTTTGTTGATGGTTTCTTTTGCTGTGCAGAACCTTTTTATTTTGATGTAGTCCCATTTTTTTTTCTCCTTAGTTTCCATTGCCCTAGGAGTTGCATTGGTAAAGATACTGCTACGACATATGTCTGCTATTTTGCTGCTTATGGCTTCTTCTCAGATTTTTATGGTTTTCCGTCTTACATTTAAGTCCTTTATCCATTTGAGTTTGTTTTTGTGTATGGTGTAAGTTGGTGGCCTAGTTTCATTATTTTTGCATGTATCTGACCAATTTTCCCAACACCATTTATTAAAGAGACTGTCTTGACTCCCTTGTATGCTCTTGTCTCCTTTGTCACATATTAATTGAGCATAATGCCTTGGGTCGAACTCTGGGTTCTCTGTTCTGTTCCATTGGTCTATATATAGTATATGTCTGTTCTTGTGCCAGTACCAGCCAGTTTTGAGAACCATGAATACTCTATCCAGCAAGGCTATATTATTCAGAGTAGTTTTCTTAGCACACAGAAGTATGTAATTGAAAGAGAGATATAAAACTATTTACTTCTCCTCAGAGGAAGAGAACCTCAGTTTGATTGGCGTAGCAATATTTATTAAATATTTTTTGTCCATTGTGTCATAATCAGCAGATAAGCATAAGTAATTCTTTAAGAGAATGGCATCTAGAAATGGAGCTGACTGTTATTGTGCTTGGAAATATGAGGTCTGGCACGATAATATCTGAGTGTATTATTTTCTAATTGGTAATATTTACTTAAACAAATGAAATGGAGTGGAAGAGGACATTAAACACTAATAGAAAGAAGACAGAGGAGAAAAGGTCATATGACTTAAAATCTTAATATAGATAGCTTCTTAAATTAATTTATCTTTATTGTAAAAAGTATTACAGCTGTCCCTCTTTTTGCCCCCTTGACTCCCTCTTCCATGCTAATTATAAGTAGTTTTAACCAAGTCAGAAAAAAAGAATACTAAATTTTGTGATGCCAACAAACATATTTCACAAGTGGTGTGTAGCTAAGTGCATTTTATTCAAGCACAGTACAGTTCAGAAGCTCACACAATTAACTGTATTATGGCACTCATTTTTTCACAAATACTTCAAGCCACTGTTATATTCCAGTCCCTGTGCTCAACACCAGCTAAATAGTGGCAACATAACATAAATAAAATCTACTCATTTATTCAAGAGATAATATTCATTGACTTCTGTTTTAGGCATTTTAAATATATCAGTGAATATATCTAACAAAGATCTCTTCCTCCTCACAGCTTATATTTTAGAATAAAGATGTAAACATTAAGGCTATCAATCAACACATTGATACAAACTAATCAATAAATAAGTAAATAATACAGGATATTAGCAGGTGATGCATACTATGGAAAACAAAAGTATAAAAAGGTTAAGAAATAGTAGGTAGTATTCTTGGTTGATTTTAAAAAGATGGGGTCGGAAGAAAAGGTGATAGAAAGGAAAGGAGCAGGAAGGGAAAAAAGGAAGAAAGGAAATAAAAGAATGTAACTCAAAGATGAGTCCAAGGTTTTTGGACCAAATACTTGGGAAGATAGTGCTTCCATCAACCAAGATAAAAAATGTCTGCAAATGGAGATGCCGTTTCTGAATCATCAGGAGTTCAGTTTTAGATACACTGATATTGGCAAATATATCCTATCTTTTAAAGAGGGAATATGCTAATTGACAGTCACACCCTCACAAAGATGGCGGCACCCACAGCCAATAAGGAGGGAATATACTAATTGACTGCCACGCCCTCAAAGATGGCTGCACCCACAGCCACAAGAGGGCTGCACCCAGTCCCCTCAGCCCTGCCTGGGCAGCAGGTGCATGGCATGGCTGGGCCTGCCCCAGGTGGGTCTGGCCGCTCTGAGCACCTGCCTCCCAAGTCCCCCAGGCCCCTCAACTCCCCAGCCACCCAGGGTCGGCCTGAGGTGCAGGCAAGCCTTGGATGGTGGCTGCCCAGCTTCCCAGGGCCGCCCGAGGCTCAGATAACCAGGGCCAGCTGAGGCTTGTGCTGCTGGCAGTGGCAGCAGCAGAGGTGATGGGAGCATCGCCTTCCCCTGATTGCCCAGTGAATTTTCATGCACTGGGCCTCTAGTCCTATCTAATAAAAGAGTAATATGCAAATTAACCACCACTCTGCTACACCCACAAACCACGCCCACCAGCCAATCAGGAGCAAATATGCAAATTAACCCAACCAAGATGGCTGCGGCCACATAGCAAGCAGGTGGCTTGGGTTTCACCGGCAATGGAGGAAGCCAAGCTTTCCGCACAACTTGGCCGGCCCAGGCCTCCACTCCAGGCTACAAAGTTTCAATTATAGAAGATAAATAAATCCCAGATACCAGGGCCTCCGCTTGGGTCGCTGGGGGGCGTGGCTGGCCAGCAAATAACCACAGGCCCCTCGCCCATGCTGCCCCACACTCCAAGGAAACCCCCACCCTGATCCGGGACACCCTTCAGAGCAAACCAGCTGGCCCCCACCAGTGCACCAGGCCTCTATCCTATCTAATAAAAGAGTAATATAGAAATTGACCATCACTCCAACACACAAGATCGCTGCCCCCATGTGGTCAAAGATGGCTGCCCCCATGTGGACACAAGATGGCCACCACAAGACAGCCAGCAGGGGAGGGCAGTTGGGAGGGACCAAGTCTGCAGGGGAGGGCAGTTGGGGGGGACCAGGCCTGTAGCAGAGAGCAGTTAGGGGTGACCAGGCTGGCAGAGGAGGGAAGTTGTGGGTGACTGGGCCTGCAGGGAAAGGCAGTTCGGGGGGGACCCAGGCCTGCAGGGCAGGGCAGTTGAGGGGGGGGACCAGACCTGCAGGGGAGGGCAGTTAGGGGTGACCAGGCCTGCAGGGGAGGGCAGTTAGGGGTGACCAGGCCTGCAGGGGAGGGCAGTTAGGGGTGACCAGGTCTGTAGGGGAGGGCAGTTAGGGGTGACCAGGCCTGCAGGGGAGCAGTTAGGCATCAATCATGCTGGCAGGGCAGTGGTTAGGGGGTGATCAGGCTGGCAGGCAGCAGTGGTTAGGGGCAATTAGGCAGGCAGGCAGCAAGCAGTTGGGAGCCAGCAGTCCTGGATTGTGAGAGGGATGTCCTAATACTGTATTTTATCCAAAGTAAGGCTTCAGTAAATAGTTGTTGAATTGAGTGCATTGAATAAAAGAATAAAGTAAACTCCAATTGCATCACACAGTAACATTAAAGTCAGTAAAATTAACCTGTTTATTTTTAAAATTATAATCATAATCCTCTGTTTTCTGCACATACCCTTCAAAGAATGGAATAGTTGAGCCTATACTATGAGGTGTGAGTACTGAATCTAATCAAATAGTTGAAATAAGATTTTTGTCCTGCCCTTCATGAGAAGAGAATTATAAATGAGCCATATGACACCCCTGGTTTATTTCAAAATTTCAGTGTTTGGCTGTTTCAGAAAAGCTTAGGAAACCTCTCCATGCATCAGAAATCTTTAAAATCCCATTTACTCTTGGGATTTTCACAGTTTGGCAGGTAGGATTTTCAGAGAAATAACAAATAACATTTTAAATTCATTAAGCTTGAAAGTAGTTGAACTCTTCTGTGTAAAATTACTAAGGTAAAATAACTTATAAAAATAAATAAAGAGCTCCTTGTAAACTTTGGCAGTTAGTGAAGAAGATCTTGAAGTTTTTGAAGCTTATACTGCTCCACTTGCTCTATTATTAGTCTTACAATATTTTTTGTATGTGTGAAAGTGATTTTTAGCTCTGTATTACAAAATTCTGTTTAGAATATCACTTTTAAAATGCTCAACTACATTCCTAACACTTATAATTTAGAGATAATATAAATTCAGATGCATATTTTCAACTATAAAAATGATACATCATCACTTTAACCAAAACAATTTCCATAATAACTCATATGCCAACTATAGGGAGCATGTGCTTTTTGACTAATATTCTCAAGTGTGAATGTCACAAATGTATAAGTGGTATATTTTTTCTGCAACTTCTTTTATTTTGCTGGTCATAATTCCATCATAATTCTGAAACATTCCCAAAGTGAATAAAACAATTATGAAATAGATAAGTAAATGTAAGAGAAATATAAATTATTGGTCTCAATGATAAGGTTCACTAATTCTAAAGATATGTTGAGTTCTAAGTTAACATTTAAAGCATGTTTTTATTACTCATTTTCTATTCCAAATTTTAAATGTCATCTTATCTCTGCATTCATCTTAGCAGCTTTTGACTTTTTTTACTGTGAGTTAGAATTACACGTTTCAAAACATAAAAGATTTTTAGAACTAAAATGCAGTGCCAATTTTTAAAACTTTACTACACTGAATAAAAACAAGGAGCTTGACTATGCATGACATGCTTGTCAATTTTGAAAGTGCTATATAAACTAGTGACAAGTATGAAAGTGCAATATTATATATAAAGTACAACTAGCTCTATATCTTATTAATGTATGCATCTTAAACATAACATTTTAATCTATGGAAAAATCCATTCTTTGCCATTTGGTCACTGGTTATAGTTGATATTCAAATAAGTCAGTATTTGTCATTGTGGCTATATTCAAAAGATTAAAAATGGAAGAGAAAATTATAGAATGTTAGTCTAAAATTTAACAAAATCTATGTTTATTTTCTTCCAATATAATCAATAAGTTATTGCCCTAATTTTTTCTTCTCTTCTTCAGCCTCCTTGTTTAGTAAGTAGAATGTCCTCACTGTAATGTCTGTGCAAACCACACAAATTCCATTTGGGTGCTGTAAGTATGGGACTTTATGCCTATACATATAAATTATGTATGAAATATCATCTAGGAATATCCAGTTAACATTGCTTCATGATCTGTATTTCATAAACCAAGGTGTTTCTATGTCTCATGAAGGTTTATTAACATTTTTGTTTCTGGTTCCCTATCATCTCGGCTCTGTGGCCTCTGCAATGATTCGTGCCACTATTCATGTGATTATCAAACTCAATTTAACTTTGACATCAACAATTCCTCTTAGCATGTTTTTGTATCTTCAAATTTGAACAATTTTTGCATGCAGATAGAAAAGAGGTTTATATCACAGTAATAAAATAATAGTAATGGGGATCACTAGCATCATATTTCTTAAAATGTCTTCCACTTGTTCAACTTTGAGAAATTTGACTCAATGTAATATCACCATCGTGTCAGTCTATTAATTCCCTTTCCCCCCTACTCCCATTATCTGATATTTCTCTTTTTTTCATGATCTCAGGAGGAAAACCAAATGCATCCTCCATTACATCATGCTGAAACTTACTCTTACCTTTGAGGTAAGTTTTTTTTTTTCATGGGTATAGAGAGTTGTGGAAGGCTTTTACTTAAAAAAAATTATTGAATTTATTGGCTGACATTGGTTAATAAAATTATATGTTTCAATTACATAATTCTGTAATATATCACTTGTATATTGTATTGTGCATTCACCACTCAAAGTCAAGTCCCTTTCTGTCACTATTTATCCTCCCTTTACCTTCTTCTACTTCCCTACACCACTCTTTCTCTCCTGTAATCTCCATACTGTTGTCTGTGTTTATGAGTTTTTTGTTTTGTTTTGCTTGAATCCCTTTACCTTTTGTACCCAGCCCCCCAACTCCCCTCCCCTCTGGCAGCTGGCAGTCTGTATTTATGAGTCCATTTCTATTTTGTTTGTTCATTTATTTTGTATGATACTTCTCTTTCTCTGACTGGCTTATTTCACTTAGCATAATGCTGCCCAGGTCCATCCATGCTGTCACAAAAGGGAAGATTTTCTACTTTTGTGGGGGGCTGCTTTCAAATCTTGATTATTGTAAATAATGTTGCAATAAACATAAGGGAGCATATGATTTTAGAATTAGTGTTTCAATTTCTTCAGATACATTCCCAAAAGTGGAATTGCTGGGTAATAAGGTATTTCATTTTAAAAATTTTGAAGGACCTCCATATTGTTTCCTTCAGTAATGCACCAGTCTGCATTCCCACCAACAATACCCAATGGTGGAAATAGAGGGAACATACTCAACATAATAACGGCCATGTATGACAAACCCACAGCCAACATCACACTCAATGGGTAAAACTAAAAGCGTTTTCTTTAAGATTAGGAATATTACAGGGTTGTCTACTTTCACCACTCTTATTCAACACAGATTGGAAGTCCTAGCCACAGCAATAAGACAAGAAGAAAAAAATAAAGGCAATACTAATTGGAAAGGAAGGAGTAAAACTGTCACTATTTGCAGAGGACATGATACTGTATGTAGAACCCAAAAGATTCCACCAAAAAAACTACTAGAGCTGATAAATAAATTCAGGAAAGTACCAGGATACAAAATAAACATATAGAAATTGCTTGCATTTGACAAAATACAACACCCTTTCGAGATAAAAATTCTCAGTGAAGTGGGAATAGAGGAGTCATACCTCAAAATAATAAAAGCCTTATATGACAAACCTATACCCAACATCATACTCAATGGGCAAAAACTAAAACCATTTCCCCTAAGAACAGGAACAAGACAGAGATGCCCACTTTCACCTCTCCTGTTTAACATAGTACTGGAAGTGCTAGCCATAGTGATCAAGCAAGAAAAAGAAATAAAAGACATCCAAATTGGAAAAGAAGAAGTAAAATTGTCATTATTTGTAGATGTTATGATATTGTATATCTAAAACCCTAAAGACTCCATAAAAAAAACTACCAGACTTAATAAATGACTTAAGCAATGTAGCAGGATACAAAATTAACACCCAGAAATCTGTCTTTTTTATACACCAATGATGAACTCACAAAAAGAGAAACAAAGAAAAAAAAATCCCATTTACCATTGCACAAAAAAAATTAAGATACCTAAGAATAAATTTAACTAAGGAGGTAAAGGACCTGTACTCAGAAAATTAAAAGGTGCTGAAAAAAGAGATAGAGGAAGACATAAACAGATGGAAGAATATACCGTGTTCATGGATTGGTAGAATCAACATCATGAAAATGTCCATACTACCCAAAGCAATCTATAGATTCAATGCAATACCCATTAAAATACCAATGGCATATTTCAAAGACCTAGAACAAACTCTCCAAAAATTCATCTGAAATAAAAAAAAGACCCCAAATAGCTGTAGCAATCTTGAGAAAGAGGAACAATGTTGGAGGAATCACAATGCCAGATATTGAGCTATATTACAAAGCCAATGTTCTCAAAACTTCCTGGTACTGGCACAATAACAGACATATAGACCAATGGAACAGAACAGAGAACCCAGAGTTCAACCCAAGCCATTATGCTCCATTAATATTTGACAAAGGAGACAAGAACATACAATGGAGTCAAGACAGGCTTTTCAATAAATGGTGTTGGGAAAATTGGATAGATACATGCAAAAAATGAAACTAGATCACCAACTTACACCATACACAAAAATAAACTTAAAATAGATAAAGGACTTAAATATAAGACAGGAAACCATAAAAATCTTAGAAGAATCCATAGGCAGTGAAATATCAGACATATGTCGAGGCAATATCTTTACCAATACAGCTCCTAGGGCAATGGAAACTAAGGAGAAAATAAACAAATGGGACTACATCAAAATAAAAAGCTTCTGCACAGCAAAGAAAACCATCAGCAAAACAACAAGAAATCCCACTGCATGGGAGAACATATTTGCCAATGTTATCTCCAATAAGGGTTTAATCTTCAAAATTTATAGGGAACTCATACAACTTAACAAAAGGAAGATAAACAATCCAATCTGAAAATGGGCAAAATACCTAAATAGACTTTTAGAAAGAGGACATAAGGAAGGACAAGAGACATATGAAAACATGATCAAAGTCATTAATTATCCAAGAGATGCAAATCAAAACCACAAAAAGGTACCACCTCACACCTGTCAGAATGGCTATCATTAACAAATCAACAAACAACAAGTGCTGAAGAGGATGCAGAGAAAAAGGAACACTCTTGCACTGCTGGTGGGAATGCAGACTGGTGCAGCCACTGTGGAAAACAGAATGGAGTTTCCTCCAAAAATTAAAAATGGAACTCCCATTTGACCCAGTATTCCCACTTCTAGGAATATATCCCAAGAAAACAGAAACACCAATCAGAAAGGATATATGCGCCCCTGTGTTCATAGCAGCACAATTCACCATAGCTAAGATTTGGAAACAGCCTAAGTGCCCATCAGCAAATGAGTAGATTAGAAATTGTGGTACATCTACACAATGGAATACTACATTGCTGTAAAAAACAGGAACTCTTATCATTTGCAACAGCATGGATGGAACTGGAGAGCATTATGCTAAGTGAAATAAGTCAGTCAGAGAAAGACAAATATCACATGATCTCACTCATTTGTGGAATGTAAAGAACAACATAAACTGAGGAACCAAAATAGAACCAGAAACATAAAAACATTGAACAGACTGTCCAACCAAGAGGGAAGGCAGGGGTAATGGGGAAGAGTTCAACCAAAGGCCTCGTATGCATGCATATGAGCATAATCAATGGACACAGATAGTAAGGGGGTGAGAGCATGTGCTGGGGGTGGGGGTGGCTGGGGAGAGGTTGATGGGGAAAAAGGAGACTCATGTAATACTTTAAACAATAAAGAATTTAAATTAAAAAAAATAAATAAATTTTAAAAAAGAATGAAAAAAATTGCTTGCATTTTTATGCACTAATAAGGAACTATCAGAAAGGGAAACTAAGAAAACAATTGCATTTACAATTGCATCAGAAAATATAATATGCCTAGCAATAGATTTAAACAAAGATTTAAAAGACCTGTACTCAGAAAATACTTACAAGTACAATTGTAACCAATACTTTTTTTCTATTTTATTGCAGTTAAAAGTGGAGTTGCATTTCTTTTAAAATAGCAGGTGTGTATTAATGTTTAAACTTTATCTAAAACTAGAGGCCCAATGCACAAAATTTGTGCAAGAGTAGTCCTTTGTAGCCGCGGCTTCCTGGATCCCTCCCTTGCAGCCGAGACAGCTTCATTCCGGAAGGACATCCGGTCTAATTGGCATATTACACTTTTATTATTATCCTACCTAATAAAAGAGTAATATGAAAATTGACCACACCTTCACTATGGCCAAGCCATGCCCACCAGCCAATCAGGACGAGTATGCAAATTAACCCAACCAAGATGGTGGTTAATTTGCATATCAAGACAGCATAGAAAGAAGCCAAGTGCTGCAGAAGGGAACGAAGCTGCGGAGAAGCAAGCAAGAGGGGCAGGGGAGAAGGAAGAGAAGCAGGCGGGCAGGGGCAGAAGGAAGAGAAGCAGGCGGGCCATGGGAGAAGGAAGAGAAGCAGGCAAAGCGGGTAGAGGAAAGAGAAGCTAGTGGGGCGGGGAGAAAGAAGGGAAGCAGGCAGGCTAGGGGAGAGGGAAGAGAAGCAGGTGGGGCAGGGAGAAGGAAGAGAAGCAGGCGGGCCGGGGCAGAAGGAAGAGAAGCAGGCGGGGTGGGGGAGAGCGCAGCAGGAAGCTCTATTGCAGGAATCTTCCTGCAATGGGCTACTAGTAGATAATATTTATGAACTGGTAGAAATAAGTTTTAGAGATCTTGGGGTCAATTATACTACAGGGAAGATTCTGATTTTACATTATCCTGAGAAGCACTTAGGTTTCCAAAATATTTTTAACTAAAATAGGTAACAGAATAGCTTCCAAGAAAAAAAAAAATCTGCTCCAAAGCTTGTTCACATTTACCAAACAAAGAACTTCAAGAGACAATATCACTGACTATTATGTATATAGGTATTTCTATTCAAAAACATAACATGATACAGTAAATGACAACATATATGAAAAAATTGTTTTCAAGACAGTGGACATCAGGTGATGGATGAAAATGATGTGTAAGAGGGGAGAAATATACATTTTGAGCCATTCAATAATGCAGTTCATGCTCTTGAGACAGTTTCAATGATGTTGTATAGAGATGGGAAATACTTCACTCCACTGTCTTTCTTGCTTGCATGGTCTCTAAAGAGAAGTTAGATGTAATTCTTATCTTTGCTCCTCTATACATAAGGTGTTTTCCCCCCACTTGGGCTTCTTCCAGGATTTTTTTCTTTATCCTTGATTTTCTGTCATTTCAAAATGACATGCTGAGGTCTGGTTTTGCTGACATTTGTTCTGCTTGGTGGTCTCTGAGCCATCTTGGTAGATCTGTGACTTGGTGTCCAATATTAATTTGGGGAAATGGTCATTATTGTTTCACATATTTCTTCTTTTTTTTCTTTTTCTTCTTCTGGTATCCTTGTTATGAATATTTTATACCTTTTATAGATGTCCCATAGTCCTTGGACATTTTATTGTTTTATTATGGTCTTTGTTCTCTTTGCTTTTCAGTTTTTGAGGATTTTATTTATATTCGAACTCAGAGATTCTTTCCTCAAATGTCTCCAGTCTATACTGGTAAGCACATCAAAGCCATTCTAGCATTCTAGCATTTTTTATTTTTTGTTGTTGTTATTCTTTCTTAGAATTTCATCTCTCTGCTTACATTGTCCTTCTGTTCTTGCATACTGTATACTTTATTAGAGTCTTTAGTGTAGTAGTCGGCAAACTCATTAGTCAACAGAGCCAAATATCAACAGTACAACGATTGAAATTTCTTTCGAGAGCCAAATTGTTTAAACTTAAACTTCTTCTAATGCCACTTCTTCAAAATAGACTCGCTCTGGCCGTGGTATTTTGTGGAAGAGCCACACTCAAGGGGCCAAAGAGCCGCATGTGCCTCGTGAGCCGCAGTTTGCCGACCACAGCCTTAGTGTATTAGTCACAGTTGTTTTAAATTCCTAGTCTGATAATTACAACATTCTTAGCATGTCTGGTTCCAATGCTTGCTTGCTGTCTCTTCATACTATATTTTATGCCAATGGTAAGCCTTGTGATTTTTTTCTTGATAGCTGTATATGATGTGCTGGGTAAATGGAATTGCTATGAATGGGCCCTTAGAATGTGGTGGTGAGGCATGTGAGGAAAGGAAACGCTTCACAGTCCTATGATTAGGACTATCTTTTGATGGGCATATGCCTCTGGACTGTGAACTTCACAAGAGTATCTCAGTGTTTTTCTCCTCCCTTAAATAGGACAGGATGGCCAGAGTGAGATGGAATTGGGTATTTCCCTTCCCCAGGTCAGTTAGGCTCTGGTTAACTAGTTTCCCCTAAGAGCAGGCATTGTTAGTGGCCCTTATCCTTCCACCTGCCAGAAGAAGCCAGAGGGGATTTTTTGTTCAATATTCACTGTGGGAACCTGGTCCAACTCCTGCAGGTAAATCTTACTGTATTTTGGAGGCCTCACTAAGACTGAGTCCAGCTGGGTACATTACTTTCATACTTGTCCACACTGAACCTCTATAATTCATCAATTACTGTTCCAGTTTTTCTGCCATAACTCTGGTCCCAAGAGTAGTTTTTACTTGTGAGCCTCTGCTCTGATAAGTGGCAACTCCCTGCATTGGCCTGTCTTAGTCTCCAATCCTGGGGCAGGGGTTTGCATTGTGTCTTCCTATCTCTTAGGGATCCAAGAAGAGTTGTTGCTTTTTCAATCTGTTCAGCTTGTTATCTGTTGTTTGGATGGAGTTGCAATTTCCAAGCTTCTTACATGTTGGACCAGAAACTTGAAATTCCCAACTCACTGTTTATGTTTTCAGTCCTTTCAGGGTCTTTCATAGACTGCAATCATGGCATTGTATAAAGTATAGTCGTTAAACAAACAAACCAAAAAAAGCCATACTGGGGAAGGTTTTACTTCCAAGAAGGCTCTAGAGGTTGTTTTCAGTTGTTTGTAATACTAAAAATTCACATAGAAATGAAAACTATCTAGACAAAATTATTTAGAAAAAGCAGGTTGGTTTAACACACTGGATTTTAAGACTTACCAGAACGCCACAGTAATAAAGGCACCATAGTCTTAAACTGAGATAAACACCTACACCAATGGAACAGAATACAGAGTCCAGAAACAGACCCACACTTATATGAACAAAGGGTTTTTGAGAAAGGTGCAAAGGCAATTTAGTGGAGAAATGATCATCTTTCCTGACAAATGGTACTGGAGCAATTAGAAATCCACATTCAAAAAATATGAAACTCAAAATTATATTCAAGTATCATGCTAGTAACCTGAGGACATGTATTTGCAAAGCCTTTCATGCTTTACTTTTATGTGACATTTTTAGTTTGACCCTTGAACTGAATGAACAACTCTGCCTCTGGGTTAGTGTTCAGGTTTGGTCAGTTTTAATGTTTAAGCTTTGTAGGTTCCTACTCTATTCTGCCTCACAGGTCTTTTTACTGTTTATAAACGTTTAACTCTAGCAATCACTATATTAATACTTTATGTCAAAATCTGTATGCACAGCTATAGATTTTTTTCATTGTTATATTGAATTTCATTGTATTCATAGCATAAATAATGACAAAATAATTAAAGAATACTATAACTTTGAATCATCTCCCTGTGATAACCTCCATTGTTTATTTTTTTAAAGTCACAAGACATAAAACTCTTAGGATCTCATAAGGCAATATTTAATTTAATGTAAGCTACTCTCTTAATCTAAAGCACTTAATTAAAAATTTTCCTAATTAGATATAAGAACTTAATTTTAACTAATTTTGAACGTTAGGTATATCTTTCCTAATAAATTTCATGGGTTTTCAGCCTTTTCTAAAAAGATTTTTAAATATATTTTTATTGATTTCAGAGAGTAAGGGAGAGGGAGAGAGAGACAGAAACATCAATGATGAGAGAAACATTGACCAGCTGCACAGCCCCTATGGGAATCAAGTCCATAACCTGGGCATATGCCCTGTCCAGGAATTAAACCCAGAGCTCCTGGTTCATAGGTGGGCGCTCAACCACTGAGCCACAAGAGCCAGGTGGAGCGCTATGTTCTTTTCTTTAAAATATTTTAAGTTTAAATGCCACAGAGGTCATTATAACTACAAATGTCTGGTCCTATTACTTGGATCTAAACATCTGTTTTGGCTCTAATGTCATAAAAATCCTGAGCTTAGAACCAATATGTTATAAGATATAAAAAAAAAATAGTTTGTTGTTGAGAATAAGGAACAGAAATGGAAAGATAATTTATTCATTCCAAATGCAAATTTACATGCATGTCATTCTCATTTGCATGAATGCAATTCTGAAATGACTTTATGTATTTGATGAGGACAGACTAAGAATCATTTGGTATAGAAAAGCATCTGCTACACATGCATAAGGATATTATTCAACTTGAAGAAAAATTTACTACATGCATCAAATTGACATAATAGGGGCTGTAAAACAAATAATAAGATACTATCAAATGAATTGCATTTATTTAAGGATGCTTACAATGATAAATGTAGCAAAGTAAAAAACATTCCACTCATCTGCTTTTATTTAAATTTGCATGCATCCATATATTTTATTTTTCTTTTAGTTCCATGATTTTAAAAATTGAAAATGGCAAGAAAATTAGACTTTTATGTTGTCTTATACAAAACTATATTTTATATATTTGATGAGGGCCTTTTATTTCTTAAGTCTTCCATCTCAAACTCTAAATATCTTACTATCTGCAGCTATATCTGTAAAATGTTTGATTTCTTAATCCAGCAAACTGCAATGTCAACTTGTTTGAATTCAAAATATAGTGCAATAGATCAGGAAAGATATAAAGTTAAGAAAATAAATAAATAAAGCAAATAATATCTAGGAAACAAATGTTATTTTTAAGGAATGAACTTATTACTTCTAAATATATATTTTTAAAGTTACTTTGCAAATTATTAAAAACAAATATATATTATTTTTGTCACAAAGAGAAAAATATAAATGTAATTTTAAATTTATTTTTCAGCCTGGGTTACCTTATAATTCAGCATAGATGATTTGTGCAGATACTAATAGGCAATCTATGTGTACAGAGTTAAATATTAGAACTGAAACACACTCAGTTGGAAAAAGATAAATATACATACACAATTGCAAACTAAGTGATAACCCTATTCACCATTAATATTTAGAGAAGAAAGGTATCACTAAAAGCAGTATTCGTTTAAGAGTACAGAAAAAATACAATCCATCTTTCATCTTGTTCTCAATTGTAGGCAAATGCTGCTCTATTTCTTAACCTGCAATAACATGGTGAAACAGAATAGTGGACTGAGAGTTAAAAATAAGTGTTCTATGTTTAACACCACCCCACGTTAGATATATAGATGTAGTTGTGGTATGCCACCCAGAGTCCTCTTCAAAGAAGGACTTACCACTCCAACTGGCATCTTCATTAGGGTTTGACTCATCTACAGTAAACCATTTCACCCAAGGCCATGCTTCTCCCGTGTTTACCATACGCAATGATGGATCAACCTAGTAATTCCCAATATAGGACAATTGACAGGACATATTCATTCCAGAGGTCCTCAGGAAATTGGCCAACAGTCCTCCAGTCATTAGTTTGAACTCCTCCTGTGCCCAGTGCTTCTTCCTACCTTATGTTTGTTTCCCCAGGTGTTGATTCTTAATTAATACTCAGCATGTTAAACTCTGGCTCAGCTTCTCCTTCAGAAACAAACTAGAAACAGTAATTCTCAGGAATGGTGCAAGAAAGAAGGTGATGATATTTATAACTGGATCTCTTACCATTCTCCCTGTTAGTAATAAGGAACCAACTCTTCATTGGTGATGAGCACAAATGCCCCTGATATAAGTTGCAATCCATTTGTTAAAAGTCACACAGGTAGTGAATTAGCAGAGTATAACAGTCAAAAGAAATGTATTAGTTGGTACCATTTATCAGAAATTTTAGAGGCATAAGGGAAATAGTAAACTTAAAGAAAATGGGATAGAAGAGTGATTGCTCAGCACCATTAATACCCTGCAAAAAGGTAATGAAAAGCTGCAGGAGACCAATATGCAATTGAAAAGCAAGTGTGAAAACCAGAGGGTCCCCTTGGCAACATGTACAGAGATTCTCATCTTGCAGCTGGAGGACAGGAGAAGCTGGAGGACAGGCCAAGGACTTAATGGTGTGAATGGCTGAGGTCCAGAAAAGAAAGGTTAAAAAACCCAACCAAATCATGTTTGCTATGCAAAGGTCAGGGCCATTGTGGGGGAAATGTATAACCTCAACTTGACACATGGTCCCGAAATACTGATTCCTTCGATGTGTCTGCAAGTTTGGAGCCTGCAGAAGGTGCCCGGCTTTCCTCATTGAGAGCTAACACACTCTATTTATTTAAAGCCAATAAAGAGGCTTCTTCCCTGACAGACAGCTACTCCCCAGATTTTGGCAGCTCCTCAAAATGTTTACTGCAGAAGGAAAAGAGTGATCAGTAAAATGTATTTAAAATACTTAAAGAATTAAAGACAAGGTAATGCTCACTTAGTTTGACATCTTTTCCCCATATGTAAGCACTGTTAAAAACAAGATCACATGTTTAAAATGGAGTCACTTATGCTAAGTTCCCCATCAACAATCTAAGACTTTATTACAGTTTCAGGTCTCCCCCAAATGGAACCTTAAACCAGTCAACCTGGAATCAACTGATCAGTACTAGTTATTTAATCTGCCTGTTATACCCGTGCCATCCCCTAAAGGAAATTAATGGCAAAAACAAACTAGCTTCTTCACTTAATATAACTTCCTTGTTCCCTCTCCCTTCTACCTATAGAAGTCTTTCATTTTCTAGAGTTTCTTGGAGCTTCTTTCTCTGCTCTAGATTGAATTCTGCCTGATTAAATCACATTTTGCTCATATAAATTCTTAAAAACTCATATTAGGACTATAAAACACACTCAGTTGTAAAAGATAAATACACATACACTTTAGCTCAGTGGGTAGAGCATCAGCCTGTGGATCAAAGGGTCCTGGGTTTGATTTCAATCAAGGGCACGTACCTTGGTTGTAGGTACCTCCCTTGCTTAATATCTCTTAGAACAAAGTCCTTAATTGTAAAATTGTATTCTGTAGAGCTTCAAAAAATGTTAACCATTTAAAATTCCTAGTGCATAAAGAAGGGTGAGTTTGCTAGGCTGTTCAGAATAAGACACAAAATGACCTGTCTAGCTATTACTATATCTAAAGTTCATGTTATAAACCAGGATGAAAAACATATTCAATTTGTGTTTGAAAAGAAAGAATAAACACATAATGCATGAGTTTGGGGAATTATAAAACATAAAGTATTTTAGAGACAGTTGGTCCTATAACAATAACAAAGATTCACACAGCTATGTTAAACTTGGCAGTTTGTATAATAAAATGAAAACACTTTCTCAAAAATTATTTTTACAATATGTAAGCAAGTTAACACTTTGAAGTGACTGAGTTCATTTTCTGCCAACTTAAAATACAGATGTTATAATGCTTATCCAGGGCTCATTAGAAAATTTTTATTGAAGGAGATGAAGTACATATATATTTGGCTTCCCACAAGTAGGCAGAGGGTCTTATACTTTTAATTTATATAATGACTGTCTAGTAAATGTTATTATACACCAGATACTCAGCTTCCTAGTGAAATTTCTGACATTGGGCTCTTTTTTTTATTCTCCAAGATTGTATATTTTTAAAATATATATTTTATTGATTTTTTTACAGAGAGGAAGGGAGAAGGATAGAGTTAGAAACATCGATGAGAGAGAAATATCAATCAGTTGCCTCCTGCACACCTCCTACGGGGGATGTGCCCACAACCAAGATACATGCCCTTGACCGGAATCGAACCTGGGACCTTTCAGTCCACAGGCCGATGTTCTATCCCCTGAGCCAAACCAGTTAGGGTTCCAAGATTTTATTTTTAAAAAACCCTCAAATTTTCATAAAGTGGAAATTTGGAAGTAGAGATACATTAGTAAATATCCTAGTCTCTTGGTGAAAACATTTTTTAAAAAAAGAAAGAGAACTTACTTGAATAAAATATCACACATTATTTTCCCAATTATAATATATAATTTAGGTGTTAGTTTTTTTAAAAATATATTTTATTGATTTTTTACAGAGAGGAAGGGAGAGGGATAGAGAGCTAGAAACATCGATGAGAGAGAAACATCGACCAGCTGCCTCCTGCACCCCCCCCACCGGGGATGTGCCCGCAACCAATGCACATGCCCTTGACTGGAATCAAACCTGGGACCCCCTAGTCCGCAGGCCGATGCTCTATCCACTGAGCCAAACCGGTTTCGGCAAGGTGTTAGTTTTAATTATATTTTAGACCTTATAGTTAAAATTTTAATTACAACTAAATATAGCAAATTAATGCCTAAAAAGTTATTCAATATTTGTAAATTATAGTTTATTTAAGTCTAGTTGCACATTGGGCAAGGAAAAATATAGTTAATCTTCAGATTTCTTCATAGAAAATGGCTTTATATCCTTTCTACAGTATCCAACCATACTACACAACTATCCTATATAATAAAAGGGTAATATGCAATTTGACCTTAACGTGGAACAACCAGGAATGACCGGTTGCTATGACACGCACTGACCACCAGAGGGAAGATGCTCAACACAGGAGCTGCCCCTGGTTGTCAGTGAGCTTCCACAGGGGGAGCACAGCTTAGCCAAAAGCCGGCTCATGTCTGGCTAGCGCAGTGGTGGTGGCAGGGCTCCTGGGCTGCCAGAGAATGTCTGACTGCCAGCTTAGGCCCTATCCCCTGGAGGAGCGGGCCTAAGCTGTCAGTTGGACATCCCCCGATGGGTCCTGGACTGCGAGAGGGCGCAGGCCAGGCAGAGAGACCCCCCACCCCCAGTGCATGAATTTTTGTGCACCAGGCCTCTAGTTGATAAGTAAATCTGTGCATGGGTACACCCACACAAAATAAGATGAAATATACGGATATATTCCTATCACATATCAGGTGTTCTAAAAACATATCTTTAATATTAATGTCTGTGAGTGTGCTTGTGGTATTCAGAATTAAACACTATTAATATACTAAAACCTAAAAATGATTTTTACATAAATTTCCCATTTTATCATCAGCAATGACATAAATACTGATGTCATTTTTCTCTTTTTACAAAATGTAAACATGCCCTAATTTAACCTATTATAGTATAATAGTATAAATATAGTTTAGATATTTCAACACTGCAGAAAAATGCAAACTTTTCCTTTAGTGAAGTTCAACATATTACTTAAATTTCAAAAAGTAAGATGATAATGATTGGAAATGTTATGTGAGTACTATTACTAAATCATATTATTAGATCAGTTTTTTAAACTATTATTATATTAAATACTTCTAGTAAATAAAGTGACAAAATAATAGGGTTGAGACTCAAGATAATTTGTAAAAATCATAGAGAATAATTATAGAATTAAAAAAGAAAACACTGTAAAGAAAGCACCCATTCACAAAATTTCAGATCATTCTATTTCAATATCACCTGTCATTTATAAGAGTTAGAAACTTTATTGAAAATTATTTTATATTATAAACATTTGAAGTCTTGCAATAGAATAACCATTTTTAGACAATTTTTAAGTATAAATAAATCCCATTGATTATTTTTGGTTAAAAGATATGTCACTAAGAGAAAGAAAAAAAATGCTTACATTATGAATCACATATATATGAAGGAACCATGAGACACTGAAGACTATAACATTAAATATAATAGATGTAAGAATATATGTAAGTAGTAGATGCAGAGCTAAAGGAGTGAAGATCTGACTTTTCTTTTGATTATTTCCTCTAGAAGATGATTTATAATGATAAAATTAAACTCTGGAAAAGCAATATTAACTTCAATAATGAACTATGTGAGTGTATTAGGAAAAATAGTGTAATAGGCGAGAAACTGGAACATCAGAGCAAACCAATTCACAATATCCAAACATAAATATCAGGACATCTGTTGTTTTAATCTAGGGGCAAAGAAAGAAGTATCTTTATAGACATTATACAGGGCAAAAACAATTAATAAGCCTCTGAGAGAGATATTAAAAAAGAATTACAGTTAATGCCCAAGTTTCACATAGGTAATATTGAGAGAGTAATGGAATTTGGAAGTGTGAAAGGGTGTTTAGCAGAAAATTTCAAGAGTCGGACCTTGTCACATTAAGTTTTAGATGGCAATGGAACATATAGGAAAATGTCACAGGTAAAGATATAGATAGTGAATTGAAGAAAGCAGAACATGTCCTGGGTAGAGAGACCAATGGAATTGAAATTGATAGGATAGTAATTGAAGACATGGGAAAAGATAAAGACCATTGGAAAGAGAATGGAGAGAATATGAAAGGGTAATAAATGATAAATATATTCTGTAGAGTGAGTTAAACTCTACAAAAAAAAGTTGTAAAAATTGCTGATATAACTTGAAGGAGAAAGGAAATTATTTCATTGTGAACAGATACCTGACAGAGACATTTTTGAAATGGAGTAAGTTGTGTTTGGACACCAGTGTAATGATTATGGGGGATGGGGGTGAAAGAGGGCATAGAGGGGATACATGGTGATGGAAAAAATAAAATTAAAGAAGATCTTTCTATTCTAAAAGAAAAAATATGTGTTGAGGTTTTTAAGTAGGAAGAATATGAAGATATGGTGAAGATAACAATGTGATGACAATTAGGAAGATCATGAGTAGGTACATGCAAGGAGATTGAGAGTTAAGGAATGTATAGAACACATGGAGTAGCTAACTTCCGAAGGGCAGTAGCTACTTTATGAAAGGAGTCTTAAATGAGAATACAGAGCTGAAAGTGGTTTGTTAGAGATCAAGATGAGAACTGGATGACTCAAAGGCTAGGAACTTTCCTAAACTGCCTCTTTAGGAATCACAGATAGAAGATAATAGCTGGAAAGGCATACTTTACAGCTGCAAAATCAAAGTAAGACTGACAATGGGGGAAAGCTGAGAGCAGTGGGAAAGAAGCTGTATGTTTAAGTATAGATGCCATTTAAAGGTAAATGAATTTATTTCTGAAGTTTAAAAATATTGAAAACTTTTCTTAAGAAATTCCTTCTCTGTGACCTTGTTATTACCACATTCGTGTTTATTCACAGCTTGACATTGTTTATATTTCAAGATAATGAAAACCCCCTGCCTATGCCAAGACACACACTCTTTTCTCATTCTCTCTTCAAAAGAAATAGCTGGAAAAAAAGTAAAGCCAGATTCCTAGAGGAAAAACTCAGCCAAAAGTTACCTTTATTAATGGGATTTTAAAAATAATCTGTAGAGAGCATTGTTGAAATCAAAAGAAATGTATACAATCATAAAATTTAGGCTTTCTCTGGGATCTTCTGAACAATGATAAAATGTTTGGTAATTAGAAGTTTATTTTTACACTACGTTTTTATTCAGAATATTCATAAATCAAAGTATTTGTGGAGAATACTGCATCAAGTCCCTCATCAAAGTCAGCAATCCTCTGCTTCCTTCACACTACCAACTACAGCAATAATCCTCCTAATTTATCCAATTGAGTCTTCCACAACCACTTGAGTCTTCCCCATCTCCCCCCTCCTCTTTGTGCTCTCTGAAACTGCTCTCCCAAACCTGCAGACCTCTCTAGGTCAAAGGCTCTCTCCCCTTTCCTGAAGGAAATGAAACCGGAATCTTTCCTGGGAAACTGCTTCCCTGCAGTCTCCTTAGATGGTGAATATTTAGGTTCATATGAAGCCTCAGGGTTAGGAACTGTATTTGCTCCTTTATCCCATTACTTCACCACTGATATAAATATCAACACCAGTTCTGTTGAGTGGGTAGTCCTTCAGCTACCCCCACTTTCCATTCTGCATGGCTGCTTCCTCCCTTCTTCCTTGCCACATAACTCTGTTCACATCCTTTGAGCCCTGGCTCAGCTTTCGTCATCTCAAACTCTTACCATTATTTTAAGTATGTATCACAAATTCCAAAGCCTTCTCTGTCAATATCTTTTCACAATCTCATGTCAATTGACTTATTTTTCTCGACTTTGGTAATCTATGCCCATAGCCAGAATTTAAGTCATAATTACTGATTATTTTATTTTGTCCCAATAAATCACTCTATTTTCTTTATTTCCTTAAGTATGATGTTATCTTTGATCTTTTCATAAATAGTCTTGGTTTTGAAGTTTGCATCTATTCCTAATTTAAAAGAAAGATTCATGGACACAGACAACAGGGCTAATAATGCACATCTGCAAATGTGTATGTATATACTGCATTCTCTATCTTCTTGTTTCAATTTTGGTAGTTTTTTTGTCTGGTTGTTTTCCAGAAATTTGTCAATTCATCTAAGTTCTCAAATTTATGAAAAAAAAATATATGCCTTTGTTTTTTTTTAAGTGATGACCTTGTCAAGGTAAGAAACATGCGAACTAGAAACATTCGAACTTGTAGAGAGTTTTTTTTAAATACGTTTTTATTGATTTTTTTTTTTTAACAGAAAGAGGAAGGGAGGGTATGTGCCCTGACCAGAAATCAAACCAGAGACCTTTCAATGCTCAGGATGCTGCTCAACCAAATCACACCGGCCAGGGCTGTAGATAAATTTTATGAATTTATTTAAACCAAACTGAGAACAATTGCTGGAAAGCAAAATCTCAACCGATTGAGAAAATGCTCCAGAAAATGGTAGTTTTGCACCTTATTTTATACATTACAATTAAAAGAGGGGGCATGAGTGGGTTACATGAAATCCATTGGTGATAAATTAGGGAGGCAGGAGAAAACAAAGTGGGGAAACCTCTGGGATTGGATAAAAAGTAAAATGATAGACATATACATCTTTTATATAGGTGGATATAGGATAGTTAACAGTCAACCATTTACAGCATAGCAATAACAATGAGGGGATTTTTGTGGTCTCTATTCTGACGTGGTTGCTGTGCCTGGCCGGGTCTAGAATAAGGGAAGTTACCTTGATTTTCCAAAGGTATGTTATCAGATGCAAAAAGACAATAGACAGGCTCAATTAAGGTAAAGATTGACCTTTGCCAGGGAAGATTCTAGCCTAGGACATGATTACCTGCCATAAGCTGCTTTTATTTTACAAGTTTTAATTTTAGACCACCTCTGATGTGGTTACTTCAGGTCTCTAAGTTTGTAAGGCCACTACCCAGGCTTTCCCTGGGCTTGCCATGTTTAGTATTTGGTTTCTTTTAGTCCACAACCTCTTCATCCTATGTGATATCGTTAATTTTGTTTATATTTTCACTGATTAGCATACTAGGCTTTTAACCATTTAATTTTCTTTACTTTTGTCTATTTCCACTTCATTTATTACATATTCACATACATACTTCAGGGGAAAAAAATCCTAAATTCTCAAACCCATCTTTTTATTTTGCCAACTCCTAAGCTATTGTCTCTCTCAGCTTTAAATCTACTCTTCTTTATACAACTTCATGATGTTGGACCTGGGACTACCCAAACCAATTTCTGTTTCACTCTGTCAGTTTTTACTAATAGAAGGTGATTGGCAAACTTGAGAAAGGAGAAGGGATTTGTGGCTTGTAGTTTTCTTCCTGCTTCTGTTTTGCTTCTTGTTTCTGTAAGCATCGCTCTGCAATGCTCCTTCATCCTGGAGGTGGCAGTCTGTTCCTGCAACAGCCACTGGATCCATTTAGCAATTTTTCTATACTCTTCCAACCAGTCTTCTGTTGTTCCTTAAAGACCTCAATACCAGTTGGCCAGTGCTCACTTCTTAGAAATCTTGACCTCAGTTCCTTTGGTCCTTTGATTTCAGCAACAACAGCAGCAGCACTGCTTCTCAAGAATCTGAATTTAAGCTCTGCAGGGACCTCCAGCAAGCTTCTCTGTTTAGTTATTTCAGCTGCTCTTCCTCTTGCTTTGGTCACCATTTCTTATAGAGTTGAGCTATTTCTTTAGTGGTTTTTGTTGTTGTTGATTTCTATTTGATGCTTCCACTTAGTGAGCAATTTTTATTTAATTTTTTTTTCTGTTAACAAAAACTGTTATAGTTTTTGTCTCTGGAAAGTTATTTCAGTGATATTCACATACTTCCTTTGCTGACACCTTTGATACAATGTGATAGGTTATCTCTTTTTTCAAGTAAGCCCTACAGATGTCAGAACCATTAGTACCTTTAAAACTATGCTCAGCAGTTGATTCCAAACTATTACAATTCCAGTAGTAGTATTAGTATGTATTTTATTTAGCCATTGTAAATATGAAATTTATTATGATATTCTAACAAGAGAGAAGTTGCAAGTGTTTTGATGTAGGCAATAGTATTATATAAAACTCAATGGTATACATGAATATACTATTTCCTCCTATGTCAATCACCTACTACGAGTTTTTGTGAAATTCTAAATGGAATGAATCATGTCCATATAATGAATAATTAAAATCTCCTTACTGGAATAACAAGAATAGGGTGAAAAAGCATCTTTAATTTTATTTAAAAAAATTCAAATTATGAGCCATTTGCTGAGCTTCTATTTCTCAGTAAATGATTCTTATTGTGTGCAAAACTCTCAGAGTGCAAACAGATGACAATATCTTTTTCAAATCTGTAAAAAAAGGTCATTCCAGTGACAATTAACCTTTCCTATAGGTAATCTCATCTACAAAGAAAAAACACAATGCTAATTTCCAGGAAGAGGGTTTCACTTTATTTAAGAGTCAAATTTGTATGTCAGACAAATGATTTTCCCTGAAATTTTCAATAGAACTTTAGCTCTCTAATAGGAAATTAATCCTGTGTCATACTTAGTGATTCAATAGTTTTCTGTACCAAAGAACATTGATCAACTTTGAAATCTACTCAGTAAAATATGATGCTTATATTAACACTTGAGCAACTGTGTTTATAAAAATGAGTTTATCTCATGGGTATATTTCTGAAACACTGTAAATGTAAGAATGAATCTTCATGCTTCATTATTGCTGTTTAAGCGTGTGAGCGAGGCATTCTAGCATTATAAATACTAACAAAGTAAAACATGTTTTCATTCATAATAGATTGGCCTAGAAAATACAAAGCTAACAAATATATGGAAATTTTCATATTTTTGCACTTTTGTCATTGAGAATGTATGGTACTACCCTGATTAATTTAAAAAAAAAGTCCAGGTATGTATTTAAATTCAGCATTACTCCTGGATAGGTATATGAATACTACAATTTGAGTCACCAGGTAGGCATCTGAGCATTTATTTCATCTTTTGGGATTCTATAATAACTGGCAGAAGTTAAATACCAAGGTGTTTAAAGATGTGGTGAAGTGAGAATTGTCACACACTGCTGTGAGAAGGTAATTTTCACAACTTCGTTGGAAAGCAATTTATCATTATTTGGTAAATTTACAACACTCATTCTACTCTGAGATGTATGTCCTTTAAAACTCTAGATACTTTTATATGAGTCCATATTCAAATAATATTTGTCATAGCATTTTCAATAGCAAATATTAAAATAAAATCATGTCCATTGAGAGGAAAATGATAGATAACAGCATCACAAGTGGAATCCTAAATTGCAGTTAAAATAAATGGACTCGAGGTTGTAATATAAAAATAATTTTCAAAATATAATGTTGAGTTGAAAGTTGCATTATACTGATTAGAATAAAGCAGAAGAAAAAATAGAAGGTACTTTCCAGGGATATATTAATTGGAACACAATTTCCCCAAAGAAATATGAAATTTCAAAGCAATTGTCCATGAAAATTGTAGAAAAATCTTCCTTTAATATGGGTGTGGATTAAGGCAAACTGATAGCATTTATCACTGAGATTAAGTTTTATTTTAGATTGAAACTGATTTTTAAAACCTGATAATATTATTGTGTTTGAGAATTGTTCATTTGAAAATGTAAGTCTTGTGTTTGGATATATATTTCATTACTACCTATATATGTATTCCATTACTACTTTATTAGCATTTGGTGAGTACCAATAAATGAAAAAGTCATAGGATGATTGACAAAATTTTGTGAAAAACATTTTAAGTGTTAGACCTTCAAAGGCTTGCAGTTTCTTTAAAGTGCCCTCTTAGAGGTTTCAGTTTTAACATTTTAGACACATTAGGCTTTTTTTAAAGCTAGGTACCAAGACAAAAAAGATTCTGCTGAAGATGCGATATCCAATCTGTCATGGGAGGCTTTGCTGCCATTTCTGAGAAATCTTTTTGGGTATGAACCTTCCTAGAATAGAAAAAGATTTACAACTAGATAACAACCTGCAGTGAAATGTCATTGTGACATTCCAGAATTACTTATAAGTCTCATTAGAAGTCATCCATATTTTTATATGAATAGTAAATATGATAAATTTTAATGAAATTAAGAAAGCATGAGAAATAAAATAAATTCATAGAATATTTTAAGGGAAGCAAAATGGAAAATATGCTTTAGTTGCTTGAGCATGAACAGTCTCATAGCTTTGGAAGGAGATAATTAGTCTCTACATATTGGCAGCTATTGAATGAATATACGTGTGTGTGTAGCTAAAGAACTATATCCAACTTTAATAATACATGGATCTTTATCTGTGCTGAAAACTTCAAAATAAATGCTTACAGCTTAATCATTTATTTTTATTTATATATGTATGTATTTCACTTTATTTTTCATTTTGCATTCAATATTATTTTGCATTTGTTTCAGATGTACAGCATAGTGGATAGTCAATCATATACTTTCCAAAGTGATCCCCCTGATATTTCAAGTACCCCTGGCACCATACATAGTTATTACATTTTTATTGACAAATTCCCTATGTTGTACTTTACATCCCTGTGACTATTTTGTGACTACAACAATTTTTAGCTCTTAATCCCCTCACCTTTCTAGCTCTATTGCTCCATCAGCTTTGTATGGTGGCATGCATGACAGCTTGGCCACAGAGCCTAGAGACTGCACATAAAATGCTCACAAGTAGACTCATGAACCAGCAGTGAGGGGACCTCCCCACACGCTCTAATAACATAGAAAACCTCACCGCTCTAAAGGAGAAACATGCAGCCTTGAGATGGAACCCAACAGCAACAACCACCACCAAAAATTAGCATGGGAGGAAACTCATTAATAAGGACAGAATTCCTTAAATAGAGGCTTGCATCCATGGTGTACACAATTGATGTTTTAAAAACCCAGGTTAAGACATGGTGTGAACTAAGCCAAACACTCTGTAAAGCTATTCCTCAAAGGTAGAATTAGAAAAAGCTTATAGAGAGGGGCATGCTTTATATTTGAAGACTATAACAATCCCATATAATAAAAGCATAGTATGCAAATTGTTCCCTCCACCGGAGTTCCGGGAGTTACTGGCCAGGGAAAGGGAGGGAGGCCCTGGAGCTGGCAGGCGGTCAGGGGAAGGGAGGGAGTACCTGGCCAGTAGCTGGCAGCCTCTAGGGACCATACCAGTGCACGAATGTCGTGCACTGGGCCTCTAGTGGTACTATAATAGGAGTGGTGACCAAAGTGATGGGAGAATTTTAGAATAGACATTTGTTAAATAGGTCTGGCATATCATGAATATGACTTTGCTGTAATATTTATCTGAATTGTGGATGTGAAAGAGAAATGAATAAATCAGTTGAAATGAAGATAGTGCCAACTATGAAAGTTGGCATAAGAGAGCATTATCTAAAAAGAAATTCCTCGGCCATGGTAAGAAAGACTGTAAATATAAGAGCAATAACAGAAAGGTTGATGTTATACAATATCGACCATACACCAGTTTGATAAGAACCCAGACTATGTGGATAGATTAATGCCCAAGTTTTAGTAGAACCCACAATAAAAATAATAATACCTGTTGTATCCAACTTTGATTTTTGTCTGCTCTATGAACACACTGAATCTGGTCTATAGGTTAATAGGGTTGTATCCACACTAAGCTAGTTTTCCATAAATGAAAGATAGATTTCAAATGATTTTTATATATCTCTAATAATCTAAAGATTAAGATTTATTCTAAATGTTAATAAAGCAACCAACTTGATAGTGAAACCTGATCAATTAAAAACACAGAATGTAGTTGCATTGAATCATGCATGAAATCCAATTTATTATTTCCCCCCTAATTTGTCATATAATTGTCTGTACTTATAACCTTTGATTTGCATAAACAATATCTTAAGCTTTGAGATTGTTGAGAATCTTCTAAACAAAATCTAAACTGATAGACTTTTAAAAATTGTCTTATTTATATCCTCACTGATAGATTCAGAATCATCTTATCACTTTGGAATTATTGTTTTTTCCAACATTATTAATCATACTTTTCTGTGAAATATTTGATAAAAAACAACACCACTGCTAAATTTAACATATACAAAGTCAATATTAAATTATGTTTTTATCATGTATCAATTAGAGTACAATAAATGACTGTAGCTTGTAGTTTTTAAAAGTTATAATATGTAACATTACATCATGAGCAGTGATGACATACTAAAATAGAATAGTGTTTGACTTCGTCTATGTAATAAAAGCCTAAGCAACCATTACTGCAGAACGACCAGAACATCCAGTTTCTATGATGCGCACTGACCACCAGGGGGCAGACGCTCAACACAGGGGCTGCCCCCTGGTGGTCAGTGCACTCCCACAGGGGGAGTGCCGCTCAGCCAGAAGCCAGTCTCATGGCTGGCAAGCACAGCAGTGGTGGCGGGAGCCTCTCCCACCTCTGCAGCAGCAGGCACAGGATGAGCATGAGCAGATCTGCACCTAGCCCTGATTCAGGCTCCTCCCTGGCCACCTGCTGCATGGCATACTGATACATCCCCCAAGGGGTCCCAGACTGCAAGAGGTTGCAGGCCAGGCTGAGGGATACCCCCCCCCCCCATGCACGATTTTTTATGCACCGAGCCTCTAGTATTTATATATATAAAACCAAGCGACCAGAATGATGGAATGACTGGTCATTATGACACACACTGTGATGGCCAGCCAGACCCTACCCATGCACAAATTCATGCACTGGGCCTCTAGTCCTATATAATAAAAGAGAAACATGTAACTTGACCATACCTCCGCTACACTCACCAGACAATCAGGAGTGAGTATGCAAATTAACCCAACAAAGATGGCGGGTTAATTTGCATACACAGGTGCCAAGCGGCCTGTAGGCCATGCGTCGGCCCTGAGCAGCCGGGGTCCCAGAACACCCCTGGCCACTCCAGGCCTATGGGTGCAGGCACAAGTGGATGTTCCCATCCCATGGCCACTTGCGCGTATGCCTGCATCAAATGGCAGCCCAGGTCCACGCCCCCCAGCCCAGCACCCACAACACGGGGCTGGCTGCTGGCCTCGGTGATGTGCCCCCCACAGGCAGCATGGACAGGCCTCTATCCCAGTAGACACAGCGCAAGGGGTCCTCTGTGCATGAGCTGCAGAGGAAACACCTTTTCTTTCCTTTTTTTAAAAAAAAAATATTTTATTGATTTTTTTACAGAGAAGAGAGGAGAGGGATAGACAGTTGGAAACATCAATGAGAGAGAAACATGGATCAGGTGCCTCCTGCACACTCCCCACTGGGGTTGTGCCCCCAATCAAGGTACATGCCCTTAACAGAAATCAAACCTGGGACCCTTCAGTCTGCAGGCCGACGCTCTATCCACTGAGCCAAACCAGTTCGAGCGTAAACACCTTTTCTGACCACTCATTGGCTAAACTCCCTGTACACTGCCACTTGCAGTGTTCTTGGTAACTTGGGTTATAAGAATCCAAGAAGGTGATCTAGGGTTTTTCCACCACACTCCTGGAGGAAAAAAACAAAGGTCCACTGCTGGAGGGGCTAAGGAATGTCATATCCTGCCCTAGCCGGTTTGGCTCAGTGGATAGAGCCTCGGCCTGCCGACTGAAGGGTCTGGGTTTGATTCTGATCAAGGGCATGTACCTAGGTTACAGGCTCCTTCCTGGCCAGGGCCCAGGTCAGTTCTCATGCAGAAGGCAACCAATCAAAGTGTCCCTCTCACATTGATGTTTATCTCTGTCTCTCCCTCTTTCTTCCACACTCTCTAAAAATCAATGGAAACATATCCTCAGGTGAGGGTAAAAAAAAGAAAGAAAGAAATGTCATATCCTATGAAAGACACATCTTGAAAAAGCCTAAAGAAAGTTGTCATTTTTTCATGGTGAAGGGCCTGGAGTCTGAGTTGATGAAAACACCTTGGCAGCTGCGGTGATTGGCAGTGGCTGCAGCAGCAGGGTGATGGGGCTGGCACCTTTCCCTGATCAGCCAGGTGATGGGGCTGGCCCCTTCCCCTGATCCTGCAGATGGAGGCCAGACTACGGCTTAGGACATCCTAAGCCATCAGTAGGACATCCCCCGAGGGCTCTCAGTCTGTGAGAGGGGGCAGGTTGGGCTGAGGGACCCCCCCACCCAGTGCACAAATTTCGTGCACTGGGCCCCTGGTATAATATAAAAGACTATCTGTAGAGACATTTGATTTTTAGAAAATAATTTTCTGTGATTTCCTGTAAAGAGCAAATTCCCACATGCTTGTTTTCCTTGTTTATTTTTTTATATCTCTAGACCACTTTAATCCTAAGACTGCTAATTAACTGTCAATATAACAAACTCTCTTCTCCTTGTAGTGAGATCACATGTGACAGCTGAAACCTCAAAGATAATAACCCAATATGCATTAAACTGCAAGTGAAAAGGGAAGGTTGAATCAATGTTTAAAAGGTTGTGATAACCCTAGCTGGTTTAGCTCAGTGGATAGAGCGTCACCCTGAGGACTAAAGAGTCCCAGGTTTGATTCCTGCCAAGGGCTCATGCCCAGGTTGCGGGCTCGATTCCCCCCCAGTAGGGGACATGCAGGAGGCATCCAATCAATGATTCTCTCTCATCATTGATGTTTCTATCTCTCTATCTCTCTCCCTCCCTTTCTGAAATCAATAAAAAATATATTAAAAAACAAAGGTTGTGATATTTTTATTTTTTATAAAATATTTAATATCAGGTAAAATATCAGAATATTGAAAACCAAGAATATCTGAACCAACATTATAGTTGATAAATAATATTATGGTTAATAAGAATAACTAAAACAATAATTTGGATCCATAATTTCAGTTTTTAAAAATCTGAATAAATTCAGTCAAAAAGTGTTATAAATGATCAAATATGTACAGAATTATATGAATTATTTGTTGTCTGTCAGCTATTTCAATATTTATTATAATATTATTTTAATATTTAGTCCCTTATTTTGTTCAATATAAAGGATGATTTTTATGATTTATTTATAATAACTTTTAAAACAACATGTGAACAAAAATATGTAAATATATAAAAATGAAAAGTTTCCTTGCCAATATGAAAATAATCCTCCCTCATTATGAATGAATGCTATTGCTATCTGCTGATAAAGCAATATTAAAGAAATACTAAATTTAGAAGTTAAATAATGAATTATTTTTAGTGTTGAATTGGAGTTCCTGATATAAATCCAAGTATACTAGTAGAAGACCACTGGATGTTTAGGATAAATTGCTTAGCATTCAATATAATGTCTGGTCTAGAAATACTAATTTGGGTTTATGCACACATAACCAGTAGAAAAACAAAAGAAAACATGGAATTGCCTGCAGATGGTATGTTTAAAAACAAGAGAAAAAGGTCAGAAATAAATTCCTAGGAGATAGCAATCCAATCTTTAGGGAAAGACTACAGAAAGAAAGCTAACAATGGGAAATAAGAAAGAAACAAAGAGTGACTTTTGCCCTTTCCATTTCTTTAGCTGCCTATGAAACCAGCCATCAGGTGATGTTGTGGCTTCTTTTCTCTGATGTCATGGTGTATTGTTTCTTTTTTGAGGACCTAGTGATATCTATAGCTTTAGATACATCAGCTAACCACAAGGTCTCTCCTCCAGGAGTAGTTAGCTCCTTTTTGTCTCTTCAATCCTGAACTCCACCTACTTTATGTCCTGCCTTCTCTTGAGAAACTCATGTTGTTATTTTACCCTCATACACTACTATATTTTTTGCCCTATAATACTGAATTTGTGGTCAACACCAAAAAGTTAAATTGGCAACAATTATAAAATAGAGTACTTGTTGGTTAATTTTATTACATGTGATATTGAACTCATCTTGTTTTACTAAATGGGAATGGCTGAGACCAAGACTATCTTTCATGTAAGAAGAGAGCATACATCCTTCAGAATTAAGATAGACAGAAGAAATATAACAGAGTAGCACATAGATTTCAGGTGTCATAAAAAAGTCAATGAGGTCACCAGCTCAGAGACATATGGGCATGACCCCCTTAAGTTGCATAAATTGAGAGTAAAATGCTCAAATCAATACCTGTTTTCACTAGAGTTAGTGCAAACTTTTCTAATGTAACAAACACTACTTTTTTTAATAGGTGGAAAAACATTATTGATCTAATACTGATTCAAATATATACATTAGAATCCCCAAAATATTTTACGAAGATCACTTAATTAGGCACAATCTATTGAAGAAATATATTTTTAATTCATCCAAGAAAAAGTATCAAACTCATTCCTGTCGATCTGTCACTAAAGGTAAAACATTTCAATTCATAACTTTATCATTCTTTTAGCCCAGTGGTCGGCAAACTCATTAGTCAACAGAGCCAAATATCAACAGTACAACGATTGAAATTTCTTTTGAGAGCCAAATTTTTTAAACTTAAACTTCTTCTAACGCCATTTCTTCAAAATAAACTCACCCAGGCTATGGTATTTTGTGGAAGAGCCACACTCAAGGGGCCAAAGAGCCGCATGTGGCTCACGAGCCGCAGTTTGCCGACCATGGCTTTAGCCAAAACATGGACACAGACAATTATAATATTAGTAGAGGCCCCCTGCACGAATTCGTGCATGGGTGGCTTCCGGCCAGCCCACCCCAATCAGGGCTGATTGGGCTGAGCTGGCTGGTGGGAGGGGCTGCGGGTGGTTGGTGGGCCAGCCCTGCCCCCTGGTCAAACTCCTGGTGGAACTCCTGATCAAGGGGATAATTTGCATATTAGCCATTTATTATATAGGATTGTTATGTTTCTTGTATTTACAGAATGCTGAAATGGTGCATAGCAAAATGTGAATATCTCTTTCTTAATTATAAGAGTATACATTTTAATAGAAGTTTACATCTAGAAGTATCTAATAGAGTGGGATCCAGGTATCTTCGGTAATGTACCTTGCTCACTTACTGTTTCTCTCATTGTTTTTATCAATCATGCTGACACTTTTGGTCTCATGTGTAAATCTTGATTCTGTATGTAGGGTGGTTGAATTCCTCACAGTATGATTATATTCAGGTTTTTTTTCTATCAACATTTAGCAAAGACTTGGTCTTTATAGGAACTCAGTTAATTCATACTACATTTACTGAACAAGTTTTTTTGGGACATCAAAAATAAAGAATAGAGAATTATAATCATTTTTCCCATTCACACCTGGATTCCAAGGAAGAAACTGCAAGTCTGCATATAATGAGAATTGAACCTCAGATACAGAGTATGTTCAAAGACCATATAGTTTTTAAAAAAAATCTACTGTAACATAGTAAAATGTTAACCCGAGAATATCTTAGTTTGACTTGTGTCATTTTCTCAGTTCTTTCAGCCAATTATTTTTTCTCCTTTTCCTTTTTCTCACATAAAATAAATAAATCAAAAAGGAGAATTCCTCAAAAATTTTCCTATTTGCTTTTCTTTTATTTAAACTTCTTTTCTCCTTGTCTTACTGATTCTTTTTAATATCTAGTGAATTTGTATCATATACTTTATATCAGCACAAACACTGCTTACTAATGATGCTATTATTGCTTTTGATTCCCCCTGCTCTTCACATATTAGCCTCAGAATAGAGGTAGAGGCATGGAAATAAATCCTTTTAGGTCTGTATTTTCCCTTAACAGAAGTTCATCATACCAGGTTAGTTACATGAAACCACTATACCATTGTGTTTTATATATGTAAATGATGATTTCTCACAAAAGCAGGAACAAAAATTAATTTATGATGTATAAATACATTTACTTTTATTTTTAGAGAATCACATCATGTTTAAAAAATTATTTATTTCATGAATATACCTGTATACTTATTTCACTGGGGGTATAGAATGTATGTTAGTCATTATGAAACTTGTTGCATACTGTAATCATCTCTAGAGCTTTAAGTAATGATGATCCCAGGATCTCACTGATTACCAATATTAGGAATTAAAAAGGGAATATAACTAGACTGTGTGGGCAATTAAAGCATAATAAGGGGACATTAAGGACAACTCCATGCTCATTAATTCAACAGATTGGATTAAATTGACCAATTATTCTAAAAATTACAAACTTACAGACACAGCTGAAGTGAAACAAATAGCATATTCCTATACATCTTAAAGAAATTGAATTAAAATATTTTGAAGAACATGTATATGGCCAGTGAAGGTTTAAATGATAAATTCTGAAAAACGTTTAAAGAAGAAAGAGTACCAATTCAACAATAATGCTTTCCTAGAAAATAAAAAAGTAAAGTGTTTTGTTTGGCGAGTAAACTCCTATACCAAAACCACACCAACATAATATAAAAGTAAAACAAAAGAAACAACAAAACAAAAACTCAAATAACAACAAAAAATAAAACTGTAATGAACATAGATGTAAGAATCCCCAACAGAATGTTAGCAAATCAAATCCAGCAATAATAAAGAATAATAAACTATGACCAAGTGAGATTTATCTCAGGAGAGCAAGTCAGTTCAATATTGAAAATCTATAATAAAATAGCCATATCCATAGTCTAAAAATATTACAAGGACATACTCATATCAATTAATACAGGAAAAGCATTTGACAAAATTCAACATCAATTATGATAAACACCCTCATCAATCTAGGAATAACAAATCTTCCTCAACATTTCAATGAACATCTACACAAACTCATTTTATTCCATTGTTTCTTTCTTTCTTTTTTTTTTTTTTTGTGAGAGAGGAAGAGAGAAATATCAATGTGAGAACATTGATTGGTTGCCTCCCATACACATTTCAACTGGGAATGTAATCCACAACCTGGGCATGTGCTCTGACTGGCACTTGAGCCATGACCCTTCGGTGCATGGGAGGACGCTTCAACCAACTGAGCCACGCCTAGTACTGATAGACAGCTCAAACTAGTTCTAATATTAATTCCCTTCAACTTAACCTATAAACCAGCAAGAATTTTGTACGCATTTACAAACTGACTCTAAAATTTAAATATAAGCCAAAGTAGAATAGAATAAAATAGTTTAAAATAACTATGTGATTAAAGATTTAGTCTACAGGAATAAAGGCATTACGGTATTGGGAAAGAAGATAGACACGTATATGAATAGAACAAATTGAAGGGAAAAATATACTACAAGAATATGAGCAAATAATTTTTGACAACAATGCAAAAGTATTTCAATAAATAAAGAATAACCTTTTCAGAAAAGGGTGTTAGAATAATTGGACATAAATATTAAAAAATAAACTTTAATCTGAACAATGTATTGAAAAATTATTTCAAAATAAATCTTGCTGTAAATGTGTAAAGTAAAACAGTTTTTTAGAATGAAATATAGGAAAAAGTCCTCACAGTTTTGCACAAAGAAGTACCAAATTCACAAACTATGAAGGGAAAAAGAAACGAATAAATTGAAATGTATTTACAACTTGTATTCTCCTAAAGACAATAATATGAAAAGCAATAAACAGATAATTTTTTTGCCAAGAACATATCTGACAAAGAAATTATATACAGATAAGGAGAAATAAATAATACATAATTATCCCAATGTAAATACAACTAAAAATGGAATTAATTTTTCAAAAATAATTTCCTAACACTTCCTGCTCTATTTGTTTCCTTAGACAAATTGTTTCTCTACATTTAATAATAAGATACAAATTGCACAAAGAGGCTTAAATCCAATGAGTTAATCACATGGGCTTATTAAAACATTAATATCAAGGCCTTAATAGAAAAATATGACCTCCCTAGCAAAAGTGGAAATTTTACCAGAGATTACCATGGGACTCAAACTGCACCTCTTCTCTGGGTCTCCAAACCACAGGCCTACCTTGCAGATTTTGAACTTGCCAAGATCCCCGACTGTGAGAGACAATTTCTTAAAATCAAAGTGTCTCTCTCTTCAGCATCACTGTAGGCCAGCACTGATGTATGATATACTGCTATGAAATTAGGTTCCTTATTATCACTGGTTATGAGAGGATTTCAGAATAGCTCAGACTAAGTGGCAACACTTAACTGTAAGTGGTAGGATGGATGGATGGATGTGACGGACAGCAAGGCCAGAACCTAAACCCAGAGGAACTGGACTACAGGGATCTGTGACAATATTAAATAAGCCATGGTGCCTCAGGAAGCAAGAAAAATTTAGATCCTATATAAACATTTCTGGACATATGTAACCAGAAAGGATCAAGACCTCTACCAGTGTCAATTATGAGCATTACAAAGCACTATTCTCTGTCCAATTTCCAGATAAAAACAATTTCTGAGACCTAGAGCTCATTGATATAATGGAAGGCCAGGTCCCCTTGGACAGTGGTCGGCAAACTCATTAGTCAACAGAGCCAAATATCAACAGTACAACGATTGAAATTTCTTTTGAGAGCCACATTTTTTAAACTTAAACTTCTTCTAATGTCACTTCTTCAAATTAGACTCGCCCAGGCCGTGGTATTTTGTGGAAGAGCCACACTCAAGGGGCCAAAGAGCTGCATGTGGCTCGCGAGCCGCAGTTTGCCTACCACGGCCCTTGGAGAAGGGCCCCATAATATTTAAGAAGCGTATTCTATAGTGGTCAAAAACTTTTCTCTTCAAACGAACTGACAGCCATTATACATAGTAACTAAATACTAGGAAAGAGAAATACTCAGATCTTCCCAGGGCTATTATATGACAAGTTTGAGCTGACACTGAAGTGACATTACAGAATCCAAAAGCCATCATCCCTCCTCATCCCTTCACCCCGGGTTAGAGTGATAATTCACCTTCCAGTCCCAATCCAAGTCCATGTTACAGTTTTTCCAATAAATCTGCGGACCTATGGTTATCCCTATGGTCTAAGAATGCATGATAAAGATGGATCTACGTAAGGAGTCCCAGAACTCTCATTGTGGTTTCAGAGCCATTACAGTAGAAAAGTCTTGCTGGGATTCCATGGATACCTCTACCACACTCAAAATAGTATACCAGCTGCAATACTCAGTAGAATGGCACAGTGTAATACAAACTGCATAGACTTAAAAGATGCAGAAATGGTAGTCCTGCCATATCTCCACTTAATTCAGTACGTTGGTTTCTGCAAAAGCATATCACAGTGGATGACAGTGGGTTATTCTAATTTTAATTTGAAATAATCCCAATCATTGCTACTTTAATGAAAGCAGTATCTTTACTAAAACATATCATACAACCAACCTCAAGCACTTGGTAAAGGGTATCAATGTGCATCACATCAGATAAGGGGTAACAGAAGGGGTATCAGAAGCAATTTATATTCCTTTAGGACAGAAGCAATACACACTAACTAGCCTCAGAGCTATCACAACAAAGTATAAAGAAGGCTAGATCCTATGAATAATGTACACAGCATTATTTCTGTCTTTTATATTGGCAATATCAAAATAAATTTTTGAATTTTGAGTTGGCCAAAGCAAAAGAGAAGCTTGTACCCACTTCAAACCATGTTTTGAATATATTGTAGCTCTAATTCACATACACCACAGTATATGCATACTGAATGATGGGTTCTTCCTTTTACCAAACTCAAATTTATTAGACTTCTTTTATGATAATAAAACTGTGTTGCTTTCTTCATATACAGGATGAGACAAAAGTAGGTTTACAGTTGTGAGTATGTAAAACAGAATTTATTCTTGTATTATTATTAATAATTATTGTATTATTTCCATACGAACAACTGTAAACCTACTTTTGCTCCACCTTACACTATTCTTTACTTTTATTTCTAGGTATTTTGTGATTGGTATTGTTGTTGAAATGGAGAATCTTTTCCATTACATTTTTTGATTAATGTATAAATATATTTGCCTATATTTATGTAATCTATTGATATTTGAATAATTTTTTTTTATTTTGGAAGGTTGATTTCCTTTGTTTTTTTAGATAAACAATTATATATCTAAATGTAGATATAATTTCAGTCAAGGGAATGCAATCTAATCCAATCTAATATAAAATTTCAGGAAGAGAGTTGAGCGTTGTTCTCTTACATTTCTAAGTAGATTATACTCCCATTAGGAATTATTTTTACCCAAGATTTTTTAGAGAGACACTTTCATAGAATGGCTTTCTTAGCCTATTATTCCAAAATGACATATATGGTCAATATAGTTTATTTAGAAATCATCCCAGGAACACAGTGAGGGACTGGAAGAGTGAGATAGTCATTCAAGAGTATGTTAGTGAGTTAGCACACTGACAAATAGGGTTTTATCTCATTAGTGACCCTCTGAAAGACTTGTAGAAATCAATTCAGATTTATCTCACCTAGAGTCAAAAACGTTGTGGTATTTACCTCCTTTCCTTCATTATTTGAAGCTGCTACTGGGATCATTAGTTCTCAGTCACTTAAAAACAACACTTTCATGGACAGAGAATGCCCTTGGATGGAGGTACATACAGACTAGAGTTAGAAAGCCATCAGTATCTATATATAATGTGTGTTGCTATATTTCACCTCATGCAATATTTAGATCTACTATCTTTATTTACTGATTCACTGATTGTTGTAGCTAGTTGAAATTTTTTAAAAATATATTTTTAATTTATTTCAGAGAGGAAAGAAGACAGAAACATCAATGATGAGAGAGAATCATTGATCGGCTGCCTCCTGCATGCCCCACACTGGGGATCAAGCCCACAAGCTGGACATGTGCCCTGACCATGAATGGAACCAGGACCTCCTGGTTTATAGGTCGATGCTCAACCACCAGTGAGCCTTGCCAGCCCAGCATAGTTGCAGTTTTAAAAAGAGGAAATGAGTGGATAGTTAACAAGTTACAGTTCCCTGTACGCAGTTCATCCTGTGGCCATAGTTCATGCATATCACCTCTCTCTCCACCTCTCATTCTAGATTTCTACAACCTCAGTCAGTACTGTTGCTAATAAAAGCAGTTTGCCCATTAATATAACCCTGACTCTTATCTCCAAAGTAATTGTTTTGTTGCCAGTACATGGTTCCTGCAATTCTCTCTTCATAGTCATCTTCATATATGGAAGCATAGACAAACACATCACTGAATTTCCCAAGTTGCAGCCATATTCTTCTTTGTCTTTATTTTACAGCAGTAACTCTATTTCATTATGATAATCAGAGTCAGGTACTCCTACAAATATAAGAGCAACTTTCTGTGCCCTCAGATTGTTTTTATTTTTATTTTTTTTGGCACAAACAGCTCAGAGTGACTAGGCAATGAACATAGCATTAGGTATTAGGTTTAGTTGAACACTTATTGTATCCCCAGGTAGAAAGGCCCTTCCCCCAAAATTCATGACCCCCAACAATCAAAACTAAGAAATTAAATCGAAATAATTTTAAAAACAGAGTCTAAAAATTCAAGGTATAATTTCTGTGCTGACATGTAAATAGTGTGGAAGTTAATATTCCCATCCTTACAATAAGAAAATGCTAAATAAACTGAAACAACTATTCAGAGGCCCATCAGAGAATTGAGGTCACAGGGTACAGTGCTGCCCCCAAAACTGGAGAAAGAGGCAGACACAGAGAATCAGAGAATAACAACTTACCTGCAACAGAAGCCACTGCTGGTGCCAGTGCCAGTGGGCACACTTAAACTGCCATTGGAGATCCGCTGGCAGCTCAGTGTGGAGTATTTTGAGTTAAAAATCTCTGGGTAACCAGTCATAGGTATCCCTCCGCACTTTCATGATTTTCACCTGCAGAATCTCCACCAGCTTCTCACTGTGAAAAATAGAGGAAAACCCTTAATGAGTTCTGCATATTGTCTTGAATACTGTAGCTTTATGATAAGATTTGAAATTGGGTATTCTGAGTATTTAAATTTAATTTTTTTCTTCTTTTTGAAAAATAGTTATTGCTATTCAAGTTCTTTTGTCTTCCCATATAAATATTAGAATTAGTTTGTCAATATATCCAAAATTATGGAAGGATGTGACTTAAATTCCATTGGATCTAGAGGTAAAATGGGGGATATTAACATATCAGCAATATTGAATCTTTAAATTCACCAACAAAGCTTTTATCTCCATTTGCCTAGGTGTTCTTTCATTTCTTTCATTTGTGTTTGCAATTTTCTTTCTCCCCACCCCAAGTTTTCCGCCCCCTACATCTTTATTGTTGAAAATATTACATATGTCCCCTTTTCCCCAAACAATATAAACTGATGAACAAGAATAGATCCAGAGACATAGAAACATCGAACAGAATGTTTTATTGAGATACAGTTGACTTATAACATTGTATAAGTTTGTGTACAATACAATTATTTCATATAGTTATAAACATTTTTATTCTTGTGGTGAGGACTTTTAAGATACACTCTTAGCAACTTTCAAATAAATGCAATAGCTTACTGTTATCTATATTCATCATGCAATACATTTCATCCCTAGGACTTATTTATCTTATTACTGGAAGTTTTACCTTTTGACCACTTTCACTCCATTCCCCTACCCCTCATCCTCTGGCAACTACCATCCTGATCTCTGTTTCTGAATTTGGTTCTTTAAGATTCCACATATAAGTGAGATCATGTAGTATTTGCCTTTCTCTTTCTGACTTATTGCACTTAGAATAATGTCCTCAAGGTCCATGCATGTTGCTGCAAATGGCAGGATTTCTACTATATGGCTGACTAGTATTGATAGATAGGTGACAGATTAGATAGATAGATAGATTGATAGATAGATAGATAGATAGATAGAGAGATAATGTGCATATATCACATCTTAATCAATTCATCTGTGGATGGATTTAATGTTTGTTCTATTCTATTTTTCTTGAAAGAGCACTAACAACACTTCTTCCAGATCTATAAAACCATGATGGAAGATGTCTATGAATACATTTTAATTGGTTTATGTATCAAGATTGAAACACTGATGTAATTCATCAACCATGTATAACTGGATTCAATGAATGTTGTCTGTTGTAGTAGGACAATATTTTCCTTTTGTTTATTTTTGTATGTAATTTCTCTCATGAGCTTCACTGATATTATTGTAACATCTTATGGTTTGTAAAATGGAAAACCTATTCTTAAAATATTCCTATATAGTAGGAGTATTCTCCTTTTTAGATGAGAAAATTGATGCTAAAGGAGAAAATAGTTTTGACTAAGTTTATCAAGAAAATATGCATTAAAGTTTGTAAATAAACTACATCTTCAAAAGTCATGCTTTTGTTCCATACTAACTGTATGCTCTATGTAATATTCCATTGTAAACATAATAAAATATAAATTTTTATATAACATGTTTATAAAACTGATTAATATACAATTAATTAACAATAAGACTCAGTGTAATGAGTCATTTTGTTCTTCATGGATGAGAAATGATTTAATCTAGATATTAAAGCACCCTTCTATGTAGCATGAATAGTGGTCTCAAATATGATACATTTATATGGATGTCTATCAATGCGAACTATTTTATCATTGAAAAATGATGGGCTCTCTAGGAGATTAGTATTTAGGAAATAAAAATAGGATTTTAAAGACCTTGCCTTTTTACTAGCAAAAATAAAGATTGAAGCAAACTATAATATTAAATTCTTGATTGCTGAATAGATTTATTACCACAAATAAAAAATGTTCTTCCAAAGTGAAAATATATTACTATGCTAGATATCAAGCCAAGCCCTCAAGAAAAGCACTTAACAGCTTCACATTTCACTGACTAGTGTTTTAGATAGTTACTTTGAATCATAGCAGGATATTTGGAGTTAAATGGTTTTATCTAGGCTTGAGAATTAACCAACAGCTGAGCACTTTACCTGCAATCTCATTCAATGTGATTTGAATGGACTAGCTCATGGTGGGAAAATGTCATCACAATTAAAATGAATCTTTTAGGCTTATGAATCCTTGTGGAGACTAACTCAAGAAGGATATCAACAGAGATTACAAAAAATATTTCAAACTTGAAATTATCTGAAATATGTGGCAATAGGAGTTTGAATTTTCTAGATGTTAATTCAATTTTGACTTTTCATCATTTTTGTCCCTCATTCATACAAACAGGTTTTAAGAAGATTCAGAATTAAAACAAACAAACAAAACACCTGGATTACATTGAGCCATGTGCATTATTTTTAGACAGTGTGGAGCATTCAGTGGTCTGATTCTCAGAATAGGTTCCTTTGGAAAACGTTTCCAAAACGATATACTGTATAATCTTTGAACTCTTGTATTCATTTGTTCTTTTAGTAGGTAGAAATGCAAGGAAAATAAAGAAATTAACCCCAAACACTTTTAAATGGTTAGTAACAAATAGGTTGATGTATTGAGATGAATTAGCAGTATTTATAAGTTAGTAACACATTTGGAGAGTTTAAATGGAAAAATGTAATACAATGAGAATTTCCATACTGTTCATGATCACTGATTTCCATTCGGTATATGTAACAATACTCTGAAAAAATATCTTTATGTAATTCTCTATATTACTAAAAACTTAATGTAGATTTGCTGAATAACATACCCTATTCTAATTTTGAAAGAAACATATAGCATTTATGATTGAAAATATTCTGTATTTATTTATAAACATGACAGCTTTATGAATTATCTTTGTAAGCATCTGTTCAGACACATTTTGCCTTTTTATTAATGTAATTCATAAAGAAGAATAACATCCTATCTAGTAAAGAGGGAATATGCTAATTGACCCTCACACCCTCACAAAGATGGCATTGCTCACAGCCAATAAGGGAATATGCTAATTGACTGCCCCACCCTCAAAGATGGCGGTGCCCACAGCCAATAAGGAGGGAATATGCTAATTGATTGCCATGTCCTCAAAGATGGCGGCGCCCACAGCCACAGATGGTGGTGCTCAGTCCCCTTAGTCCCACTGGGGTGGCAGGCATGCAGCAAGGCTGGGCCCGCCCCCAGGCAGGTCCGACCTTGCCGTGCGCCTGCCATCCAGAGTCCCCCAGTCCCCCCAGTCCCCCAGCCACCCAGGGCCAGCACGTGGTGCACGCAAGCCTCAGATGTTGGCTGCCCAGCTGCCCAGGGCCGGCTCAAGGTGCAGGCAAACCTAGGATGGTGGCTTCCCAGCTGCCTAGGGCCGGCCCAAGGGACAACCAAATGACTGAACAAGCAGGCTGCGTGGGGTGACCAGGCCAGCAAGGGGGGCTGTTGGGGGCAACCAGGCTGGCAGGGGGCAGTAAGAGGTGACCAGGCCAGTGTGGGGGGGGCAGATGGGGGCAACCAGGTCAGCAAGGGGGGCAGTTGGGGGTGATTAGGCTGGCAGGGGGGGCAATGAGGGGTGACTAGGCCAGTGGGGGGGGCAGTGGGGGTGACAAGGCCAGCAGGGGGAGGCACTTAGGGGGGACCAGGCCTGCAGAGGGGGGGGTAATTGGGGGCTACCAGGTTGGTGGGGGGGCAGTTGGGGGCGACCTGGCCAGCAGTGGGGGCAGTTAGGGGGAACCAGGCCAGCAGGGGTGGCAGTTAGGGGCGATCAGGCCAGCATGAAGAGGCAGTGAGGGGTTATCAGGCTAGCAGGGGGGGCAATTATGGGCAGGCAGGGAGGTGAGCAATTAGGAGCCAGCGGTCCAGGGTTGTGAGAGGGATGTCCAAGGGGTCCCAGATTAAAGAGGGTACAGGCTGAGCTGAGGGGACCCCCCATGCACAAATTTCATGCACTGGGCCACTAGTTTACAATAATTACCAAGACATAGAAACAATCTAAGTATCCATCAGTGAAAGAATTGATGAAGCAAATGTGGTATACTCACATGCTCACATGCACACACAAAATCCTATGTAATAAAAGCCTAATATGCTAAGTGTCTGGTTGTCCATTCAACCAATCAAAGTATAATATGCTAATGATATGCTAAGGCCACACAACCGCTCACTATGATATGCACTGACCACCAGGGGGCAGACAGTTGACCAGTCGCTATGATGTGCATTGATCACTAGGGGGCAGATACTCTGACTGGTAGGTTAGCTTGCTGCTGGGGTCCAGCCGATCTGGACTGAGAGATGGGCCAGACACATCCTGGAGCCCTCCCACAGTCCTTCCCCAGCTGGCCAACCTCTCACATCTTTCCCTGGCCCTGATTGTGCACCAGTGGGGTCCCCTCAGGGGATGTCAGAGAGCCAGTTTGGGCCCAATCCCACAGTCTAGGCCGAGGGACCCCTCTGGTGCATGAATTCGTGTCCTGGGCCTCTAGTGGAATAATATTCAGCCAAATAAGATCATGTACTTCCTGAAATAATCTCTGTGAACAGAATAAGAGAATATAATGATTGGTTTAAGATATACATGGCCTACTTCTGGAAGTTTAGGTGGGGTAAATGCTTCCAAACTTCATGGCTGAGGATGGGAAAGGGCAAATTTGAAAATGGAAAAATCAAGATGTCTTCAGAAAAAATGCAGAAATGAAAACTATAGAGCACATCTTGCCACTTTCATCATAATCTTTCTAAACTAAGTTGCAGCTTCTCAGTTCTTTCACAGCACCAATGCTCTTTCTCTATATATAAGCACTAGAGGCCTGGTGCACGAAATTTGTACACTCGGGGAGAGATCCCTCAGCCCGGCCTGTGCCCTCTCACAGTCCGGGAGCCCTTGGGGATGTTCCATGGGAGAGGGCCTAAGCTGGCAGTCAGACATCCTTAGCGCTGCTGGGGAGGTAGGAGAGGCTCCCACCACTGCCTCTGCACGTGCCAGCCGTAAGCCCGGCTTCTGGCACACTGACCACCAGGGAGCAGCTCCTTCATTGAGCATCTGCCTCCTGGTGATCAGTGTGCGTCATAGCGACTGGTCATTCCGCCATTCGGTCGATTTGCATATTAGCCTTTTATTACTAGTATATAGTATGATTGACCCTTCCTCACCTGTTAGCTGTCACAGTCTCAGAGAGAACTTCTATATCCATCCTATCTAGGTAGACTCTCCTCAAAAGTTACCACCATGAATTTTTTAACAAAGCTTTGTTTTATTTTTTATAAACCATATTTTATAGTTTGCACAATTATGTACGTCAGGCTTAAGTAAAAACTTTTGGTACATATCTGCTTTTTTGTTTGTGTCTCCTACTGGAAAATATGCTCCACAAGGAACTTTTCCCCTGTTAAGAGCTCCAGAAACTAATACAGCATCAGGCACCTACAAGAGACCAAGTAGGTACTTTTTAATTAATCAGTAATAGAACATTGATGTCTGTAATTAACCATGGGGGAGAAAAGTGTGGAACACATGCACATCTATATTCTGGACAATGAAAAGTATTCAGAAGATATAGTTATAAATACTAAAAACCTAAATATCAAGCATAAAGACAAGATTCATAAATATAAAACAACTAGGAAAGAATACAATATGCTACATAATCAGGTAGATTTACATACATTAATGTATCTCTACTGAATTAAGTCTTACTGAGTATTATCTACTACAATCCCAATATAAAAATTAAGAAAATAAACACACAAAGGTAGTAAATGACTGAGTTTTGCAATTAGGATCGCCTGTCTCACAAACAAATCTTATTAATATAATATACAGACTTATTACAGGAATAGGCTGTGTAATACTAATCCATTTCACTTATCCTATCTAATAAAAGAGTAATAAGCAAATTGACTATCACTCTAATACACAAGAAGGCCGCCCCCATGTGGACACAAGATGGCTGCCACAAGATGGCCAGCAGGGAGGGGCAATTGTGGGCGATCAGGCCAGCAGGGGAGGGCAGTTGGGAAGGACCAGGCCTGCAAGGGAGGGCAGTTGGGGGGGACCAGGCCTGCAGGGGAGGGCAGTTGGGGGGGACCAGGCCTGCAGGAGAGGACAGTTGGGGGCAACCAGGCTGGCTGGGGAGGGCAGTTACGGGTGACCAGGCTGGCAGGGGAGGGCAGTTAGGGGTGATTGGGCCAGCAGGGGAGCAGTTAGGCATCAATCAGGCTGGCAGGGAAGTGGTTAGGGGGTAATCAGGCTGGCTGGCAGGCAGAAGCGGTTGGGAGCCAGCAGTCCTGGATTGTGAGAGGGATGTCCAACTGCCCATTTAGGCTTGATCCCAGTGGGCAGTCGGACATCCCTCGAGGGGTCCCAGATTGGAGGGGGTGCAGGATGGGCTGAGGGAGACCCCCCCCCCGTGCACAAAGTTCATGCACCGGACCTCTAGTATATTATATATGTATAGATATATAAATCATACTATCAGCATATTACTTATATCTGGTTATACCAATTTCATATACTTAAAGAAAATCATATGAAGTTGTTTTCTTTGATGCAATTTGCCAATTGGTTAGTCCCTTTAGTGAAACATCTCATATACTTAAGTTGTTTTGTGTGTGCATGTTTGCTTTTGTGTGTTTTTGGGTGGATCAAATCAATTAGGTATCTTTATTTGAGCATAACCTCTATTATTCTGTTTTAGCCAAAGAATAGTTTGTTGCCCTTTCAATTCAAATTGTGCTAAAATAGGATTCATCTAACTCATATCAAATTCACCTAAATATTTTGAAGATATTAAACTAAGAAATCTGACAATCAAGGAAAATCAATTTATTTTCATGTGAGACTAACTCTTGTTGCTACCTTAAATATATTACTTAACCATTCTTTTGAGAATGAGAGGGGTAAGATGAGCTGCCCTTCATTTCATTGCCCTAGGATACTCCATGGTATTACTCTGTTTGGCATTCCAAATTTATTTTCCATTACTCCCCAAAATTGTCCTTTCATCATACCCAGGTAAGTCTGTTCATTTTCCCACAAACACACCTCGGTAATTTCTCTCCCAGTTCTTCTTCTCCAAGTGCCACTTTTTCCATGATTTTTTTTTTCTTTTTCTTATTTCATACTACTGACTCCTGGTCTTACTAGCAATTTTCAGTATTCTTTTCTCTGGGTGCAATCTATGCAGTTGTATTCAATTTTCATATGTGGAGCAATGTCTCCAATGAAACTGAAATATTATAGCCACAGTGATCAGTTGTGTATTTCAGAGTCATTCAAAGTTACAGAAAATAATTTAGTACCATAAAATCTTGCCTTCTGAAATAATGACTCACTAATGTCTTTTTGTAGCCCAAAGGTACCCTTTTTTCTAAATACAAACTTCTAGTACCTACAGCATGAAGGTCTCTAGCTAACTGATCGTTCCTGCAAAGCAGTGCTATATTTCAAATTGCTGTTTTAACAGATAGTTAAGATAAAGGGAGAATGGGAATAAAAGTTTCATGTGCAGCAATTCCTTTTTCAACTACTTTGCTTGCTAAACTTACCTTCTTAAGATTGTAGGCCCCCAGGGCAAGGGTTTGTCTTCTTTATGCCTTTTGTGTGGTTACAACCAATGATAAATAATAATAAATCTTACATTATAGCAACACAGTGCATTTTTACAGTACAGGGTAAGTTTTTTTCAATCTATATACTTGACTTTAGCCAAAATATTTTTCTATTAATTTTCTTTTCAATTAGCTCTGTTGTAATGAGGTATGTGGTGAAGTTAGATGAATTTTTTTTTTTTATTTAACAAGGCCCTCATTTAATGAACTTTTAATTTGGAAAAAAAAAAAACCATGGGAAAAACAACTTCCCTTTTATAATTGCATTAGAAGAATTCATTATAGAAAAAATGCATTGGTAGTAAACTAATAATTTTTTTTCTTATTGACTCTTACTGATTCTTCATTTAATTGCAATTAGACATGATTCTGCAATACACTGTGTGATCCTTCTCATTTTCCTGCTTTTAAAAGAAATCCCGATCTTCCCCAATATATAACTACTAGAGGCCCGATGCACAAAATTTGTGCAAGAGTAGGCCTTTCTTCCCCCGGCTTCTGGCACCGGCTTCCCTCTGGCACCCAGGACCGGGGTTTCCCTCGCAGCCCCGGCTTTATTTGGAAGGTCGTCCAGAAGGCCGTTCGGTTGTCTGGTCTAATTAGCATAATATGCTTTTATTATTTGAGATATTTGTCATTTACATGGAATACATGTAGAGACTTTCAACATTTCACTGTATATTAATTTAGGATGTGGTTCTTAGCAATATGCTATTTAGGGAATATTTAGGGAATTCGTTTATGTTAGAGTTTTACATCAAGAGATGGAAAATAACTTTCTTTATGCCTCATTTATTATGTGTTCTTAAAATAGTGGATGAGCAAAAACATTTTTTGGAGCAAAACCATGTAGCTATCAGGTGCCCAAATGAAGACCACTTACAATGTATATTGATGATATTAAAAAAGTTAGAAACATAAAGAGAGGGAGTAAATAGTAGTCTATCCAAATTCTGTGCTCTTCCTTTAGCCCCTTAGCTACAGTGGATACAAATGAATAAAAGCAAACATACCTCGACATAAAAAGTAAACCCCAAATTTTAATTCTATAACCATTGCATTGTTACTATTTAGTTTCCCTTGTATTATCTGTTCTCAACCCTTTGTCTCATTATTTATCTACCTGTTTATCATCTAATTATGTCTCTATGAGGCCAAACATTAAATTGGAAAAAAAAAACAGTCTGTGCTCAAATAAAATAAGGAGGTCAGGAATGCTGTCCTCATAACTAAAACTCTTAGTTTTGCTAATTGGTTGGCTCACACTAAGCCCTCATGGAATATTTTTATGACTAGGGTATACCTCTCAAGAAGTTCAACATGTGAGACATTTAATTCTGTATAGCACAACAAAAATTTAGGGAAAAAGCTAATTATGCAAACAAGTCTTTACAATTAGATATCTCCCACCATATATGCATCTTTAATATCAAGTTGTTTTCATCTGCATCTAGAAACATATTTTCCTGTTCATTAGTGGGGCAAATGAATATGATAAAATTCATTGAAATTTATTATTGTGTTCTCATTTTTGAGTAATCTATGTATGTCATGCTACCTCTCAATCTATTTATAATCTATCATATTTAGCGTTGTTTTCTCTCACTGTTTTGGTTTATTAATAGTCAATAGGTTTTTAAGATGCTTTGCTTTAAAAACAAACAAAGCAGTAACAACATGCTGAAAAAAATTTGCTCTTTGTGTTTATTTTCAATTCTCATCTGGCCAACGAAAGGTCCTCATGTAGGAGAGCAACAGCAGCAGATGCACTGTACACTGCGGATCAAAGAGCACTAGCAAACCACACCACAAACAAACCAGTCAACAGAGTCTGCTGTGCTGGTCTGATTTGACTGCACCCTGCAACATGTGTTGTTTATTCCTTTGTGGATTCTCTATTTATTTTATGTCCTGATGAATCATTTTTACTCACACTGACAGACAAAGTTTGTGCACAAAGAAAACAAAATAAAAACCTGATCCTGAATGCTAAAATGCAAGTTTCCCAAGACTCAAGTTGCCTTCAAGGAAATGCGTGGGGAAATAGACAATACATATTAGTATGCAATTTGGAAGTGATGGAATCATTTAGTATTAGTTAGGACGACATAAACAGTATTGCAACTAGAGAAACCTGTTCCTCCTTTGTAAGAATGGTTGCTTAAACTATGGCCAGGAATATATTGTGACTCTAAGGAATTTGCAGAAAACAGATAAATGATTTCCAGGACTAAAAACTAGGATGAAAATGCTGAATAATACTGACTCTCTTAGCAGTTCCATTTCCAGGAATGGATACTTATACTACTATAGAATTTCTTTGATACTCATAACAAACAACAAATGATTGTAGTCCTCACAACAGCTAATTTTACACTTATTATTGAAAGAACCATTGAAAGTTAGAGATATATGTAGATGCCCTATAAATGTTCTAATATATATATATATATATATATATATATATATATATATATATATGCCCTATAAATGTTCTAATATATATATATTAGAACATTTATAGGGCATATATATATATATATATATATATATATATATATATATATATTATATATATATATAAAATAATTGGGGGTCATCCTGTATATGTCAAAACTTTCATAGTTTAAATCCATTCTAGCTGCAATAACTCTAAGAATGCAAATGATCATGTAATGCTTTTCTGATTAAATTATAATTCTATAAATTAGAATACATTATGTTCTATTGATCACACATTGAAATTTTTGGGGAAAAAAAGCCAAAATAATTTATAGCTTGTGTTACCTTATGGTCAAGATTGTTGTACTACACACTATTTGATTCCCATTTCTATCTTTTTTTCATTGATAGTCAATTTTTAGATGAGGCAAAGACTGGCTGAAAGCTGATTTCTATTTTGTAAGATTCTGTTTTTATGCAAGGGCAAAGTGTTTTCCAGGAGCCAGAGAAAGAGAGATTAAAGTATTTTAAGTGAAATTATTGTTTTATCACGGTTTATCAGCAGTAGGACCAGATAACCCAAAAAAGTATTTTTAGGGAAACGGTTAAAACCACTATCTTGATTTACAATTAAATTATGGGAGGGAAAGTATTGAAAGTTTTTCAGTAGATAACTTGATTGTTCTCATATAAAAAAAAAACCTTCTTATTGGCTTTTACTACCACATTTTTGCTTGTAGCTATAATTACTGGGTAAGTCATGCTCTTCCAAATTTCTACTCACTAAATCCCATAAACTCTGCTTTCAAAATAGATGTTGAATGCTCTGCACAGCACCATCTTCAGGTCAAACCACCAGAAAAAGTGTGCACCTATTCTTGACATGACTAAAAAAAATAGCCTCCTCATTGGCCAGAAGTCCTCTCTTACTTCCTTACTATTCATTCACCACTTAACAACTTGCTCAGTTCACAGTCTAAGTTTTATTGGCATAATACTCACACTATACATTTTTATGTCATACCATTGTCTTAGGGTAAATTCCAAGACTCTTTCAATTACCCCAGCACTGTTTTCTATCATTTTCCCACTCTCAGTATATACTCACACTGGCTAGTTTTCAGCGACTTGAATGTGAGCTTTACATAACACGACTTTTGCTCCCTTCCCCTTACTGGGATATTGATTTACTGCCAATCACCCCTCCATTTCTTAGTTAACTCCTACTCATACTTTATGTCTAAGTTGAAATGGTGTTCTCAGTAACCCTGTTCTCCAAAACTCACAATAACATACATTTCATTTTAGCACTCATTACAATATTAAAGAATGAATTACTTGTTATATGTTTTCTATTTTGGATACTACATTCTCTCTTCCTCCTCCTCTCCAACTCTGTGTGCGCTCGCATGTGTGTGTATTTTGCTCTTTGCTGAGGAGATATATAAGGCACATAGTCACATTATTGGCACCCAATAAAATTCCATTTTAGGAATTTAAATTAAAAATAAAGAGCACTCACTGTAGACAGAAAGTATAGAATATTAATACTTTATGTTTTATACTCATAGAGAATAACACAAATAGGAACTTGGAGTAGGAGAAAGTTCATTGTAGTAGAAGTTTCCTCAGAAGATAATTTCATAATATAGAGATATACTAAGGAAGTTTTTGCTATACTTTTATTTAAAATTAACTATAATATTAATGACAATAGTAACTATAATATACTCAGTACTAAAATGAAACATACATTGTACTTATTCCTCTATATAGTCTTTGATTTAGAAAAAGAAAGTTCCTACATTTCTAGGAACTTTCTTTGATTTAGAAAAAGAAAGTTCCTACATTTCTAGGAACTTTCTTGTATCATGATTATAAGGATTGCCTTATAATCATGATACAAGTGGCAATCCAAACCAGTTTTAAGCCTATTTATTCAATAAGCAAAATACTTCCTTGCTGCGCATGCTTTTGCACACCAACTTCTTAGATATAAGAAGCAGAGATAACCACAGATAAGTGACTTACTTCCTTTTTACAGCTCCTCTTTATTAAAGTTAGCCAATCACAGACTCTCCACTAGGTACACCTCTGAGTGCCAATCAATTAGCAAAAGTCCTATTTGAGTGGTCATGTATCATTGGATAATATCATCCCACTGATGCTTTTGGAAGTTCACAATCTCTAAATCCTACACTTTCTAAAAATATATACATGACAAGAAGTCTATTCTCAGATTCAGAGAGATTGTATTTAACTGGCATAGCTCTTGCTTAATATAACAAGGAATACATTTAGCTGAGTCTTTTTATTGCAGTTAGTCAGTGGTAGTCTCATCATACTTTAACACTCCTAAATCACCTATTATGATATTCATTTTACAGAAGAGTAAAATGAGGATCAGGGAAGATAAGTGATGTAATTAAGGTTGCAGGGATAATAATATATCAATATGGGAATATTGATCATTCTGAAAATATAATTATTTAATCACTATAATATATTGATATAGCATGCCCTTGATAGATGCACTTTATCTAGGATTCTAAAAGAAAGATGTCTACAGGCCACATCACTTAAAAGTATTTGATAAATGCACTTCAAATAGGATTCTAAAAGGATATCTACCTGATACATCATTTAACAGCATGAAAGCCAACAAAACAGAAGAGATAATAATGGAAAGAAATATCAAGGAAACATACAAAATAAAAACATAAGGGCATTGAAATTAGAAATAAGTATATTTGCTCTAAAACTTAATATGAAAGATTTAAACTTATAAATTGGAAGTGAAATACCATCAGTTTTTCTTAAGTAACACATAAAACCACAGAATACTTAAAAGAGATAAAATGATAAACTTGCAATAGAATTAAATGGTAAAATAGGCACAGTTGGTGGAATGAAATAAATAAATTCAAGGAGATATTAGTTTGAGATCATTAGACAATTGTGTTAATATAAATATTAATGAATATATTATAGTTATAAATGTTTGTTAAAAACAAATAAATATTTTAAAATTTCAGGATAAAAACTAAAGATACACATATTGGATATACACTGAGTGGCCAGATTATTATGATCTCTGAACGCATAATAATCTGGCCACTCAGTGTGTGCATGGGTGGGGTCCGGCCAGCCTGGCCAGGGGGAGGGGACATGGGCAGTTGGCCAGCCTGCCTGCTGGTCGAACTCCTGGTTGAGGGGACAATTTGCATATTAGCCTTTTATTATATAGGATATACACCGAGTGGCCAGATAATTATGCATTCAGAGATCATAATAATCTGGCCACTCAATTTATTTTTGTACACTAATATGAGTGAAAAGGGTAAATGGTTAAGATGTTAAATTATAAATAAATGAATTTCTAGATAATTTATTAATAATATAAAATTGAAAATGTTAAGTTAAACTTTTAAATTGGATACATAGGATTATCTCTACTCCTATAATTCCAATAAAACAAAATTGAATAGATATAAAAATAATATATCCACAAGGATATAAGAAGCAGAGATAACCACAGATAAGAAATGCCAATGAAGTTTGCAAGAAGAAAAGTAGATGTATAAGTAATAAATGACATTGTTTACATACATCATTAGATGTTGAGAATCACCTAAAAAAAAGATAGATTGACACAATAAAACACATAACTCATTTGAATAATGTATTTATATGACAACTATACTCCTGCATATATCCTGATAATAAGACTAATTATATGATTGGAGACTTAACAACACTGTTTTAAAGCATATCTCATATACCACAAAGCTGAAGAAAGATCATAAATGTATTTTGTACTTTCAAAAGCCACACTATGAAAATTCATTACATAGATTGAAATCATTAAGACCTATTGGACTGAAGTTTCAAGAATACATTTTGACAAGTTCATGCTATTCATTATTGCATGGTGTATCAGGATGTTCTGTCAGGTTTGCTAGCAATATTCATTATTCTCATTAGCAATCAATAACTTGACTGGCAGGCAACTTCCAGAGAGAGAGATGGGAGGGAGGGATAGTTAACTGCCTGCTTTGCCATGCCACATCATTTAACTTTATCTGTCAAGCTTTTTTAATATGACAGCACAGAAAATGCCACAGAACAGTGCTTTATAATTAGCTTCCTATTTCCTTTCGATATTTTTGTTTGTTATGAGAGGCAGTCTATCTTGTTACAATATGCCATTCTAATACCCTGTAGCTTATTTACGATTTTAAGAAGTATTTTTCTTTCTACTTTAAGAGATGGAGGGAGTGTAAAATACATTTTCAACGTAATTAATAATTCCCAGACCCCCCAAAATATCTGCCTGTAATTGCCAAATGTCAGGTCATAATATTTATTATTGTCAACATTCAATCAAGTCATGATGTTGTTAGGAAAAAAACTTTTTACCTTTTTACATATTCTACATATTGTCACAATGCAATAGGTGAGTCATGGTATCTTTTTGTTTTGCTTGCTCCAACTCTAACCCTGAACTCAACATTGAAAAGTCCATATTTTGAAAATCAGATTAAGTATTTTCCTTCAGGAACTTGATATCAGAAGGAAAAAATACTGGTGTCCAAAATCTATTGCTTATAAGTCTGGGTTGAGCACAGTTAATGAAGATATGGATTTCCATTGGAGAAATATCTTATAAATCAAACTACTCCAAATCATTTATATCTTAGTTAAATGGATGCAATTATGAAAAAAAATCCTAACACTATTAGAAAATCCCAAAGTTGAAAGAAACTCAAATGTAGATAGTAATCATGCATAAAAATAGTAGATATAAAGATATAAATAAAAATGCATTTTGGATTACAAATATCTTAACATTTCCATAACAAAAACTTTAATGTGAATTGTGTTCTTGTTCATCCAAATGACTCTCATGTCTCCTGGGACCCTATGTTGGCCTCCTACCGAGACCTTTTATCAGTAGCCACATTTTTATTATGTTAAAAAACAAATTATCATAAAGACCTAATTGGCTTTATTAAACAGTTCATGAATGAGGCAGCAGCCCATCTAGCAACTCTGAGAGGTTGTAAGAAATGGAAGGTTTTTATAAGAAAAAGGGTGGGGGAAAGTGCCAGAAGCCAATTCCAGCATGTCAGCAGGGCTGAATCATCTGGAGATGGCTGAGGGCATTTCCCCAAACCTGAAATGCATTTGCATAGATGATTGCTTACTGCCAGACAGCTAAGGACATTTCAATCTACATGTTATTGCCTCCTACTGGCTAACCACCTGAACAGCTGTAGTCATAGTCAATTTCTCCAATCTGACAATGGATTCTGTGTACCAACCCCTGGCCTTTGAAGTGTATATCTATTTTGCCTTAGGACAATTTGTGTTAATAAAAAGCAAGGGGTCCTGAGACAAGGAGAACTTGGTTTCTTTAGCCAAGCTCCTCTGGACCCCCAAATGCCTTTCAAAATTATGTTTTGTCTCTGGACTCTTATTTAATTTACACACAGCACTTCTCCAGATTCCCGAACACTTCTAGATGCTGGATTAAGACCACTGGCAGGAAAGGAGCTATTAACAAAAGAAAATAAATGTTTCTTTTTAGAGGAGGACATCTTATGGGGCGAGGGAAAGGCAAAAGTTTTATCACGCAGATTATCTCTTCTCTCAATGGGAATGGAGAGGACCCATAAAACAGGTTACTGGTGCTTAATCAGAAAATTTTAGACTGGTTTATTAAGATTACATTTCTGGGAGAGATTGAAACTACAGTTAGGTCAGAATTAGGTCAAATGTTAAATCTAGAATGGGCTTTTAGCATGAATGATGCTATTTTGGGCCTCTGAATTTCTCTTTAACAAATATCAGATCGTATTACCCCTTTCTTTGAATTTACCAGTAGATTTCCATTACAAATTAAGTAATAAATTCCGTTGTTCCCATAGACTTCAAGGCTTTACATATAATTTGATTTCCATCTTCCATCCTCTCCCCTATTCAGGAAGCACATCCACTTTGGCTTCCTTCTGCCCTTATATCACAGCATTCATGTTATTTGTGGGAGTGGAGTGTCCACCTGTGGAAGTGGGGGATCTCACTGGACCTGACACTATCTGATACTCATATGAGAGGATGAGTGATTTTTATTTGCATGGAATTACATGCAAATTCCTACTTCTCTTAATCCAGCCCAGGAAGATATGCTGTTGGGGATTCAGCAGAGCTAGGAGCAAAGCCAGTGTCCAGAGTATCTGTTCCAAGGTGGACCTGGGTCTGGTGTAGCATCAGGCTAGATGCAGTCCATTCATCCATTGTGTGGGGCCCACATAGCCTAAGCCTGTGTGGGCGAATGCAGGAGCATGAGAGCTCCTCAGGCCAGGAACATGAACCAAGAGGCAAGGGTAAGGGATGGGACTCCTTTGTATCTCAAATCTTCCCGTGCTTGCAGTGGCCATGCCTACTCTGGCCAATGACTTGTTCCCAGGTGTGTGACAGACAAGTACCTTGCCTATTTCATCTAGACTTCACTGTGCATTTGTTAGGTAGGAAGTTAGACATGAGCAGTTGGGGTGGGGCCTGCCTTGGGGTCCTGAACAGGGATCAAACCAACATAGTATTCAGAACGCCTCTCTATGGGCAGCCGAGCCGCCTGCTAGCAGACTGCCAGCAGGTGGGTTTGGAGTCAGCCATTTTTTGGTGCAAGCTCAGAGGAAAGCAACATGACCTCAATGTAACCTTACTAGGGTCCTGGACTAATTATAATAAAATCTGCACTTCGGTTTTGACCCTGCCCCCCCCCATGGGTTTTCTGTATGCATTATGGGTAAGGGAATGCCCAGAAGAAAGATCATTTCTGTCAATCATTCCTGAATGCAACTGAAAGTGTCCATAAACACCACTTTGCTTTCCTTTCATTTTCATTGGCCTTAAAATCTTTTGTGTCATCCGATAAGGGTCTAATCTCCAAATTTATAGGAAACTCATACATCTTAACAAAAAGAAGATAAAACAATTCAATAAAAAAAATGGGCAAATGACCTAAATAGACACTTTTTGAAAGTAGACATACAAAAGGCCAAGAGACATATGAAAACATGCTCAAAGTCACTAATCATCCAAGAGATGCAAATCAAAACAACAATGAGATACCATCTCACACCTGTCAGAATGGCTATCATCAACAAATCAACAAATGACAAATGCTGGCGAGGATGTGGAGAAAAAGGAACCCTTGTGCACTGCTGCTGGAATGCAGACTGGTGCAGCCACTGTGGAGAACAATACGAAGTTTCCTCAAAAAATTAAAAATAGAACTGCCATTTGACCCAGTGATCCCACTTCTAGGAATATATCCCAAGTAATGAGAAACAGCAATCACAAAGGATATATGCACCCCTATGTTCATAGCAGCACAACTTACAATAGCTAACATTTGGAAATAGCCTAAGTTCTCATCAACAGATGAATGGATTAAAAAACAGTGGTACATCTATACAACGGAATACTATGCTGCTGTGAAAAAGCAGCATAGTATTACCATTTGCAACAGCATGGATAGACATGGAGAGCATTATGCTAAGCGCAATAAGCCAGTCGAAGAAAGATAAATGTCATTTGATCTCACTCATTTGTGGAATATAATGAACAACATAAACTGATGAACAAATATAGCCCCAGAGACAGAGAATCATCGAACAGACTGTCTAACCTGAGAGGGAAGGCAGGGTAAGTGATAAACCAAAGGACTTGTATACATGCATACTGGTATAAGCATAACTAATGGACACAGACACTAGGAGGGGGAGGGCATGTGCTGGGGGGTGGGGGTGGCCAGGAAGAGGTCAATGGGGGAAAAGGAGACATATGTAATACTTTAAACAATAAAGACTTTTTAAAAAATCTTTTCTGTGGCAAGAACAAGAAGAACCGATGTTCCAGCCTGTAACCCCAGTCAGTAACACATGCATCTAAATTGCAGCTTTCTGGCAAATCTGCACAAATGGCATGTCTATAAAATTTGGCCTTCCCTTTGTTCCTTTCCAGTTATTAATAACTGGGTTCATTAAAATTGTATCATTTGTACTTGCTCTTTTTTTTCTGCTTGTTCCCCCTTCCCCCAGATATTAGCATACTTGCTTCAGTTTCATATTCGGGGTCTATGTTCCAAATGTATATGTTCCTGCCATGAAGTTGTACAAAGGCTGATGAACTCTGTTGCAGCAAAACTATAAATAACCTCTCTTACTGTTATTACCAGCCAGTAGCTCTGGAGAATCACCTCTACCTCTCTTCTGCTCGTCTTATGTGAATGAAATTAACTGGCAGGACCTAAATGATATCCAGAATCCTAGCAGCAAAGGAATCTGTAAATACAGCGTTTTAGCTTTACAGTTTCCCCTACTGAAAACAGAGGGATAGAAGTTGAGGAAATACAAGCTATATAGATATGGATATAAACATATAAGGATAGCTGTTGATGATGGGTAGATTAATTGAATGATAGATAAATAGATGTTATGAAGCACTATGCTGAAAATAATGCTGCTTAGCTACACTCAAGACTATTAAGTAAAAAACCAGGCCTCTGGGAATTGAGGAAACATGTTCAGGACAATTCCTCCTTATTGGATCTGAAAAGAAGGCAAGTGATTGCTTTTCTGCATGACAAATTGCATTTTTATTTGCATTTTCGTATGTCCCCAAGGAGGGCAAAACATGTCCTCTCAATGCTAGACAAACATTATTCAGTTAACTGGAATTCCTTTGCTACTATTTCACTGTCTAAAAGTTCCTAGACATACTTTAAGATATTTTTTTTGTTTGTTTCTCTTCCTCTGTGAAGCTTTTAGTCTACAAAAAAATTTCATCTCTTTCAGAAATATTGTCAAGGATATCATACATTTTAGTCATTCATTTAATAATTTTCCTCTAATGATTTTTTGCTGTGTTCAACTTGCCCCCAACACTGTACTAGGCACTAGGCTCAATCCATCAATGTGACAGAGAAGTGAACTGACATTGCATTCTGCGTAGTAAATGCCATTCTCTATATTTGCAGAAGCAATTAAGTGAGCTATCCACACCGAATGGGGGTCAGGGAGATCTGGGCAAGGACATGAATAGTCAACTTAGCTCCATGGCCCTGAAGATTAGTTACCTAGAAAGAATTAATATAAGTTGGAATCTTTGTATCTTCAGCTGCTATTCTAGTTCTTAACACATAAGTTTGTTTATGTGATTGAATGAATGCACTTGTGTATAGATGTGGGAGATGATTGTGTTTATATGAGTTCTTGAGAAGCTTTTAGGCTTGCCTAAGTAAATGTTAATAAATGATCTTGACAAGGATATGATCAACAATAGTTCTTCTGAACTGTAAAGTGGTCTCTGCAAACTTATACCTTTTTATCTCCTCTCCAACTTCCTATCCCTGATTGGTTATATATATATATATATATATATATATATATATATATATATATATATATATATAATATATATATATTGGTTTCTTTTATATATTTTTAATTGATTTTTTACAGAGAGGAAGGGAGAGGGACAGAGAGTTAGAAACATCGATGAGCGAGAAACATCCATCAGCTGCCTCCTGCACGCCCCCCACTGGGGATGTGCCCGCAACCAAGGTACATGCCCTTGACCGGAATCGAACCCAGGACCCCTCAGTCCACAGGCTGACACTCTATCCACTGAGCCAAACCAGTTAGGTCCCTGATTAGTTTCTTAGTCTCTCCCATCACCTGTTGAAAACACAGATACTTCAATAAAAGAGAAAAAATGTATTTTATAGAAAACCAAATTTACAAAGTAGTTTGATGGTATGTAAAATTAATGTAAAGTTTATAAAAATAGTAAAACTTGGAGAAGATTCAGTTGACATCAAACTTAATGACAAAACACCAAAAGCTCTTTCCCTAACATCAGTATCAAGACAAGGATACAACCTCTAGGCAACTTTGTATTTGACCACCAAGACCTTTGTAACAAAGCAATAAAAAGATATGGAAGTCATAAATATTTAAAAGGAAGCAGTAAAACTATCTTTATTTAGAGATGACATGATTGTACCACAGAAATTTTAAGTGACCTGTACAATTACTAGAATTTATATGTGAATCAAGCAAGACTGCAGGATAGAGGGATACATTTAAAAATAAGAAATGTTATACTATCAGGAAACAAAAAGTAGATTTACAGATGACCCTTGAACAACACAGGATTGAACAGCATGTGTCAACCTATACTTGGATTTTTTTCAATGAGTACCTATACTGTTTTTGATCCGAGGTTAGGATTCCCCAGATGCCAAGAGTGGACAGTATGCATTGATCTATGCCATTTTATATAAGGCATCTGAGTATCCTTGGAATTTGGTATCTGTGGAAGGTCCTGGAACCAATCCCCCGAGAATACGTAGGGACAACTAAGTTTTAGGGTAGTCAAAAGTTGTACATAGATTTCTGACAGCCTGGGGTGGGGGTTGGCAGCCCCAACCCCACATGTAGTTCAAGGATCAACTGTATTGCAATAGCAACACGCCCCAAAATAGGAATAAATTTAATGAGAGATGTTTACAACTTCTGCACTGAAAGCTATAAAACATAACTGAGAGAAACTGTGCTTGGGTAAGGATTAAAAAAAAAAATTAACAAAAAGACCAGCCATTGCTATAGCAACCCTCAAAAAAAAAAAAAAAAACACCCATGAAAACATTCCGTCTTATTCCCAACTGACTTCCTCAGGTCTAATTCTGCTCCTCAGATGCAGGAGTTTCGTCCAAGCTTCAACTGTCAATATTGGATTCTCTAGTTTCTCACTCCTTGTAAACATTCTAATCCTATTTCAGAAATGAATTTACCTTAATCCTTTTATTATCAGGGATTCAATAACCTAGACTATCCCTCCATAGCAGTTTCAGCAAAGGGCTTGCTCTAGAGTGAGCTGCTATTCAAGCTCATGTATCTTCTCTTCTTTCATTCTGCACAGCACCTCAAGAGTGGGGTCCTTGTGTCCCCCATGATGGCTAATGATTCAGCATCTGTGTGAGTCCAAACTCGTGGTAACTAAACTCTAGTGTGTTTTATCCAAAAACTACATAGGATCCACAGACAGGATCAACCTGCCTTTGGACACTGCAGGACTCAACCATTTCCTTCCTAAATCCTGAGCTTTAGGCATCTTGGTGGTATCTTGGCTGCGCTGCTCCTCCTTGCTTGTAAGCATTCAGGAGAGAGTTTCCATGTGGATGGGACGGAGTCTCGGATCTTACATGGACTGCCTTCTCCCTGCAGTTTTATCATTGCACAAAATGGATCTTTCTCCTTTTTTTCAGGATCAATCATTTTCACTGAGGCAAGAGTTTTTTGAGACTTAACACTACACAATGAAATAAATGGCAATTTTTTAAAAATCATTAAAGATAATATAATTTAAATAGATGTCATCCTCACAGACACATGACAGACATGGTTAGGAAAAACGGTTCTGCCTTTTCGGTCACAGTCCTGCATCCCCACCCATCTTGGTGCCTGATGCAGTCTCCATCACATCCCGCTCTGGGCAGATTTGTCAGCTTCCCTGTAGCAGAGATTCCTTAATGGCTGCAGAGACTTCTCAGCTCCTATGCCTGCGGATACTACTCCGCATTCACACTTCCACTATCTTCTTTTTTTTGGATATTTTTATACGTAAGAACTGTCTTTGCCAGCAGTCGCTGAAACCCTATGCAGTATTATAAGAAAAGCCACTATCTTTCTGATGGTTTTCAAAAGTGTCTGCCCCTATTGTTCCAGAGATGGCTTCCCTCTCTACGCTCTCTGCTGTACTGCTCTGATGATTTTTCTTTTACTCCGAGTTCTGCTGTGGATTGGAAAGGTTATCCAAGAGTTGGTTATATTTTGATTAGAAAAGTAAAAATTTCCACATTTAGAAATGTCAGAGTTGCCACAGAGTCAATGATTATATGACCATAGTATTTGTTAGACACTTAAACATACTTTGGCTTAAGCAGCCTATGGTTTTACAGTTAAACATGACTTGTAAAGTTTAATTTTCTGTTAAAAAAATCCTACGAGTGCCCTTCTACAAACTGAAATTCTTTTTTTAATTTATCTTTATTGTTGAAAGTATCAACCAGTGCCAACCCAATAAATTCATTAAAAAAGAAAAATAGAAAATAAGAAATTGCCTTGACCTTCTAAGTATAGGGCAGACCTTCTAAGTAAAGATACTATTCCACCAATAGTCTCTTTACACATTTGTCAATGTTCTGCAATTATAGTTACCAGATTTGGAAATATAATTGTAGTACAATGTAAGACTTAACTAAACTATATAATGCATGCATTATAACATGTTGAACTAAAATATCAAACTATCAGTCAAGAATTTTAATATGGAGAGACAGTCTATTAAGCTTGTTTTGGAAAAGATTCTGAATTGTTAACACAAAACTTTGTTTTTGGACATTTGTAATTCATATTTGCATTTGACATTTGTAATTTGTGCTTGGCATTTGAAATTTACATTTCTTTCTATTAAACACAAACTTAAGTAAATAATGCAAAAATTACCTGCATATATAAGGATTCAGCAATTCTTTCAATCTTTTTTTATTGGCTTCCTGAGGGCAAATATAGTTAAAAGCATAACGATAGTGAGACAAACATAAAAATGTGAATATTTTTAAGATTATTGGCACCTTGCAGTTTAGGAACATTCTATAGATGACAGGAGGACATCAAAATTTTTTATTGTAATAAAATATACATAACAAAATTTATTATCTTAACCATTTTTAAGTGTACAATTCAGTGGTATTAAGTATCCTATATAATAAAGAGCTAATATGCTAATTAGACCAAATAGCCGAATGACCTTCCAGACGTCCTTCCAGATAACCTTCCGGACAAACCTGAGGCTACGAGTGTCGGCTTAGGCTGCAAGGGGCTGTGAGGGCCGAGCCCCTTGTATGAATTTCGTGCATCAGGTCTCCAGTATTGATATTATTGTGCAACCATCACTACTATGCATGACTAGAAATTTTTTCATCTTGCAAAACTGAAGCTCTATCCATTGAACAACAACTTCCCTTCCCTTGAATCCCTAACCTCAGACCCTGACAACCATCATTTTACTTTCTTTCCTTCTTCTACTTTTTTTTTTAATCTCTCCATAATCTCTGGTAACCACCATTTCTGTTACTATAAGGTTAGTTGTTATTTTATTTTTGACTTTATATATATGTGAAATCATGAAATATTTACCTTTATCTTTCTGGTTTTGGCTTATTGTACTTAAAATAAAGTCATTCAGATTCATTCATATTGTCACAACTGACAAAATTTTCTTCATGTTTTATGGCTGAATAACATTCGATACAAACAACCCAAATGTCCATTGACAGATGAACAGTTAAAGAAAATGTGGTATAGATAAAAGAAAGAGAGAGAGAGAAAAAATGGATATATACCTAGAGAGTAGGGCAAAAGTAAGTTTACAGTTGAGTATGCAAAACAGTTTATTTTTGTATTATTTATCAATTATTTTATTATTTTCCATATGATCAGCTACAAATCTATTTTTGCCCCACCCTGTATATAGGTTTTCCTTTCTATACAGAAGCAGTGTTCTTATGAGAACTTTCATAAGCCAAAGTGGCATAAATAAAGAAGTAATTACCATTAACTTATATGGAAAAAGTTTTGAGTTTTCCCATATGTCAGACACAAAAATATCCAACCAAATCATGCCAAATATGATCAAATGGATCCAGTTTTATGCTAAGCATAACACACTCAGAAACTCTCTTGGGTTTTTCTGACACCTTAGGACCGTGGTCGGCAAACTGTGGCTCGCAAGCCACATGCGGCTCTTTGGCCCCTTGAGTGTGGCTCTTCCACAAAATACCACGACCTGGGCGAGTCTATTTTGAAGAAGTGGTGTTAGAAGAAGTTTAAGTTTAAAATATTTGGCTCTCAAAAGAAATTTCAATCGTTGTACTGTTGATATTTGGCTCTGTTGACTAATGAGTTTGCCGACCACTGCCTTAGGACATATGTTGATAATGGATGCACCAAATAAATCAAAATAAAGAAATTCTCACAGACTCAGCTCAAATCTATGGCAACTTGGTGCTTGGAAGGAGTTTGGCAGTGCCTCTTGCTGTGTGGGGTGCACACTGCCTCCATAATGGCTCACTGCAAAACAAACTCTCAATGCTTTTTTCATCTTTATTTATTTACTAGAGGCCTGGTGCATGAAATTCGCACACTGGGGTGGGGGGGAGGTGTCCCTCAGCCCAGCCTGCATCCTCTCCAATCTGGGACCCTTTGGGGGATGTCCAACTGCTGGTTTAGGCCCAATCCCTGCCAGTTTAGGCCTGTGGATTGGGCCTAAACTGGCAGTCAGACATCACTCTCACAATCCGGGACTGCTGACTCCCAACCGCTCACCTGCCTGCCTGCCTGATTGCCCCTATCCACTTCTGCCTGCCAGCCTGATCACCCCTAACCATTCCCCTGCCAGCCTGATCAACACCTAACTGTTCCCCTGCCGGCCCGTTTGCCCCCAACTGCTCTCCCCTGCTGGCCCAGTCACCCCCAACTGCCCTCCTCTGCTGGCCTGATCGCCCACAACTGCCCTCCCCTGCCAGCCATCTTGTGACCACATGGGGCAGCCATCTTGTGACCACATGGGCCATCTTGTGTGAGGGCGTGACAGTCAATTTGCATATTACCTCTTTATTATATAGGATTTTATTTTTTTAAAAGCAAAGTCCTTTACTAATTTCTTCAGGATAAGGAAAACAGGTACTAATCTAGGTCTTTCATAAACTGGGGTAGCATAATATGGACTTTCAAAAAGCAGCATATACCTGTATATCCATTCTTTATTTAAAAAGGGGAAGAGAAGGTAACTACAGAGAAACTCAGGTGGTACTAAAAATACTAATTAAAAATAATTTTTTCAAAAGTGTGTGTTTATTCATAAAATATTAACAGTACGCTTATTTCTCTCTGCCAAATATTGTGGATTTTTAAAATATAAACTCATTTGCTCTATACTCATGGAGAGAAACATACTCAGAAATAAAAATCTTCTTATTTTGTAAATAAAACAGAAATAATTAAAGAGCAAACATAAGATATTTTTGCATTTTTTTATATTTCTGTTTTTTTCTTTTAGCACAGAACTTGGGAATGGCTTTCTCACATAGAACTCTTGTTAAGTCCAGATTTTTGTCTGTTCATTTATTCATGTACTCAAAATCTATATACAAACTCCTTGGTTTTAAAGAAATGAAAGTAATAACTTGGATTATTTTTTACTAATAAATTTACTACCTGTTTACATTAATAATGATAAATATACATGCATTAGAGTTGTAAAATGTTTGGAAACTTAGAATTTGTGCGTGGATTACTATAGCAATGTATAAAACCTAAAGAAAAAAATACAAAATGGGAATGTATGGATCTGTATGGATTAAATATCTAAACATTTGTCTCTTAATGTACATATCATTTACGTTATAATAAAAATGCACGTATATCATCTTTAGGAGCTTGTTGTCTTGTAAAGATCTATATGTATAGGATATTAATTTTGGGATCTTTCTTCTCTATTTTAATGGTTTAAATGTGTGTATGTGTCTGTATATATACAAATATACCTTTATGGGAGTGTATGTGTGAGATTATTCTATTATTTAATCTAATCTATTTATTTAATCTAATAGCTGGAACATTGCCCAACTCAGGTATGCAAGCCTTGTATAATCTGATTATATGATGAGTATATTGTTAAAGTATTTCTGAATGTCTTGCTTACTTTTGTGCTAGTATAATTTGTGGGCATAAATATATATATTGCTAAACTTTCTAACATCATGGGTAGGACAGAAAATGTTCTCAGGTACTTTATAACACTTGTTTATTATATTTTATATAAAAGCTGGTCTATTTTGTCTCTTATTTATTTATTTTACTGAAAACAACATAAGACTCTAGTATCACTATAAGAAATATCAATATGACCCTCTCCTATGATTTGCCTCCACAAAAGCAAAGCACTTACCACATTAATATTCAAGTCTGGTACAAGTCTTAGTGAATCTCTCAATCCATATCATTATTTTGTTCATACCCAGACTCTTGAAATGGACTTGACAGATAAGGCTAAGAAAGACAAAAGAATAGATTTGTTTATATAGAGATTATTTTAAGCTTGCTGGAAGCAGTAGACAAATCTCGAGGGAGGAAATAAGCAGACAGGCAATCTGTGTGCCTCTCATCTTCCAGCAGTTCCTAGAGATTACATATAAGAAGATTAAGAAGCAAAACAGAATTACAATTGAAAAGCTTTCTAATGAAAACACATTTACAATGTTTGATTGCTTATATTTGTCATCACTTTTTGACAACGGCAAAATATTGAGAGATGATTCAATACAATAGAATTATTTCCTATATAAACAGTTTGATTGGAACATATTGGTTACTGAGAGACACAGCTAATGTTTCCATCACAGTTTTAAATGACTATTTTAGTGCCCAATCTTAACTTAAAAAAGAAAGGACAATAAATAAAACATTGTTTCTAATAAATGCAGGCTCTTGTTAGATAATTAATTTTCTCTGAATATTTGACATAAAAATATGCAGTGCAAAACTTTATATATGTTAAGTATCAATGACTGACTTTTTCTGTGTTCCTACGTTTCAGGCTATACAATCATGTTTTCTTAAATATTGATTATTTCCATTTGGTAGTACACATTAATATGTGGGCAATCATTAAGTGTATACTTGACACCTGTGTGGTTTTATTAACCGATGTTACCCCAATTAAGTCAATAAAAAATTAAAATAAGTTTATAAAAAAGAGTGTAGTCATTGGAGTTAGATCAAATGTCCCAACCAACATTTTTTCTTTGAAATCTAAGGAAAATTACTTAAACCCTCAAAAAGTAGTTTCTCCTCTGTAAAATGAGAGCATCATAATGTTTTCTTCATATGATTTTTGGAAGTTTCAATGAGATAATAGTTTCAATGAAATTAGCACAGTGTTCACTGTGACTAGTGGTTATTAATATTAATATTTTCATATACTATGTATTCTGTTCATCTCAGGACTCAATTTGAGATAATAAGAGATGCTGAATTTTCTACCTAATATTTTGGACTCTGTTCACATATTCAAACTCATTTTAAGAATTCTAAATTCAATAAACAATTTATTAAACACTAAATGCAATCCCAAATAATAAAAAATTTGCCTGAATTTCCTTTTAAATAGAGTGTGCAAACATAGCTACACTTGAACAGAATCACTGGTTTGAAGTGAAGCAAGGTTCACAAACTTTTTAATCTACATAAGTTTTGTTATATTTTTAAAAGATTGGCATGCATGTGTGTTGCATAGAAATAGAGTCACATAGGAATTTATTTACCTAGTCTTCTATATTGTTCATTCTTTTTTTCTCCCTTTTAGTATCAACTTCTCAGCAAGATGGTTGCAATAGCTAAGGTTTCTGCATAAACTTGGTACAATGCAACATTCTCAATATACAGATTTATATCCATAGGCAAAAATTTGAAGGTAACTACTGTGTCTCAGCATGTGAAACATTCTTTTACAGCACAGTGATACACATCAATCTCTTTTTAAATAGCCAACAATAACCACTAAAAGCAGCATGTGGTCATTCTCTGAAATTCTCCGTAGACACAAAAGTTCCTTGGTTTCCACTAACATATACCTCCTCATTACATTCTACTATGGTAGGTTATGCATCAATGCACGTAATTTCGTTTTTGATTTTTAAATCAGGTAACCAAGGTCTAATTTACTAATGATTCCTGAATGCCTTTTTTATTTATGGCTTGGGGCTATTTGCATGGCAGTCATTTAGCAAATTAATGTAGATGAAAAGCAATAATTTTACAGATGTTTGTTGCAATCATGCTGTCATCCCATACTTAAAATGCTAATCTATTGGCATCTACTCATTAGAGATGAGCTCCACTTACTTTGTAACATTAGTATTTTATAACCTGGGGTGTTTTGAAGTAGGCTGAAAGTCAAATTTTTAACCATCCCACTCAGAATATATTTTTGAAGGATACATTCCTTTTATTCTTTAGTACTTCAAAACTTTTCTCCCTAAACTGCCATTATACAATCTTGGATTAACTCTTTGCACACTGCCCAATACTGAATAGGTGTTTATATTAATTTTGTGTTTCAAGTGAAAGAAATCTAACTAGCCTCAGAAAAATGGGCTTTCCATTAGCTGACAAAATCCTCAAAGGGTTTAGCAGTCAAACTAGGTGAACTGCTGATATGTAGCAGGACCCAGAAAGGACTAGGATTAAGAACAAATGCCACCAGTGTTGTCCGTGTGTGGATGTTGGTTGTTTTAATAGGAGCGTGGTGGTATAACAATTTGCATTTCTCTAATGACATGTGATGTTGAACATCCTTTCATATGCTTATTTCCCATCTGCATAAATATCTTTAATGAGGTATCTGTTCAGGACTTTTGGTAACATTTAATCAGATTGTTAATAATTTTTTCTAGAAATAGACACATTAATGACAGTTTTATTTTTCTTACCTTTTGATGCTACCATGTCATAAATGTGCTTTGTTATGACACATTGCAGAAATTAGAAAGGCCAGCAGGTTATTGCAAATGCTGGAGAAATTAATTTTTAACATTTTCATAATTTATAATTATAAAAATAGTATCTTCGTATATTAAATATTTTGTTGCATATTTTTGACCCTGAGAATATATCTGCCAAGAAAGATTTCTTGGGCTTAATTAGGCCCAAATTTATAACCAGTCTATCCAGTCATTGTTTACAGAGTCCTCCCCTGTTCACTGCATTTCAGTGCAAAGCATAGTCTGGCTGCCAAGCTCTTGCTCCGTGCTTCTGCAGGCTTGAGTCCACCAATATAAGGGAGCTCCTAGGTTTGAAGTTTGACCAGTAGGACTGAGAGTTTAGTTTAGTAAGAAACTGCCAAACTGTTTTCTAAAGTGGCTGTACCATTCTGGGTTCACACCAGCAATGAAAGACAGTTCCTGTTACTTCATCCTCACCAAATAGTTGTTGTTGTCAGTGTGTAGATGTTTGTTGTTTTAAGGGGAGCATGGTGGTATAACAATTTGCATTTCCCTAATGGCATGTGATGTAGAACATCTTTTCATATAGTAGGATGTGGAGCCTGCAGCTGTATTCTTATTTGCATCTTCACCAATCAATCAGAGTGGCTCCATTCCACCCAATCAGGATGGTGCTCTATGCACCAAACTATGAAGATTTGGAGTCTTCATTTACATAGAAGTGGACCAATGAGGGACCCTGGTCAGGAATTTCTTTTTATATAAATAAACCTCCCCCCTCTCTCTGTGGAGTGCACTTTTGGTTTTCACTGAAGAATGCATTTACCCTGCTGGAGCTGTAACCCCAGAGTGGAGCATGACAGTAACTATGTGCAGTCTTAGTTGATGTCAGCAGTAACAGATGGTGGAAAGATTAATACATAATTTTAGTTAGTGAATTGCACTATGGAGAAAAATAAATCAGAATATAGGGATAGATAGTGATAGAAATGTGCCATTTTAGACAGTATAATTAGGAAATTTTTAACTAAAGAAATGTCTTCAAAATCAAGAAATGTTGAATAGGATTCATTGGATATTTAGACATATGGAAGAAGCATTATCTAGGAAGATGAAATAGTAAGTTCAAAAGTCCTGTGGTGGAACAGTGTTTGGTATGAGTTCTAAGATCAGCAGAGTTCAATGTGATTAGAAGGCAGTGAGTCAGGATTAGCTTATGTGCAGCCTGCATGTGTGAGAAAATTTGGATTATTATTTAAGTGTAATGAAAGTGTTTGGAGGATTTTGTACAAGGGGATGTAATGACATTTTTAAAAGTTATCTTGGCTGCTGTATAGAACATTTACTGTAGGGGTCTAAAGGTGGAAACAGTGGGATCATTTAGGAAAACATTATAGTAGACTAGAATGCATATGATGATAGCTTGTGCAAGAGTGGTTATGATATTGGTGACAGTGGTGATTTAAGATGTGTATGTTAATTGGGTAGAACAGTTTGTAGTTGTTTAGAGTTTGGGGTATGAGAATAAAAAATGAGTATGAGATAAGTCTAAGGAACCTGCCCTGAAAAAAATGGGTAAATTATATTGTTGCTTACTGGCAACTGAGGGAGGAGCAGTATGAAAGTGGGAAAGGAATTAAACTTGAGATTTACAAATACTGGGCTTGAGTCATCTAATACGTATCCAAGTGGGAATGTCAAGAAGGCATTGGGTGCTAGGTTTTAAGGGCAAGGTTGGAGGTTAGATGATAAAGTCATTGGACTGGGTAATATAGTTCAGAAATGATTTAGATGCTTTGCTATACCTCTGATATTGAGAGGTAGAGAGAGGGGAAAAAAAAAAAAAAAAGGTCTAACAAAATATTCTGAGGTGTTGTGAACTACACCAGAGCAAAAGGAGCAATCCAGGAAAGAGCATGGGAGAATGATGACTCAGACTTGATTTTATTTTTATTGCTTTCACTTTGGTTTACACTTAACCCTTTGCACTTGCTTGCTTTTTTCTCGATTCCTTTATTCTACTCGGGATTTAATTTTTTAAATACCCCAGATTTTACAAAGCGAGGCAGCAGAATAAAAAACTGGAGTTTCTTTTCATACAAACTTATTTATTTGGATTTTTTTATATTTCAAATTATTGATACATTCAATAACCGTGACACTCGACATCCAAGTGCAAAAGGTTAAACCAACAAGTACAGCGTGTAGAAGAAATACAACATAAGAATGTAAGTGAGTGGATACACAACCTCATTAGTGATACCTCAGTTCCTTATGACGGTGCATGTATATTTAAACAGACAGGACACTGTCTGCAGGGAATGAGGAACTTCTGAGGTTGGAGGAGCCAAAGAACTGGAACTCTGGCATTTATAACATTAGACAAGATGTAGTCACATTGGTACCTAGGGATGTAACTCATATCAAGAAGGGGAGTTACTCAGAGCTGCACGGTTACACATTTCTATATTTCTGTGATATTTCACACACCCAACTATTGGATTTCCTGTCAAGGCGTGCCATTAGTGACCACTGCAAAAAATAAAAATAAATAAAATAAATAGAAAATTCAGGAATATGTGGTGTCCCAGAAGCCAAGTGAGAATATTTTAAAGAGAAAGGCATGATTGAATCTTCTAAGAAATATGGGGTAAGCATTTGACTGTTTAAGTTGGCAAAGTGGAAGAAAATATGGGGGATTTTCTAAATTTACTAAACCCATATCACTCACTTTTGTACATGTATTTGCACACACAGTTTAAAATGCTGCTGGAATGAATTAACTTTTGAAACCAACTTAATAAAAAAACAGACAGGATGAAGTAATTTGAGAATAATTAAATTTTATAAAATTATTAACAATAGCTATTTGTTAATATAGTAAATGTTCCATTTGAAGTAAATGTTTAGTCATTAATTATCAAACATAAAACTAACACAAATGTAAGGGATGATTTTAGAGAAATGGTAGAATTATTGAGCATAAAATACTAAATCCAAATAACCTTCATCTTGGAAATAAGACATATTTTTTAAGTAAAAAGTTATAAATAGTAAATATAATATTTTGCATTTAGTTGGGACTAATGCAAATATAATACATTTCTCTGTAGAATTGGTCCTAATAACAGATCAATCAACCCATAATTGAGTCACTAATTATGGTATATTTGTAGCAAAATAAAATGAACATTTTACTTGCCTATCTCTAATTTGTTTTAATGAGTCAAACAAATATTTTAATTAAAGAACCTTAAGTAACATGATGAATCGAAACTCAATAAAAGTTAATTACAAAAATAATGTGATAAAATTAAAGTGCCTGCATTAAATTAGAAAATGTCCAAAGGAAATACATGGCTTTGTAGTTACAAAGTAAAATTGATATTATAATGGCATTATGCCTTTTTAGAAACCATGACGCTTTAAAGAAAGTGCCTTATATGAGCCAAATAACAAATATCTAAGATGCTTTTTAAATTATACTTAGTAGCTACACACGAAGTCTCTTGTACAAATGGAAGAGATTTGTACGACTTTATTTATTTATTTATTTTATATATTTTTATTGAATTTTTACAGAGAGGAAGAGAGAGGGATAGAGAGTTAGAAACATCGATGAGAGAGAAACATCGATCAGCTGCCTCTTGCACACCCCCTACTGGGGATGTGCCCGCAACCAAGGTACATGCCCTTGACCGGAATCGAACCTGGGACCCTTGAGTCCGCAGGCCGACGCTCTATCCACTGAGCCAAACCGGTTTTGGCGATTTGTACGACTTTAAAGTCCAGCTCTCAAAAAGTGCAGGCATTTCTGTTAGTTTTTTTCACTGGTAGATATACCAAATATCTAGAACAATTACTGGCACATAATTGAGAGTGTTACTTAATAATATATGTAGAATTAAAAAATAAATGTTTCAAACAATAAATATGAAATGAAACAAACTTCTACACTCTTTAATAATGTTTAATGATTTATCTGTATAATTTTAAAAGTTTGTTGGCCTGCCTGTTTAGAATGATAAAAGAACTTTTACTAAATAAATATACTTCTGGAATATTATTCCAAAAAACATATATTCAATTTATTGCCTCAAAGTTTCCTGAAGGCTTTTAACAAAATGAAGAAAGATCAGCAATCAAATGTATTGCCCCAAAATGGAGAAATGAAAATGTTGGGAAAAAATTTAATTAAATATTAATTTATTTATTTGTCTTTAATTTTTTTGTATTTAAAGGATTTGTAAAAAAATTTACAAAATGCAAAAATATCAGAGAAAACTAAAATCACTTTCTTGTTTTTAAATGTGTTTTTATTGATTTTAGAGAGAGAGGAAGGAAAAGAGAGAAAGGGAAAGAGAGAGAAACACCTAGGCACGCCCCCCCAACTGGAACCTTTAGGTTCAGCAGATGATGCTCAACCAACTGAGCCACTCCAGCCAGGCCAAAAATCACTTTCAGTCTCACTACCCAAGCATAGCCACTGATAACATTTTAGTATATATCCTCTCCTTTATAGTTTTCATGAAGTATTTTTTTAATTAAATGTATTGGGGTGATATTGGTTAAAAATAACATTGTATAAGTGTCAGATGTAGCCTATATAACAAAATCATAATATGCAAATTGACTGTTACTCCAACACACAAGATGGCTGCCCCCATCTGGTCAAAGATGGCCGCCCCCATGTGGACACAAGATGGCCAACAGGGGAGGGCAGATGGGAGGGACAAGGCCTGCAGGGGAGGGCAGTTGTGGGGGACAAGGCCAGCAGGGGAGGGAAGTTAGGGGTGACCAGGCCTGCAGGGGAGGGCAGTTGGGGGTGACCAGGCCTGCAGGGGAGGGCAGTTGGGGGTGACCAGGCCTGCAGGGGAGGGCAGTTGGGGGTAACCAGAGTCCTGCAGGGGAGGACAGTTAGTGGTGACCAGGCTGGCAGGGGAGTGCAGTTAGTGGTGACAAGGCTGGCAGGGGAGAGCAGTTAGGAGCAATCGGGCCAGCAGGGGAGGGCAGTTGGGGATGACCAGGCCTGAAGGGAAGGGCAGTTAGTGGTGACCAGGCTTGCAAGGAAGGGCAGTTAGGGATGACTGGGCCAGCAGAGGAGCTCAGTTGGGGGCAACCAGTCCTTCAGGGGAGGACAGTTAGGGGTGACCAAGCCAGCAGGGGAAGGCAGTTAGGGGCAATCGGGCAGGCTGGGGAGCAGTTAGGCATCGATAAAGCTGGCAGGGGAGTGGTTAGGGGGTGATCAGGCTGGCAGGCAGAAGCGGTTAGGGGCAATCAGGCAGGTAGGCAGGTGCACAGTTGGGAGCCAGCAGTCCTGGAATGTGAGAGGGATGTCCGACTACCCGTTTAGGCCCAATCCCACTGGGGTCGCAGATTGGAGAGGGTACAGGCTGGGATGAGGGACACCACCCCACCCCCATACACAAATTTCATGCACCGTGCCTCTAGTGTTTTTATAACATGACATCTGTATACTGTGTGCCCACCACCCTAAATCTAGTGTCCTTCTGTCACCATATTTTTTACTTTCTTGTCTTTCCTTCCCCCCACTCCTTCCCTATTGGTAACAACCATTCTGTTATCTAAATTAGTAATAGATATGTATGTTTTAATAATATTGCAATGTAAATGTATGACATATATTTTGTTTTGAGTTTTTATTGAACAAAGTCAGTGTTATATTTTATTGTAGAATAAATATGAGAGGAAGGAAACTAAGTAAAAAATTTCTTTGACTTGCTTATGAACTTATTATAGTTTAAACTGTTTGGCCTCTAAGAATCATATAGATAGAATCTCCCTATATCATTACTTTATAGGAGTATTCTCCAGTAACACTTGGAGGTTAGTAATACTTCCCAAAGAAAGTATTATATAAAAAATACAATTAAGCACCTCTTTATTACTGTGAGTTCTATGCTTTACAAAATGCATTCATTTGAGGTTGAATTTCAGTTTGAAAATGTATTAATGTATTTAAATATATGTTTCATATACATTAATATAAGTATATTATTATAATACATTACATATATTTACTTATATTACATATTTATATTTTAATATAGTTATTTATATTTACATTTTTTAAGATTATTCTGTGGCCCTGTATCACTTCATTTTTAAATAAGCAACATTGCAGAGTAAACAGTAGGTATCTGGAAGAATCTCCTCAAAAGAAAATACACCAGTTGAGGTTATTTTAATTATAATAAAATCATTTATTTTCTGTGTTCTACAATGTATTTGTATTATTTGTTTCACCTGAAAATTCTTATTTAAAATTGGGATTTCAAACAGAAAACTGAAATTTATGGCTATAGGAGGAAAACTGACTTTTATGACTGTGCTAGTAAGTTCTACTTTATGGTCAAGTATTTTTACAAGTGATATTCCCTTATCCATATAATTTACATATTTATATTCCTTTGAAAACAAAGCAGAACTTTCCTTTTATAACTCCGGTGGTTTAGTAAAAATTTAGGTACACTGACTATCTACATCACACATGAATACACTTAGGGAAAAAGAGAACAGTTATTAGTAATATTATTATATTAAATCAATATATTACATCAATAACTACATCAGTTATATTAATTCATGTATAGCAGCACAATCTATAAAATGCATTGTCAACAGAAATTAAGTTACTCTATAGACTTTCACTTTAATGATGCAATCTAAATATTTAAGACATTAAATCTTTTTATTTTAATTGATATACCTGAATCTAATACTGATGTACCTACCTCCTTTTTACCTTATTCATCCTTTACACAGTTGTCAGAAAGGTTTCTAGATTTAAGAGATTTGCAGATTTTTCTTTTAGAAATTCTTCAAAGTCACCGTTTGCATGCCTTTCAAATGCATTAGCATGAGTTTTATGGCCTAATATTTATTCTGGTCTCCCTTCCATAATATTACTGCTTTAACCTAGATACAAACTTTACCAGCATCATATTAACAACTTATAGTTTTCCATAATTTACAACCTTACATGTCCCATTATTTTAAAAATGCTACCATTCTAATAAATATAACATTTCCTTTATTTACACAGGAATTTAATTCCCCAAATTTCATACTTTTGAAAATTATTACATTTATTCTGTTAATAATATTATAACACATCTCTTGCATTTTTTTCTGATATCTAACATGTTGATATAGCAATAGAGTCATCAGAATATTTGCTATTACTGAATAGAAGGGTAAAAGTCGGAATCTTTTAGAGAATAAGCTCTGTAAGCCAAGGAAGGACCATAACAAAGAAACGGAAGGGGCTTGGATGAAAATAGAATTATTAGCATATGGGATTATTCTGAATAAAATTAAAACATAAAAAATTAACATAAACATTGGTAATGTCCTAATCATTAACCAATGCAAAAATCCAGAAAATTGAAACATTTTCCCCTCTGAATCATGCAATGCAGCTATGTGTACTGGATCACAATAAGAAAATAGTGTGTGAATTCTTTTAAGATTAATTTCTTCTTCTTTCACAGATTCCCTAATGTACCTTCTGCCAAAGTAAATAAAACACTTTGCTTTTAATATGCCCCATAAGGGAAAACATCTCTTCTAATTAAGCTTGCAGAACTAGGTATTCTCACTTAGCTAGGAGGTATAGCAGCTAGGCATGTAGCTTGGCTGTAGTTATATAACCAACGTTTTTATTTTATTGAGTAACAAACTTGAAATTTAAGTGAAATTGTTAAGTGGCACATAGATGGAGATAAAATTTTGATATTAACATAATAGTTAGAAACCCCTCTATTTTCAATGTCTTTTCAAAGCTAAGTGTTTGCAGTTGTGATAATTTAATTACGGGTGTCTTGGCTTCCTTACACAAATCATGAATACTCTTCCAGAAAACAAGCCAACTCCATGGACGTGTGTGAATTCCCACATGTCCTAGAGTGCAATTAACTCTACTTCTAACCACGCTGTGGCACCTGCAGACAATGCAGAAATCTGTTACAAGAACTGTTTCCACAGCATGAATATGCAAGCACCAGAATTAGTGTAATTCATTCAGCTGTAGCTTATCTAGACTCCAGCCACAATACATTTTATTGCCATGTGTCAGTTCACTGACAGCTTCATAAATCCTGCTCAATAAACATAAAGTGTTTGCTTTCATTGTCTAGCAAATAGAGAAGCCCTGGGAAAGTTTTCTCAGATAGAACTATGTTGCATTCAGACAACAATCAGAACAATTCTCATCCAAAACTGGAGGTAGGATGTAGGTGTATATATTTTAAATGTTTGACAGGAATGATTTGGAACAGGAAGCCTCTAGCTGTATATAAAAACCACTCCTTAAAAAATAAAGCTTGTGTTATATTTTCCCTGAAAAATATGAGTTTGAGGTCTGTGTCATAATACAATACATATATTATAGCAGATAAAAGAGGTGAAAACAGTAAGTATTAGAATATTTGGTTTTAAACTTAGCTATTCATGATTCAATTTCAGCTCAGGATACTAAAACTCTTTCTCTCAGAATTGTTGTTTTTACCCCCAAAGGCTTAATTAAGTGAATATCATTAATTAATATACTAAAAATAGATGTGAATGGATTTTCTGTTCACAAATACCTCAAAATCAAATCTAATGTAGTCTTTTCTATTCATTTCTCCAAAAATGATGAATGAATCTAGAAACTATCAGCTCCAGCTGTGAGGCAGCTGGAGAAATACTGACTCTCTTAATGGATTAATAGTTATTAGTTCCTTGACTGGATTAGTCTGTATATATGGGAACACTTAGCTGAGGCCTTTTCTTTTTGTCTTCTTCAGATCGGGGTTTGTATTTTACGCAGTGCTTCTGTGCATTCACCCAGCACATAATCATCTTTGTGAGCCTATGCAGGATAATTTAAGTCTTACTTGTCCATTTGACTCTCAGGAAAAAAAAACCTATAAATTACAAAACTGAATGGGGCAGAGAAGTACAGTCTTCTACTGATTCCATGATGTTTCCTCATCAACAACATTGTCTCTTTCCTGGCTCCATTTTCAAAACAAAGCAGCACTCCCCCAAGTTACTGAATCTCTCACTGTCAGAAAGGACATTCACTAGCTCCTAACTCGGTAGAAACTTATTGTGAGAAGTGAGTTATAGGTGGGAGGAGATGAATGTGTCTCCACTGTTTCATGCACAGAGATGATTCTCTTTTCCACTTGTGTGCCAACCGGGAGTATGAGAGTTAGAAGGAAAGAGTTTTGAGGTGTGAAAGTGAGAATTTTAGTGCTATTTGGCTGAAATTGCCCTTTCTCAAAGCTCTATGAGAAAGTGATTAGATCCACAGTCTTACATTTTCTGAATTGATAATGTAATGCAATTAACACAATTATCTCCAAATCATTATTCTAATGGATTCTGATGGTCTTTCTAGAAAAAAATTGCAAGATGGATAGATAGATATAGATGATATATGTGTATACAAATAATATTTATAGAAGAAAAGAAAAAGTTGCCTGTTGAAATAAAATAAAATAGCATGTTATTTAATGAATAATTCCTTTTTTTTAATGTTTATTGGTTTTTAGAGAGAGAGAAGAAGGGAGAGGGAGAGAGAGATAGGAACATCAATGATGAAAGAGAATCACTGATAGGCTGCCTCCTGCACACCCCACACTGGGGATTGAGCCTGCAATCCGGGCATGTGTCCTTGACCGGAATCGAACCGGGACCCTTCAGTCCACAGGCTGACGCTCTATCCACTGAACCAAACTGGCTAGGGCTGAACAATTCATTTTTAAAATATGCTCTTACTGCCTTTTAAATATACTAGTTTAAAATAAAATAAAAGGATAAATAAAATATGGCCTTATCTAGTGATTTGGTATCATATTATTCTAATTATTTATTAGTTTTTCATTTGGTATGTCAATCTTCAAACAACAACTATGTAACTATTAAAACAGTTAATTTTAATAACAGCCATTTTTCTGAAACCTCATAGCAGCTTTATAAAGGGAAAGAGAAAATATATAGTTTTCTAGTCTAGTTTGTTCTTTAATCACAGAACATAACCTCAAGCCTAAAGCATAAATAAGTGTGAGTACATTTTAAATCTGAAATTTAAGAATAAAGTGTCAGGGAAATGGATGTATGGAAATCACAGAAACGGAGATGTGTGGCAATCTTCCTTTACTTCAAGCTCTGAGTTTGTTAGCAGAGAGAAAATCCATTAGCAAAATATAAAGCATGATCCTCCCTTCTTCATGTGACAGATGAAGAAAGTGCTTATCAAATATACACAGACATTCAATATTTCATTCCCAGTGCTTTCATATGCAGTACCTATCCCTTAATTAAACCAAGTATCTTTCTTAGCAAATCTTATTCTAGACTTCATAGAATTCAAACATCAATCAACAAAACACATTATTTACATTTGCTCCTAACTCTTTAAGGACACCTGGAAAACAAAAAGAGTTTCAAAAGTTGCTATGAGCCGGGGAGATGAGGAATCTTTTAATGAAATTATGTGAAAGTATGTGGGACACAGAATGACATTCAGTAATGAATAGAAATTCTGATCCATTATTGTGTTTGTAAGATAGATTGTGGCATTGCATTCTTTCTACTATATCAATGGATAAATCCTCATATTGTTTCATATTTCATGTACTCAATCTTCAGAATACATATTTACAGTGAAAAACCGTGCACATAATGTATTCAATTGCTTATATTTCAAGTGGTCATAGTCTGTGTCCTGTACATATTATAGGAAATAGTGCATATTTTTATGTGTGTGTGTGTGAACACTGATTTTTTCTGACCCAGATGATGTTGTTTTGAATTGCTATTTTATTTTAATTTGGAAATATTTGATATATAGAAGGATCATATATAATATATGTAGAAAGAGTAAAAGAGTTATATAAGAAACAATCCTGAACCTAAAATCTCCCCCCGACCCCCCCCCCGGCAAAAAAAAAAGAAAAGAAAAAGTAATGTAGCCATGGTGCACAGTCAGACTCCGCCCTTCAGAACATAGGCACTTGCTCTCTCAGGTGACTGCTCACAAGTAGGTGTGATTTCAGCAATTTCCAGGGAAACAATAAAATGACCTATGGTACAGAAACCCTTACATCAATTCAGGACAACTCTGAATGCAACCAATAGCAGCATTCCATTATATAGATATGCCACAGTTTGTTAAGCTATGCAGCTTTAATTAGTATGAATGAGATGTTTTAGTTTTTGGCCATTAGACATAATCAATACTCTCTCTCTCTCTCTCTCTGTGTGTGTGTGTGTGTGTGTGTGTGTGTGTGTGTGTTCATTTAGAGTTCAAGGTAGATAGGTTTCCCTCCAGTATTTTATAGATGCCAAGCCAGTACCTTCGGGCTTTTATTTTTTGATGATGAGAATTCAGCCTTCATTCTTATTTTATTCTCTTGAATTTTATGAAGTTCAAACAGCTTAGTAATGGTATGTGTATCTTAGAATGAGTCACTCATGGGACCTCCTATGTAGATTTCTGAAACTCTTCCTCTGAATAGCTCCTTCTCTAATATTTCACTTCACAAATCCGGGTACCCCAGTGTCTGTGAATTATAACTTCTGTCTTCTCATCTCAGGAGACAATTGTGCCCTACATGGACCCCCTTCCCATTTCCAGAGTCTGATAAACACCTCTGGATTAAAGGCAGAAAAATCATAGGACTCATTTTGTTTATTTGTTTCATTAATACAGGGATTTATAGCCCTGACTGACTTTTATTCAACGTCTGGAAACACTGTTTCATATATTTATCCATTTAGCTTTCTATGGAGGGAGGGCTAATCTAATCCCATGTAGAGTGGTGGAAATCCATCTCTATCAATTTTAAATGCATATTACTCTGATTACTAATGGGGTTGAATATATTTTCATATAAGGCTTTTCACAAATATTTTCTGTAAAATAGGGATGTAATATATGGTAACTTTAGCTAATAATACTATATTGCATATTTGAAAGTTGCTAAGGAAGTAAATCATAAAAGTTCCAATAAAACAGCTTAGTAGCCGAAACCGGTTTGGCTCAATGGATAGAGCGTCGGCCTGCGGACTCAAGGGTCCCAGGTTCGATTCCTGTCAAGAACATGTACCTTGATTGCGGGCACATCCCCAGTAGGGGGTGTGCAAGAGGCAGCTGATCGATGTTGCTCTCTCATCGATGTTTCTAACTCTCTATCCCTCTCTCTTCCTCTCTGTAAAAAATCAATAAAATATATTAAAAAAACAACAACACAGCTTAGTAATGGTATGTGCATCTTAGAAATAAGTCAATCATGGGATATATATATATATATATATATATCCCATGATTGACTTATATATATATATATATACTAGAGGCCTGATGCACAAAATTTGTGCAAGAGTAGGCCTTCCTTCCCCCAGCTGCTGGCACCAGCTTCCCTCTGGCACCCAGGACCAGGGCTTCCCTCCAGCACCCGGGACCTGGGCTTCCCTCACAGCCCCAGCTTCATCTGGAAGGTTGTCCGGAAGGATGTCCAGTCTAATTAGCATATTATGCTTTTATTATTATAGATATATTCCTCTGGTTGTGCTTTGCTGCTTTAAATTTTAGGGCTTTTATACATTTGGATAAAAATATTTTTATTTATTTATTTTTAAATATATTTTATTGATTTTTTACAGAGAGGAAGAGAGAGGGATAGAGAGTTAGAAACATCGATGAGAGAGAAACATCGATCAGCTGCCTCTTGCACACCCCCTACTGGGAATGTGCCCGCAACCAAGGTACATGCCCTTGACCGGAATCGAACCTGGGACCCTTGAGTCCGCAGGCCGACGCTCTATCCACTGAGGCAAACTGGTTTCAGCAAGGATAAAAATATTTTTATATATGTTATAAATACTTCTTGTACTTTAGGTGGCTTTTTATTCTATTTTTTTTTCATGTAAAACAGAATGTCTACTTCTAGTTCTCTTAATTCTATCCTTTAATGATATTTAGTATCTGAGTACTTCTCACCAATAGCATTGCTACCACCCTAGTCCAAGCTATCAGAATTATTTCAATACCTCTCTGATTGTCCTGCTTCCATGTTTGTTCCTATAGTTAGAAAGTCCATCTCTTTTGATTTGCTTGGGTCCATCTTGTTTTAATTAATATTAATTATTAAGTACTATCATTTTTACTCTTAATATGGATTGCTTACCTAGATAACAAATTATAAAAGAAAATAGACACAACAGAACACACTTGGCTCTAAAGTCTATATTATTTCCCCCACATTATCACAAATTCTTCAAATATAAAAGTTGAGGAAACGGTAAATATTAAAAGTAGTTAAGAACTTACTGTAAAGAGAATTTGTATTATTTGAGATATAATGTGATGAAAATTTCTTCACTGCTCTACTAGTTATATGGTAAGAATAAATAAAGTAATATACTTTTAAAACGAAGCAACTTATAAAATTAGGAGTGAAATAAAATATGCCTTAGTATTTCAAGTTATGATTATATATAATCAAAGTTATATTAGTATAAGAGAGAGAGCTTTTATTTTATTTAACATTACTTAACACTTGGTTTGTTTATTTAATATTTTCTTCCAAGTACAGATTAGTGAAAATAACAAAGTGGGAACTAAAAGAGATGTTTAGAAAAATGTTGAGAGAAAATTTACTTGTTTCTTATTTTCTTGATTTCTTCAAAGAGTATGACTCATTGACAATTAATTACTAGGGACTTCAATATTAGGGTTAGTGTTCAGTCTTTTCACAGTTAAGTAGAATACTTCTCACCAATATAAAGGGGTATCTTCATGATACATGCAACAATATGGATAAATCTCAAATCATTGTGCTAAACAAAATAATCTGAGTGAAATTGACTACTTTTGTCTTTACAGAAATCTAACTTGCAAAGACATTTGCTTCAAAGTTTACTTTTTATTAATTTAAAAATTTCATACACAATTTATATGCAAGAATTAGATCATATATTTATTCACTTAGTGAATTATTTTTTAATGACTCACTAAGGTCCTGAGTGAGGTTTTAAGAACTAATTTGAATATGAAAAGTTCCCTGATGTGCTCATAGTCTATTGACAGAGACAGATAAAATTAGAAATTACTATGAAATGAAAATACAAGGTAATTGACAAGCTGAACAAGTATAACAATTAATAGAAATAAACATAGAATACCCTGGTTCACTGAGAAAGAACATCTAATAAATGAGTGGGAGGAGAATCAAAATGGCAGCTGGCAGGATGGCAGTGAGGAAGATAGTGTGAGTCAGGGAGCAAAAGGCGAGTGTGTGGATGTGGGGTGTGTGTGTGTGTGTGTGACAATTAGATCTTGCAGTAGTCTTGGGGGTTGGAAGACTGAGCTTTCCTGGATGCTGAACCCCTGCTACCACTGCAAGCACTCCTGGGAAAGCTGGCTCTGGCACAGAAACCATGCCATCTTGAAGGGGAGAGCTGCTGTGACTAGGAGCCTAGCCTCACCACCACCCAGACTGGCCTGAGACACCATACCAGACCCTGTAGCCATTTGGCCAAAGGCCTGCTACCTCATCTACCCCTCCCCGGCTGCAGGCTCCTGTGAGCCCCGGAGTGTGCTCCCCTCCCACCAAGCCCACCACTTCAGCCACAGGCCCCACGCTACCTGGTGCCTAGGCCCTCTGGTGAGTCTCAGAAAGCATGATCCTCCCACCAAGCCTGCCACTTCAGCCACAGGACGCTCGTGACCTGGCGCCTGGGCCATCCGTTGAAAGTAAAAATGGGGAGACAATAAAACAATTCCCAAAGGAAAGAAATGGAGGAATCACCAGAAAAGGAACTAAATGAAATGTGCAATATGTCAGAAAAAGAATTCAGAGTAATGGTCATACAGTTCCTAAATAGTCTTGATGAGAAAATCAACTTATGTAAGAATCAAGAAAAATAAATAATGATATAGCTACAATAAAAAACACAATAGAAGGTTTCAACAGAAGACTAGAAGAAGCAGAGGACTGATTTAGCAAGTTAGAAGACAGGGCAGAAAACACACCCAATCTGAATAGCAATTGGAAATAAAAATTAGAAAGCAGGAAGAGAGCCTAAGGGTGCTTTGAGACAACATGAAACAAGGTAACATCCATATAATAGGAATGTGTGAAGGACAAGAAGAGGAGCAAGGATTAGAAACCTATTTGAAGATATAATGATAGAAAACTTCACTGATTTGGGAAGAAAAAGTCACACAAGCATAGAGAGTCCCAAACAAGATGAACCCAAAAAGACTCACACCAAGACATGTGGTAATTACCATGACAAACGTTAACGACAAAGAGAGAATCTTAAAGGCTGCAAGAGAGAGAAAGAGAGTTACCTACAAGGGATCTCCCATTCGATTACTAAATGATTTCTCAACATAAACACATCAGGCCAGAAGGGAATGGAATGAAGTATACAAAGTGATGCAAAGCAAGGGACTGAATCCATGAATACTCTATTCACTAAGGCTATCATTCAAAATTGCAGAGGAAATCAGGAGCTTCAAAGACAAAAAAAAAAGGCTAAGGGAGTTTATCACTTCCAAGCCAGCAATGCAAGAAGTGCTAAAGGGACTGTTTTAAAAAGAAGAAATAGAAAGGGAAGAAGGAACACAGGCATCCTTATTAATAAAAGGCTAAGTAGTTGTCACACCCTCATGCGTGATGCCCTCATGCTATCACAAGATGGCTGCCCCATGCATGCGCCACAAGGGCGGGGCCCTGGTGGCTGCTCCACGTGGCTTCCACAGGGCTTCCCACAGCCCTGTGAACCTGCTGCAGAGACAGGATCCCTGGCTCCAGCCTACCTCTTTGGGGAAATCCATCGAGGAGCTCCAGATGGGTGGGCGGGGCCTACCTCTTTGGGGTGATCGATCGTGGAGCTCCCACACTGTGAGAGGGCACAGGCCAGGCTGGGAGACTCCCCCAGCCCCGAGCACATGAATTTTGTGCACCGGGCCTCTAGTAAAAAATAAAAATGGCTATAGCAATAATAACCTTAAACAAAAATGGATTAAATACTCCAATCAAAATACATCCTGTGGCTGAATGGATAAGAACATGATCCATGTATATGCTGTATACAAGAGACCCACCTCAGAACAATGGAAAAAATATTTTTTAGGCAAATGGAAAGGAAAAAAATAAAAGCTGGGGTAGCAATACTTATATCTGACAAAATAGACCTCAAAGTGAAGGCCATAACAAGAGATAAGGAAGGCTACCTTATAATACTAAAGGGATTGATAAAACAAAATGATATAACTCTGGTAAACATATATGCACCAAATGCAGGAGCACTCAAATACATTAGAAAAACTTCTGGAAGATATCAAGGAAGATCAATAGCAATACAATCATAGTAGGGGGGTTTAATATGCCACTGACATCACTGGATAAATCTCTAGACAAAAAAATCACCAAAGAAACAATAATCCTAAATGACTCACTAGATCAGATGGAATTAATTGACATCTTCAGAACATTTCACCCTGAAGCTTTGGAATATACATTCTTTTCTCATGCGTATGTGACATTTTCAAAGATAGACACATATTGGGACACAGGCAAAATCTCTTCAAATTCAAGAAGATTGAAATAATATCAAGTGTCTTCTCAGATCACTATGTCATAACATTAGAAATAAACTACAATAAAAACAATAAAAAATTCAAACACTTGGTGGCTAAATAGCATGTTATTAAACAATGATTGGGTTACCAAAGAGATCAAAGAAGAAATAAAAAATCATCCTGGAAACAAATGACAATGAAAACAGAACAATCCAAAATCTATAGGACACAGTGAAAGCAGGTCCAAGAGGGAAGTTCATAGGATTACAGGCCTACCTTAAACAAAAACAAACAAACAAAAACAAAAAACCAATAGAAACTTGTAATAAATAATCTAACTCTACAACTTAAAGAATTAGAAGGACAGCAATAAGAAAATTCTAGAGTGAGTAGAATGAAGAAAATAATAAAGATCAGAGTAGAAATCAATGACATAGAGACCAAAAAATAATACAAAAACTTAATAAAACCAAGAGCTGGTTCTTTGAAAAGATAAACAAGATCGATAAACCTCTAGCCAGGCTCACCAAGAAGCAAAGAGAGAGGACACAAAAAAACAAAATCGAAATTAAAGAGGTGAAGTAACAACCAACCCCACAGACATACAAAGGATTGTAAAAAAAAATATGATGAACAACAACTCTTGCAACAAACTTGTCAACCTAGAAGAAATGGACAAATTCCTAAAAAAAATGACCTTCCAAAACTCAATCAGGAAGAATAAAAAAATCTAAATAGGCCAATAATTATGGAGGAAATTAAAGCAGTAATCAAGACTTCCAGCAAACCAAAGCCCAGGGCTAGATGGCTTCACAGGTGAGTTTTACCAAAAATTCAAAGAAGAACTAAAACCTATCCTCCTCAGACTATTCCAAAAAAATTCAAGAGGAAGGCCCACTTCCAAGCTCTTTCTATGAAGCCAGCATTACCCTAATTCCAAAATCAGATAAAGTCACTACAAAGAAAAAAGAATTACAGGCCAATATCCCTGATGAACATACATGCTAAAATCCTCACCAAATTCTGGCAAATCAGATCCAGCATTACATTAGAAAGATCATACACCATGACCAAGTGGGATTTATTCCAGGGATGCAAGGATGGTACAATATCTGCAAATCAATAAACGTGATTTATCACTTAAACAAATTGAGAGACGAAAATCACATAATCATATCAATTGATGCAGAAAAAGCATTTGACAAAATCCAACACCCTTTCTTGATAAAAACTCTCAGCAAAGTGGGAATAGAAGGAGCATACCTCAACATAATAAAAGCCTTGTATGACAAACCTACAGCCAACATCATACTCAATGGGCAAAAACTAAAACCATTTTCCCTAAGAACAGAAACAAGACAGAGATGCCCGCTTTCACCACTCCTGTTCAACGTAGTACTGGAAGTGCTAGCCATAGTGATCAGACAAGAAAAAGAAATAAAAGGCATCCAAATTGGAAAAGAAGAAGTAAAATTGTCATTATTTGCAAATGACATGGTATTGTACATAGAAAACCCTAAAGTCTCTATCAAAAACCCACTAGACTTAATACATGAATTGGCAATGTAGCAGGATACAAAATTAACACCCAGAAATCTATGGCTTTTTTGTACACCAATAATGAAATCACAGGAAGAAAAACTAAAAAAAATAATAATAATAATTTCATTTATTATTGCACAAAAAATTAAGATACCTAGGAATAAACTTAACTAAGGAGGCAAAAGACCTATTTAGAAAACTATAGGAAATGAAAAAAAGAGATAGAGGAAGACATAAACAAATGGAAGAATATACAGATTGGTAGAATCAACATCATTAAAATGTCCATACTACCCAAAACAATCTATAAATTCAATGCAATCCCCATTAAAATATCAGTATCAATGGCATATTTCACAGTCCTAGAACAAACTCTTCAAAAATTAATATGGAATAAAAAAAAGACCCCTAGTAGCCTGAGTAACCCTAAGAAAGAAGAACAAAGTTGGAGGGATCTCAATACCAGATATCAAGCTATATTACAAAGCCAATATTCTCAAAACTTCATGGTACTGGCACAAAAACAGACATATAGGCCAATGGAACAGAACAGAGTAATCAGAAATTGACTGAAGCCATTATGCTCAATTTATATTTGACAAAGGAGACAAGAGCATACAATGGAGTCAAGATAGGCTCTTCAATAAATGATGCTGGAAAAATTGGACAGATACAAGCAAAGAAATGATACGAGACCACCAACTTACACCATACACAAAAATAAACTCAAAATGGATAAAGCGCTTAAACATAAGGTGGGAAACCATAAAAATCTTAGAAGAATCCACAGGCAGCAATATATCAGACATATATTGTAGCAATGTCTTTACCTATACAACTCCTAGGACAATGGACACTGAGGAGAAAATAAACAAATGGGACTACATTAAAATAAAAAGCTGCACAGCAAAGGAAACCATCAACAAAACAACAAGAAATCCCACTGCATGGGAGAACATATTTGCCAATGTTATATCCCATAAGGGTCTAATTTCCGAAATTTATAGGGAACTCATACATCTTAAAAAAAGAAAGATAAACAATATAATAAAAAAAAATGGGCAAAGTACCTAAATAGACACTATTTTAAAGTGGACATAGAAAAGGCCAAGAGACATATGAAAACATGCTCAAAGTCACTAATCATCCAAATGATGCAAATCAAAACCACAATGAGGTATCATCTCACACCTGTCAGAATGGCTATCATCAACAAACGACAAGTACTGGTGAGGATGTGGAGAAAAAGGAACCCTCATGAACTGCTGGTGAGAATTCAGACTGGCGCAGCTACTGTGGAAAATAGTATGGAGATTCCTCAAAAAATTAAAAATAGAACTTCCATTTGACCCAGTAATCCCACTTCTAGGAATATACCCCAGGAAATCAGAAACACCAATCAGAAAAAAATATATGCACCCCTACGTTCATAGCAGCACAATTTATAATAACTAAGATTTGGAAACAGCCTAAGTGCCCATCAGCAGATGATTGGATTAAAAATCAGTGGTACATCTACATAATTGAATACTATGCTGCTGTGGAAAAGACATTCCCAACAGCATGGATGGAGCTGGAGAGCATTATGCTAAGCGAAATAAGCCAGTCAGAGAAAGATAAATTTCATTTGATCTCACTTATTTGTGGAATATAATGAACAACATAAACTGATGAACAAAAACAGATCCAGAGACAGAGAAGCATTGAACAGACTGTCTAACCTCAGAGGGAAGTCACGGGAGGGTGGGGGTAAGGGGGAGAGATCAACCAAAGTTCTTATATGCATGGATATTAGCATAACCAATGGACACAGGCACTACAGGGGTGAGGGCATGTGCTGGGGGTGGGAGTGACTGGGGAGAGGTCAACAGGGAAAAAAGGAGACATATGTAATACTTTAAACAATAAAGAATTTTTTTTTTTTAAAAAAAAGACATGAGTGAGGACTGTTAGGACTTCCAAAGTACAAATGAGAAAATGAAACTCTAGGCTTTTGTGCTTGTTAATTATAATAGCTCATAGGGAATATAGAATCGTTTAATCAAATTAATTCCCAATAAGAAAATATGTAAAAGGAAAGTATCATCATCTTAATTCCAGAGAAAAGTTAAAAATAAAAGAGATATAGTTTTCTATGTATTCAATGTGAAGTGACAAGGTCAATTTTCAGAATTCACATAGAAAACAAATAGGGTAGTGAATGCCTGGGATTGGTGCGGGGGGGGTCCTAAAAGGGGTCAATGGGGGGTACTTTTGTAACACTTTCAACAATAAATATTTTTTAGAAATATTAAAGAAAACAAATACTACTCTGGGAGACACTCTTCATTTTGCATCACTTTCTAGAGTTGTTCATGTTGTGATACAATTATGTACTGCTATGTGCATTTCCACTTGTCCTGCTTATGCCAACTGTCTCAGCTACTGCTTCCAATTTCAAACAACCAGTGTGATCCGCAGAAAATGCCAAAGTGAATCAGTGGGGACCCTACTTTGTTTCTAAACAGAACACCTCAGTAACTGATTTGGAAGACCCATTTTATTTACAATAGTTCCACTTGACTTGTTCCACACTTTACGTTCTTTAGGACATTTACACCATTTTTGTTTTACATTTGCCTCTTTACTAAGCAAATATCAAAACTAAAGACATACATTATAGGCATACCAAAATAAGATGAAATAGCATGAGTTTTATTTATCTCAGATACTACTAAATAAGATGATCTTAATATATTTTAACTGCATTTTCCCAATTGCTTTATTAAAAAACCTGTTCAATAATTCCACAATCTGAAAGCAAACCCCATTAGCTCTATCTTGAAAAAAATATATTGCAAAAGTGAGTGCTTCTCACTATCTACACCTCTGCCAGGCTTGTTTTAAGCCTCCATTATCTCTCATATGGACTGTTTAATGAGGCTTGTACTTGGTTTCTCATTTCCTCTCTTGCCCTCCTACAGTCTGTTTTCCACAGAGCAGCCAATGTGATTGTTTTAAATCAAAGAATTTTATTCCTCTGCTTTAAATTATCTGGTAGCTTCTCATCTCTCGCAGAATAAAATGTAAAGATTCTAAATGACCTGCACCCCTGCTACCTCACTGAGGTTATTTCTAATCGCTATCCCATTCCAGGTTCCAGTTTCTCTGTTCCCGCCACACTGGCCTCTTCTTTGCATCCTGAACATGCCAACCTTACTCCTAGGCAGGCCCTTCCCATGGGTCAAGTGTGTCTTCATGGAACTCTTTTCCACAGGCATCCACAGAGTACACTCACTAATTTTACGAAATATTTGCTGTTATTTCATTTCCATAATGAGTCTCTGCTTAATTTTACTTTGTAACAATTATCACCATCTAAACATTTTGTATTTATTTGTTCATTCTCTTCCTGTCCCCTTTCTTCATTCATTAAGATTAAGCTCCATGAGAATTAATATGTTTTTACTGTTTTGTTTATAACTGTATCTCCAAAATTAAGAACAGTATCTGGCATATACTGGGCACTCAGCAATCTTTTAAAGAATGAAGGTTCAGAAATAGCTATTTTAGAAAACCTTTTACATTCTAGCATTTAGTTTGGGTGATATGAAGAATTCATAGCTTTTCCTTGCTGATCTATAAGTACTAACTAGAGTCAACCTGCTATTAGGAAAGGGCCCTCCTGGGGAAAGGATTGATGGCCAGAGAAGAAAGAATTTGACAATCTCTAGATTACATGTTTTTGTGGAGGCTCCAAAAGACCAAGTCTAAATAGGACAAATCTATTTTGTTAAGAAGGAAAGGTTAAATAATGCTGGATATGTTAAGCTAAATAAAAGCATCATTTGATATTAATGAGTCATCTATAGAAAATAACTATTTCATTTGACTTTTGTGAATTAAAAAATAGATATCCAATAAAAGGATGTACATAAAGAAGTACTCTGGGAAGAAATAATATTTAATATCAGAGATTCTGAGTTCAAATTCCAAGTCCTTTATGTCACCGTGATCTTGGTCATTACTTAAATCTATGAACCTCAATTGAATTAAGTGTAAAATATGAATTTATTACTACCTACTGGTATATCTTAATCTTATTATAAGAAATAAATAAGATGTGGTATATTATTCTGTTAATATATGGTGAATTGTTATATGAATCTTAGTTAACCCTTTGTACTCACTTGCTTTTTTCTCGATTCCTTTATTCTAATGCTAACCGTGTTGAGTCACACTCGACATCCGAGTGCAAAAGGTTAATATTATTAGTGGCATAAATTATCTTGTTAAATCGCCTTCTTGAGCCCCACTCACACTTGGCTATTAGTCCAAGAACCCGGGGTCTACTAGGATAACTATATAGAATGTGCTATTATTCACCCTTACCTGATACTCTTATCTAGTACTCTTATCTAATTCTTGTATTAGCACTTCTGTCTCAAGATCCCTTCTTGAGAGGATCATACAAAACTCACTGAAATTCAGTCCCTGAAACAATTGTCTCATTTTAACTTGCTTATATTTTTTAATAGGTGCCAGGTTTATCTAATTTTATTTTCTTTGTTACTGGGAAAGCCTTGGGACAGAGCAGTGATTTAGTTATCATAGACAATTACCTTGTCAGAATTGTCTAAAATTTCCTATCCTATATAATAAAGAGGTAATATGCAAATTGACCATCACTCCAACACACAAGATGGCTGCCACCAGATGGCCGGCAAGGGAGGGCAGTTGTGGGCAACCAGGCCTGCAGGGGAGGGCAGTTAGGGGTAACCAGGCCTTCAGAGGAGGGCAGATGGGGGGGGACCAGGCCAGCAGGGGTGGGCAGTTAGGGGCAACCAGGCCAGCAGGAGAGGGCAGTTAGGGGCAACCAGGCTGGCAAGTGAGGGCAGTTAGGGGTGACCGGGCCAGCAGGGTAGGGCAATTAGGGGTGACCAGGCTGGAAAGGAAGGGAAGTTAGGAGTGACCAGGCCAGCAGGGGAGGGCAGTTGGGGGCGACCAGGCCTGCAGGGAAGGGCAGTTGGGAGCAACCAGGCCTGCAGGGGAGGGCAGTTAGGGGCAATCAGGCCAGCAGGGGAGCAGTTAGGTATCTATCATTCTGGCAGGGGAGTGGTTAGGGGGTGATTAGGCTGGTAGGCAGAAGTGGTTAGGGGCAATCAGGGAGGCAGGCAGGTGAGCAGTTGGGAGCCAGCAGTCCTGGACTGTGAGAGGGATGTCCCAGATTGGAGAGGGTGCAGGCTAGGTTAAGGGACACACACACACCCCTCCCCTGTGCACGAATTTTGTGCACCAGGTCTCTAGTACTTACATACATTTGTCCAGTCCAGAGGTTGATCAACCCCAGTTCTGTGTTATTACTCACAGACTCAAAAGGAGTATCATTAGGTAAATTAAGACATAAAATTTTAAGTCATAGTTGCTCACATCAAATTTATGGTGCTTAACCTTAAAGTGTAGGTGATTTACTTATCTCTTTCAACATATTTGGAATATTATTAGATTATGATTGATACATATAATATTTTCAAGTACCAACTATTATTCACACTGTACTTCTCTTTATTTTTTTATGTGTAGTAGGATAAAAAAAAGTTCTATCTCCATTAAATGTGTCAAAGTCTCTTTAACTACATGAAAACAGTGGGTATTTTTATTTCTGGTTTTATACAGTATTTTCACCTTTAAAACTTTATATCACGCATCCTCAAACTACGGCCCATGGGCCACATGTGGGTGTTTTTGCCGTTTTGTTTTTTTACTTCAAAATAAGATATGTGCAGTGTGCATAGGAATTTGTTCATAGTTTCTTTTAAACTATAGTCCGGCCCTCCAATGGTCTGAGGGACAGTGAACTGGCCCGTTTAAAAATTTGAGGACCCCTGCTGTATATGTTTAATACATCCAAAAAGTCATTGCCCCAAATATTTACGTAACAAGGATTATATTTCATAATAAATAACATACTATTTTATGATTAATTTTGTTGGAAGCTTATTAGATTTTTTATTTCTTAAAGATACATACAATATGCCCATGTTATGGATCCCAGTGGCCTGAGCCAATGAAACATTACACCTCCCCAGAACTGGAGCCACTACAGGAGGTCACAGCATACACCGCAGGGGGAGGCTGATGAAGGGTTTGAGCCAGCAAGATGCAGGTGCACAGCCTCAGGCATCATTTGCAAATGAACTGACCAAGGCAGGCCAGTGATAGGAGAGAGGTCTGAAGCTAGGCCCATAATAACTGTGGGGCCCTGGCTAGTGGCATGCACTATCATGGCTAGAGGATCTCGCCACCTGCATACAGACAGCAGTAAAGGCCAGTGGCATGCAGGTGCACAGCTGTAGGGACTGTCCCTTATTGCCCTCATAGTGATGGAGGTCAGCTATTGGTTCCTATGCAGCCACAAAGGCCAGGGCTGGTTGCCAGTGTGTAACCCAGTCTTTGGCAGAAGGTAAGGGAGGGAGTGGAGAGGGACTGAGGTGGCTGTTAACTGAAATCACAGAAATCTGTGGGGGGAACTCTCAATGGTAAAACCTGCAGTGGTCCATGGTGGCTGTGCTGGCCATTGGTTTCTTCAGTAGTGAGACCTCACGGGGTCTTCTGCAGAACAGGCGCTGGAACTGCAGTTGCTACTGCTCTGTGGTAGATATTAGTAGACCTGGTCTCTCTTCCTTAATCCAAGATTTCTCTATACATCTCAGATTTGCCAGTTTGGGAGTGGGTGACGCTGAAGCAGGTCCTTGGAGTAGTGCTCTAAAAGGCTAGAGATGCTGGTTGCTCGCCTCATTCTCCCTTTCCTGGCTAGGGAACTCATGTGAGCCAGGGAGTTCCCTCTTGGTTGTGAGTAATGCTAGCCAGGGGAATTGGATGATGCAGGCAAAACGAGACTGTTCTTTAAGTTTTTGTGCAGTTACTGTCAGGTTTTTTTGTCCCACTCTATTACTGAAGTTTCTTATGTAAACTCCTAAGCTCTCCCAAAGCTATTTTTGTTTATGCATAGCTGCCTAATTATTGATTTTTATGGGGGAAAGGAGTCTGGAGCCTCTCACTATGCCATTTTGGTGACATCTGAAAAAATGATGCTCTTATTTGTCAATGAAAATGGGCATTCCAATTATTCTCTTTTAATACATTTAGAATATTATGTTTTACATTTTATAAACATTCTTCCTCAAGCTTCAAATATACATAAAGAGAAACAAAACTGAACATAACACAAAAACATGATTCTGTAATTTAGAGTCCCTAAAATATGCATTAAACTAGATAAAGAGTTTAAAGTTTTTCAACTTCACAATCATAAAATCTCATCATTGTTTGAATCCTAAATAGATAGCACACAGCCTTTATGTAGCATATGGGGTTGCTTTGGAAGTCCATATGCTTTGTAGCAGTTGGTGTTCAAATGAAAATGTGTGAAGTCAAATAACAATGTGGCCCAGAAGACAAAACCTAATTACCAGCAGCATCAAACTGCAGGCTTTCTTTCTTACTACCTATATCACTTTTTCTGAGGATCTACAGAAATTTCCTTGGTAAAACAGTTTTTGACAGACCTGTAGACTATCCTATTTAATAAAGAGTGAATATGCTAATTGACCCTCACACCATCACAAATATGGCAGCGCCTACAGCCACAAGATGGCAGTGCCCAGTTTCCTCAGACCTGCTGTGGTGGCAGGTGCACGGAGCAGCTGGGCCTGCCCCCAGGCGGATCTGGCCACTCTGCGTGCCGGCCTCTGGAGGGCCCCAGTCCTCTCATCCCCCCAGCTGCTCAGGCCTGGCCCGAGGCACAGGCAAGTCTTGGATGGCGGCTTCCTAGCCACCCAGGGCCGCCCGAGGTTCAGGTAACCAGGGCCGGCCAAGGCTTGTGCTGCCGGCAGTGGCAGCAGCAGAAGTGTAATGGGGCGTCACCTTCCCCTGATTGCCGGGTCGCCTTCCACCCCTGAGGGCTCCCGGACTGTGAGAGGTGGCAGGCCAGGCTGAGGGATCCCCCTTCCAGTGCATGAATTTTCATGCACCGGGCCTCTAGTAATAATATAACCTTCTTTTTGTGAAAGTAAACTGCAAGATTACAAAATAGTCATGGGGATGTAAATATGGCATAGGAAATATAGTCAATAATATGTCATAACTACTAGGTGTATAAAAATTAATAATGAGATTTTTTTTCAATAGATGGAGTTACACATATATTGATATATATGTGATTTGATATGGATGCTATTTTGTTGTATTGCTGAAGGTGTTAACATCATAGATATTTTTACACTTAAAAATGTTGCATTTTGTGCCAAAAAAAAAAAAAAGAGCATTTGCTGGAAGATTTAATTCATTACTTTATTTGGAAGAAAAAGTTATTATATACGTCAGGAAGCTTATGGTGAACATGCTCCATCTCAAGATCCTTGTGAACTCTGGTTTAAACACTTTAAAAGTAATGATTTCAATGTGAAAGACAAAGAACGTCGAGGTCAACCGAAAAAGTTTGAAGACCAACAATTATAAGCATTATTGGATGAAGATACGTGTCAAACTCAAAAGCAACTTGCAGAAAGATTGAACGTTGCTCAACAAAGAATTTCTGATTATTTACAAGCAATGGCAAAGATTATAATGAAAGGAAAATGGGTGCCACATCAACTGAATGAAAGACAAATGGAAAACAGAAAAGTCATCAGTAAAATGTTGCTTCAACAGCACAAAAGAGAGTCTTTTTTGCATTGAATTGCCACTTGCGATGAAAAGTGGATTTATTTTGAGAATCCCAAATGCACAAAATCATGGGTTGATCCAGGTCAACTATCAAAATCGACTGCAAGGCCAAATTGCTTTGGAAAGAAGACAATGCTCTGCGTTTGGTGGGATCAGGAAGGTGTGGTGTATTATGAGCTTCTTAAACCAGGTGAAACGGTTAATACTGATCACTACCAACAACAAATAATCAACTTGAACCATATTTTGATTGTGAAATGACCAGAATGTGCCAGAAGACACGACATGGCAAAATAATTTTGCTTCATGATGATGCACCATCACACACTTCAAAACCAGTTAAAGACACGTTAAAAGATCTTACCTGGGAAGTATTAACCCTCACTCTCTGTATTCACCAGACCTTGCTCCTTCAGATTACCACTTGTTCTGATCGATGGCACACACACTTTCTGAGCAGCACTTCAAAACATACGAAGAAGTAGAAAATTGGATCTCTGAATGGTTTGCCTCAAAACAAGAAAAGTTCTGTTGGACAGTATCCACAAATTATCTGAAAGATGGGAAAATGTGTAGCTAGAGATGAACATTACTTTGAATAAAGCACTTTTAATGTTTCTCTTGAAATTATCATGTTTTCTTTGATTATAAAATCTACATTATTAACTGGTACACCTAGTACATGTAGGGTGCCAGTTGTACTGGATATATCAGAGGGATCATTTTTAAAAGAACATGATTGTCTAACCACTATGCTGTAAACCTGAAACTAATACAAAATAATATTGAATGTAAACTGCAATTAAAATATAAATAAAAAATAAATATACCTATCATTCTAGTTTTAATAAACACATTAATTAAAAATGATGGCTTTCTTCTTCTCTAAGAACTATCCTAAAGCAATGAGGCAAATAGAAAAAGAAATACACAAAGCCATCATTTATGAGACTAGGAAGTATCTGAACTCCAAAGTTCATACACACAACCATACATGTAAGTATGTGTACATATACATAGCTACACACATATACGTCTATTTCAGGTATGCAGAAGACACTCCGAAGGGATAACCATGGCTATTTACATAAAATAAGGCAAACAAAACATCGTTCTTTAAAATAAGTTGCAGAATCTAAAATTAAAATCTAATAATACCTCTTTGTAAACATAAAAACATACATGCAGGCCAGCTGGGTATGTTTCCTGAACCAGATTGGGTATTTTTGAGAAGTAAGAAAGATAGGATTTTAAAGGGACTCTTATGAACAACAACAAAAAATTGTGGGAATGATGGGAGGGAAGATAAAAATACATTCTGCATTATGAGTAGTCTTTGTGAGTAACATTTTCTGATTGTGATGATGTGAAAGTTAAAAGAGCTCACACTAAATAGTATGTTGCAGCAAGAAATCTTCTCATTCTTGAAGATATATTTGTCCTGTTATGACATCAGTATCCAGAAAATAACTTTTCCAGAAAGTATTAATAATCGTGCAATGAAATAAAAATTAGGTGAGGATCAATATATATCTACTAGTATATAATAAAACCAAGTTTATTATAAGACTAGAGGCCCAGCGTGCGAAATTGCGTGTGGTAGCCCGCTGCTGTTCGCAGCCCCACCCACCCGCCCACTGCCCTGTTGTGCTGGCAGCCCTGCCCACTCACTCACTGCACTTGCAGCCCCTCCTACCCACCGCTGCTCACCACGTTTGCCTCCCCACCCACCCGCCCACCGCCCTGCCATGCTCACAGCACTGCCCACCCACCTGCCGCTGCTCATTGCACTCACTGCCCTGCCCGCCTTCCGCCACTCGCCTTGCTGTGATCTGAGCCTGTGGACCACAGGGGAGGGACTGAGAGGTGCTCAATGCACCTAATTTTGACCGGTCATTTGGTCATCCTGGTTGTCATGACACTGGCTTTATTTATATATTCTTTTATATATGAAATAAAAATTAGGTGAGGATCAATATATGTCTACTAGTATATAATAAAAGCCTAAGCAACCGTTATGGCAGAACAACTGGAACGACCAGACACTATGATGTGCACTGCGCTTGCCAGCCATGAGCCTGGCTTCTGGCTGAGTGGCCGCTCCCCCTGTGGGAGTTCACTGACCCACAAGAGGGTATTCAGGATTCCTTTCTCCTTATATATATGTGTGTGTGTGTGTGTGTGTGTGTGTGTGTGTGTGTAAGAGAAGAAGAGGGGAAAAAACTTAATATATGTGTGACTTAATATACTGTCATCAATTAAAAATATATTAAAAGAATCTCATTTATAAAATAAAGATGTAAAACAAAGATGAAATAGAATATACTGAGGAATGTATTTGTGTGTGTGTGGTTGTGGTTGTGTAAAAGATAAAGGAGAGTTTGTGAGATGACAGAGTTGGGAAAAATAGATGCCTATGAAGAATGTAAGCAGCACAAAGAAGATAATTAGAGTAATATTGAAAACATGATGGACTTGCAAGATAGTGCTGAAGGAAAATGTAAAAGGAAAGAGTAAACAAAGAATTTCAACTGTTAAAAATAAAAAGCGATAAAAATTCACCCTTTGTGAGGGTGTTTTACTACATAAGTTTCCTTTCATATTTGTATGGCAAAATAACTACTAAACATTTCATTGTCCCCAGTCTGCAAAAAAAGTCTGGTTCTGATGCTTTGTCTTATGTGTCATTCATTAACTTAGCCATCTGTAGGTGTTACTTTTGCTTTAAAGATACATTAATTAAAGTTTTATGAGAATACATATATAATTATTTTGACCTAAATTTGTACAGTTACATTATAAGCATTGTTTCTAATTATCCATGTAAAATAAATTTTCTTTTTAATTTGAAAAATTCAATAAAAAGGATATTTACTTAGAAAGTAGCTGAAAACTTAATAAAATTTCTTATTTGAGAAGCAAAATATTATTTAAAAGACATTGAAGTTATAAAAATAAAGTGCCCTGGAAGAGAGAATCAAATAATGGAAAAATAAAAGAAGAAAATTTATCAAAAATGAGTAAATATTAGATTTTGAGTTTTAAATTTCCGTATCTCTGGAAAATTGGTATTAAAACCTAAAAATAAATGCAATATTATTTTAAGGTGTACCTAGAAAAATAATCAGAGCAACTCTAAAAGATTTTTAAAAAGTTGTCTGGAATATAAATTCTCCATACATATATATTAGTGTGATGAACACTAGTTAGACCCAATTTAAATATTAAACACTAGAATTTCACAATGGAAGATAAACATTTTTTGTGCTCTCATAGCCACCTCAGTCTAATGGCCATGTTTAATTACTTAAACACCATGGACAGAGTGGAGAAGGCTTATATTTATTATGTTTTTTTCTTACCTTTGTATTTGTAAAATGTCTAATTGTTAACAATGTTAAAAGTCAACAAAATAATTCAAAAGCAAACAAAGCATTAATAAAATCATAATATCTATTCTACATTTAAAAAACAATTATCTTAATTATTAGAAATGATGAAGCAAATAACTTAGATATATAAATATAGTTTAAAAATATCTGAGTATTTCCTTTCACTGTGGTAAAGCTTATACAGATACAATCCTATCTAATAAAAGGGTAATATGCAAAGTAACCATCACTCCATCACAAAGATGGCAGCGCCCATAGCTACAGATGGCGGCACCCAGTCCTCTAAGCCCCGCCGGAGTCCCCCAGTCCTTGGGGGGGCGGCCGCTGAGAGCGGGCAGCGTGAGCAGCCTGGTGGAATGCTTGCTTCGTCGCCGCGGTGATGAGGCAAGCGTTCCGTGCCCGGCCACGAATGGGCCTCTGGCCAGGCCCGGGGTGTGGAACGCTTGCTCATTGCTCCAGTGACGAGGCAAGCATTCCGGACCCAGCCACGGATGGGCTCCTGTCAGCACACACTCAGTTTACCTGAGTGTGTGCCTGAGTGTGTGCTGACAGGAGCATGTCATCCTTGTGACTTACTCATTTTAATTGGAGGGAAAGAGGTGTGCAAGCTAGCAGTGCTGGAGGCTCAAGGAGACTCGCAGAACTCCACTTGAGGAAACCCGATAGACACAGCTCATGGAGGTACAGCCACTCTGGGCACTTCACAAATGAATGGGGTGTTTTCTTCCCATTCCTGCTACTGCGAGCATGCAAATGCCAGAACCAAGACTGTATAACACAGATAAAACAGATGGGCCTCTGGGCCATGGAGAGCCTCTGGGCAGCAGGCACGGAGCACCAGGCCCTGCCGAGAGCTACTGGTGCACGGATTTGTGTGCAGGGCTACTAGTATAGATATAATTCCCAAGCAAACTCGTATGCTAGGGCATGTAGGATGGACATATTTGAAATGGTAGGTAGTCTAGGAATGTTTTAAAGTTCCCATCAACTATATATTTGACAGTCCATTGATAGCAGAGAGTGTGGTTGAGAGATATGTAAATATATCCACTTGTCACTTTTCTGTATAGTAGATGTTAGGCTAGTGACAGTATTAGGCAGCTGGGGCTGTCGATAGCTTTCTTTCTGACAAAAAATAAAACATGGCAAAGTACACATTTTTTCTATGCCTGCACCATCAAAGTCCAGCGTGACACTGCAGAGGAAAGATGCTGCATGGCTTTGGATTATGCTCATGCTCAAAAGCGTACTGGCTTCTGAAGCATAGCATTGCAGTGAAACACCGGTGGAAATAATCACACATGCATATTGATATCTTCAATAGTAGAATATTAACTGCTCCAGTATGAGCCGAGTTTCTTTAGCATTCTATTATTCTCACTTAGCTTAAAAATATGGGAAAATGTTAATTAGTGTCCTTTAATGCTTTAGACAGCAGGCTAGTCCAACAGATATAGTTATGTTTCCCAACTGTGCACCCTATAGGTGAGAGCTATTTAAAAATTATTGAAACTCCCTAAGCCTCTGTAATCTTCTCAGAAGTAAGGATAAAGGATAATTATATGTACCTCATGTTGTGGTAATGAGAATTAAATGATATAATGTATATAATCTACCCAATAGAGTGGCTGACGCACTGTGAGCTTTCAAGAAATGAGCTATGCTGATAAAAGAATGCACTCTCCCCTCAGACTGGCTGAGTTTAAATCCTTGCTTTCTCACTTACTAGCTGTGGCACCATTCTCTAATTGGTTAACGATTCAGTCTGACTCAGTTTGCTTTTCTGCATTATTGGTACAATGAGAGCAAATGCCTCTGGGGATTGTTGAAAGAATTATTTATTAAACAGACGCATATACATGAAGATCACTTAAGGGAAGGCCTGACATTTAGTAAGTGCTCACTAAATATCTCAAAATGCATTATTAAATTTTCAATTGATGTTTCCATCCTATGTATATTTGATTCATACCTTTGACTCTTGGATCCCACAAGAAGTTCTCAGGTAAGTTTAAGCAGTTTCTAATTACTGCCATAATTAAATAACCTAAAACAGTTTTCTAATTATTGATAAAATTTTAAAGCAAAGTGCAATCATACCTCGGAGATATTTAGATTAGGTTCCAGACCATCCCGATGGAGTGAATGTCTCAATAGAAAGAGTCATACATACCTTTTGATTTCCCAATGCCTATAAAAATTATTTTTATACTATACTGTAGTCTAGCAAGTATGCAATAGCATTATGTCTAGAAAAACAATATATATACTTTAATTTCAAAAATAATGTATTGCTCAAAATGCTGACCATGAACTGAGTCTTCAGCAAATCAATCTTTTGCTGGTGGAAGGTCTCAATTTTCACTTCAAAAACCTTCACAGCAATAGTAATACCAAGATAACTAATCACAGATCACCATAACAAATATAATAGGGACAAACAAGCTTGAAATATTTAAAGAATTACTAAAATGTGACAGAGAGGCAAGAGTGATCAAATGCTGCTGGAAAAAAATGGCACTGATAGACTTGGTCAAAGCAGGATTGCCACAGACCTTCAATGTTTTATTTTAAATACTATATCTGTGAAGCACAATAAAGCAAAACATAGTAAAGTGATGTATGTCTATAAATAAATTTAAGACAATGTAAAGGCAAAAGAATAAGAGAGATTTGTAGAAATTAGAATAACTTCTCAAAGAACAGTAATAGCTGTATTACCAGGTATTATTATTGCTATTATACAAAATATTTACCTGAGAAATCTAAATAAGAGTCTCCTCAGATCAGATTCATAAAGGAAAAAGAAAATTGTGTGGTTCTATATAAGTAACTTAGTAGTTGTCTGTAGAGGACCGCCTGGGAAGGCATATGGGCATTTTCTTTTAATTATCGTCAGCTGAACTCAGGGCGTAGGCAGAGCCATGCCCTGGGAACATGCTTTTCCAATAAGGCTGGACATGTTGTCAGCTTGACCTTCATATTAGCCCAGGTGTCGGCAGGGGCGGGCCTAGATATGTAAATCCAGTAATGCTAGGGCCTAGTTAAGAATGCAAATAAGCTCCTTTGACCCTATAAAATAAACCTGCTGTGTGGCTCAAGGTGCTTGCCGCCACTCCATCAGAGATAATGGCGCCCACCTAGTGCCCAGCTTATATTTCTATTTCTGCCTCTGGTCTCTTTCTTTCTTTAATTTCTTAATCCCCAGCTCCTCCACTCAGCAACCGGACTGTTTCCTTTTCCATGCGGGACGTGGAAAAGAGAAAAACAGCCCCCCACAGTTGTCTATCATGTAATTATTAATATGTACTTTCTTAACCAAAATATGATTATATGTAGGCTTCTACATATTGTTACTTACCATGCAACGCATTTTATATTATTATTATGGTAAAAATCCATATTGCTCATAAGTGAAATGTCTCACATTGTTTATTTTTCATTACAAAGAACATTTAGCTATTCTCAGAGATCCTAACTAAAATATTTTATTTTAAAAAGAAATAATTGATTTGCAAAATTCCCAAAATAAATATTACAACTAAGTATGTTATGCTACTTATATATTAGTTTACTGCTTTAAAATAGAAATGAATACCCCATTCACAGCAAAGGGCTCATCAGTCACATGGGGAGAGGTGTGAAGTTGGGATGGCGCTTCAGAGTTGTCCCAGGTTAAGGAAGAGGGCTAGGGCTTCTAGTAACCCGTTCCCATGTTGAATTGGCCTAAAAGTGGGCTTCCCCAGGTGAGGAGCATCTGACCTAGAACATGGAAGCTGCCATGGACAGGGTCAGTTTATAGGGAACCTAGTTGACAACACACCTGGCAGCTGAGAGGTGCTGAAGTGCAAGTCTGGAGAGAGACAAACAACATTCTCAGCACGAAATTTAACTGTTCAGCATTTGGAAGCCAACTCTGATAGAAGCTGGCACCTGAAATGGTTGGCTGCTGAGACAATTCTATAAAAGGTGGTATCAGTTTTGAGATTGTGCAGCAGGTGGTGAGAAATTATTAGAGGTTATATAGTTATGTGATTTAGTGCTAAGTCATAAGGCAAATTTCACCTGCTATAATTTACAAAACAGACAAGTGCTGCTGTAACTCTAAAGGGGAGAGTTTTAAAATAGTAAATATTGTATATTGAATGGATTTTGGAAGATATTAGCGATGAACTCAGACAAGGACTGGAGAATTTCTAAGTAGGAATAAAAGGTAATAGAGGCAACATGGAATATGAGTTCCTTACAGGATTGAAGAATCCAAGTAATTCTAGATTTCAAATAATACAAGATTTACACAAAAACCTCTGTAGTAAAAAATCCAGTAAACTTAACTAATGTGTTTAAGACAATGTTCTAAGAGGGCTGTTGAACCATACAGCAAAATGTATCAGCTAGATCTGAATCTATGTTTTTGGTAACATTGCATTGTCAATACCAACCAGACTAAAATTTTTCTAATTGTGTAAGAAGTATACACTATTAGAGACATATCTTACCTGAACAGGAGACAAGCTGCAAAACTATGCTGTCCTTTAGGAATGGTCTATTCCCCAACTTCTAATAATAGCTGATAGATAGATGATGATAGATAGATAGATGATAGATAGATAGATGATAGATAGATAGATGATAGATAGATAGACTTTTATTGCAGATTTCTGTTAAGAAAGTACTGGAAACAAGCTGGTTAAATAAAATATGGCATATGCTTAAATATTGAATGCTAGGAAGTGGTTGAAAAATAAGACATCTTTGTAAGAAAGGACATAAAATATTTACCAAAATAAACTTTTAATTAAAAAAAGTACGTGCTATATTTGTATGTTAAAGAAAATTCATTGCCTTCTTTTGTAACTTGCTCTTGAAAATATGTTGGATAACAAAATTTCAGATAACATGAGGATATAATCCATGATTTTAAATGAGTAAATAATAATACACTAGAGCACATTCAAAATTACATTAGTATATTTATGACTTTTGAAATTCATTTTACTTTATTCTTTTTTATTTATATACTAGAGGCCCGGTGCATGAAATTCGTGCACGGGGTGGGGGGGTGTCCCTCAGTCCAGCCTGCACCCTCTCCAATCTGGGACCCCTCAAGGTATGTCCAACTGGCCATTTAGGCCCGATCCCTCTCACAATCCAGGACTTTTGGCTCCCAACTGCTCGCCTGCCTGCCTTCCTGATTGCCCCTAACTGCGTCTGCCTGCCAGCCTGATCACCCCCTAACCACTCCCCTGCCAGCCTGATTGATGTCTAACTGCTCCCCTGCCAGCCTGTTTGCCCCCAACTTCCTTCCTCTGCTGGCCTGGTCACCCCTAACTGCCCTCCCCTGCAGGCTTGATCGCCCACTACTGCCCTCCCTTGCAGGCCTGGTCCCTCCCAACTGCCCTCCCCTGCTGGCCATCTTGTGGTGGCCATCTTGTGTCCACATGGAGGCAGGATCTTTGTCCACATGGGGACAGCCATCTTGTGTGTTGGAGTGATGGTCAATCTGCATATTACTATTTTATTAGATAGGATAGAGGCCTGGTGCATGGGTGGGGGCCAGCTGGTTTGCCCCAGATCAGGGTGGGTGTTCCCTTGTGGCATGGGGCGGCCTGGGCAAGGGGCCTGTGGTGGTTTGCAGGCCGGCTACACCCCCAGGCAACCCAAGCGGAGGTCCTGGTATCTGAAATTTCTTTATCTTCTACAATTGAAACTTTGTAGCCTGGAGCGGAGCCAAGCCTTCTGCTCGCGCCGTGGCAGCAGGGGATTTATTTATCTTCTATAATTGAAACTTTGTAGCCTTAAGCCTCCATCGCCAGGGAAACCCAAGCCTCCCTCCTGCTCTCTCTGTGGCCACAGCCATCTTGGTTGGGTTAATTTGCATACTTGTTCCTGATTGGCTGGTAGGCATGGCTTGTGGGTGTGGTGGAGTGATGGTTAATTTGCACATTACTCTTTTATTAGATAGGATGTATATCATTAGACTGTGAGCTGTAGAATGTTTTATAAACTGTTCATTATAGAGTATTTGAATGAGGCTAATTTGACTAAACTTTTTTTCAGTCTTTTACTCTCATGGGATTAGAAGAATAAGCTTTTAGCCTGAGATAAGTATGAAATAATCCAAAATAGAAATACTGCTACACAGACAGAATTTCATGCCACTAACAATATATTTTTAAAAAATATTTTTTTTAATTGATTTCAGAGACGAAGAGAGAGGGGGAGAGAGACAGAAACATCAATGATGAAGAGAATTATTGATGGGCTGCCTTCTGTACACCCCACACTGGGGATGGAGTCCACATCCTGGGCATGTGCCCTGACCAGGAATCAAACTATGACTTCCTGGTTCACAGATCGGTGCTCAACCACTGAGCCATGCTGACTGGGTAACAATATTATTTTTATGCCAGGGGTATAACCTCTTCCCCAAGTAGACACCAAATTGCTTGACTGAAGCAAAAATGTTGAAAAATCTTATGAGGCTCATGGCTATGGGGTCATCCTCCTTCTTTCACCTGGCTGGTGGACAAGTGTTATCATTGTGCTAACAAACCTGTTTCACCTTATCATTGACTCACATCTGGACTAATTTTCAAATCTCATTTTAGTACACTGCAGACACAAGATGGAATTCTACATGATACGATGTAAGCAGAAATCATGTATGCCACTTCATAAAATTATCCTATATGTGATCTTCATACTCCTTCCTTTTCATTGCCTTCATGTAGATCAGAATGGTAGACTTGAAATGACTAAACTACAAAATTAAGGGAGCTGGAGGCTCAAATTACTGCTTGGAGAAGAAACGATCATGGATCAGGAGCACCAAAGGGTTAATTTTTATTTCCAAAATCTTCCAATATTGTTTGGAGGTTGATAGAAATTGGATTCTTCTTTGGTAACTTCAAAGAATGTGTGAATATAAATATATGTATATGATTGTAAAGATTCTTACCAAAAGCGCTCCTTGAGATAAGAAAAAAAAAAAGCATAAAAGAACAATTCATAGGAAGAGTGTGAATAATTGTTTGAATCATTGTAGAATGACAAATATAAGTTAGAACACCAATGAGCTGACAGATTTCACTTAAGCAGCACTAGAAAAATCAATGGTATTTATTATGACAGTAAAGATAGGACCAAAAAGTAAACCTTCACGGATTATTTTTGAATTATAAAATGAGATAACCTTTGAAAAAGCAGTTAATAAAACATACAAAAATATTTTTAAATATATATTTTTTCCTCCAGAAATACTAATTTACAAACACTTATACTAAAAGATGCAGATAGTAAATGTAAAAATTCTTAGAATTTTGGTGGAGATAAAGTCAAAAGTGGGTAAAGAAGTTTATTTTGGCTAAAAATAGGTACAGTTTTTTTCTTTGAGCCTGAGTAGGTACAGGTATTGACATTGATAAATTGAGGATATGAAATATCTAAAACAATTGCCTTCAGGAGAGGCCTTTCCCCTTTTATTTTATTTTTTGTTTGGAAATTAAAAATAATGGGATGACAGATTTGTACTGAGAATATTTAAACATTCCTGTGTATATGTGTGTATTCATGTGTTTTTGTTTGTATTTTGCAAAGTCCCTCATATAAACTATGAAAAAATTTATATGCAATTATGTCAGTAGTACTGTTACCCTAAAGGTGATTCATTTTGCAAAATTCTCTTGTACTCAAGGTCCATTGAACAAAGGTAAGACAACTCAGGCCTACAGTCTGCAGGGAGTGATTCTGTCTTGTGCCTGAATAAAGAGGTAGTGACAAAGCCATTTGTCTCTGCTGCCCTCCTGGATAAAAGAAGATACTAATATTCACTATGATATTCATCTTCACCCATGAAGGTTCTTTGAGAATACTTGCCAGCAGTGAGGAATGCCATCCTATATATTAACCATCTTTTATAAAGCACTATTTCAGGGCCATAGTAATCATCAGGAAATGATGATACAAATCGTCCAATTGCAGTGAGGTACAAACCTATTAGATAAGTTTTATGAAAGAACTGAAGCTGGTTTTCTCTTTTGTAAAAATTATTAATCATAACTTTCATTTTTAAAATATTTTAATTTTCGGTTCAACAAGCATGTACCAATAGGTGGATATTGCATATACAGACAATTTCACATCTCTATTAATTGGGAACTTTATATTATACTAAAGGCCTGATGCACAAAATTCGTGCAAGAGTAGGCCTTCACAGTGGCTGCCTCAATCCCGAGGTTGCAGCCCTGGCTTTGTCCCAGGTGGACATCCGGTCTAATTAGCATATTACGCTTTTATTATTATAGATAGAATTTATATTTTATTGTTGGACTACTTTGTCACTAATGTCATTAAGTAAATTTTGTGGAGTTTGCAATTTCATTTGTTACATTAAAGAATGATTTATATTCTTTCCAATACAACTATAAAAATAAAGTTTTACCTAAGGTATATAAAAATCAACTACATTTTCTATTCTTTATAATTGCTGAATTTCACCTTATATTTCATGGAGTGATGAATTATCAAGGGGCTAGAAAAATAATGGTTGATTTATGCAAGTACACCATTTTTTCACTTTCTCTTGACACCAACTCCTTTATTCTTAAACCACCAGTCAAATAATATAAATTATACATTATGTACATTATACTATCTGCTCACATACCTAAACTGTATTCAATCTCCTTGCCCTGAGAGTGTGTTAAAACCCTCTCTTCCTTCACACCTGCTCAGATTGTCCCTGATATGCTAGATCATAGCTACAACCAAGACCTTTCCTCCTCCACTCCTCAGATTTTGCTTTGCTTAAGATAATGTAATTGTTTAATATCTCATATCATTCTAAGGGAAAATAACAGTTATATCTCTGATATAATAATTTTCATATGCAATATCTACTGATTTTAGAGATCCAATAATTGCTCCCGCACACCTTTATTCTAACCTAGCATTTATATGCCTGATCTCTCTAATTTAGGATAAACCAATGTTTTTGTATTTCCTGAAAATTTTATTAGTAATCCCCTTTTAAATAGTATTCTTACTCTAACAAGAGTATTTTAAGTTTTAAGGCAGATACTCATATTGATTTCCACTTTTTCAAAGTATGTGAAAATTATTCTATATTAAAATGACTTACAGATATATCTTTATTAGATTTTTGTTATAGTGCACATTTGCTTCTATTTACTCTGAAATGAATCCTTGAAGAAAAAGGTGATGTCTGTTTAGATTACCAAAAAAACATGTGAGTCTACTAGCTTTTGGTTAATAACAATTAAAAGGAAACCTTGATCAATTCAAAGACTACAGGTTTTATAAACATTGAGTAACATAAATGTGTTGTTGTTTTACAAACTCCAGGACATTTAAAATATTGTATTAAATCTAAATGTGAATGACCCACAAATTGGGGTTCATAATGTTATACTGAGAAATATATAAAGAGAATACAAGGGAATAATTTTTATTAGAATTCCAATAACATGTGAAGCACTCAAAATTTTTGCATAGTGCTTTGTAGAGTTCAGTGCTTAATTTCTTTCTGTTGATTGAGCAATTGCAGTCCTCATAAATGCCTTATGATCTTTTGATAACTGTCCTCATATAAAGGATGATTTCACTAATTACACATTTCATCATTTGATTTTGTATCTTATTGCTGACCTTTTATGACCACATATTTACATTTAATTATTTCTCATAAGCACTACTCAATACCTTATTAAGGATTTTGCACAATTAATAAATATATCAACATAAAAAAGAACATTTATTTCATAACAACCGGATTATGAGAGTGTACACATTCCAAGTGTTTTCTTGACAGCATTCACTTAACTATGTTCATTTTCAGATTTTACCTCCTTGGTGATGCACAAAGTTCCCTGCTAATATGCAAAGGCTTATATTATCTGATTTTCTAGTTGAACCAACTACTGGGAATTGTGAAGAAAATCCTGAAAACTTTAGAAATGTAGTTTCAACTGATCCTAGCATGTGCACTAATAGTCCTTAGGTCTAAAGCTTTGAAACTTAAGCAGATCTGTGTCTAACAATAGCTGAAATGTACATTTATTATTCCATCCAACGGGTTGTCATAGAGATGTGTGTGGAACACTTTGCCTATCTTTTGATTCTTCCAAGTCATCCTGTTTCTAGTTCCTAAACTGGATAAGAAAAATAAAACTGGTTGTTTTATTTGCTTTTGGTTTTGTATAACTGTGTTAGCATCCTATTGTGGCTATAACAAATACCAAATTTAGCAGCTTAAAAAAATATTACCTCAGAGTTCCTTGGGTCACAAGTCCAGCATGGGTCTCACTAAACTACCAGTACACTCATGATATTGGCAAGGCTGTTTATCTCACTGGAGACTCTGGGGTTGAACCCAATCCCAAAGTCACTCAGATTGTTTGCAGAATCTGCTCCTTGTTGTTGTAGGTCTGAGGTCACTGTTGCTTTACTAGTTGTCAGCTGATGGCTGTTTGTAGCTTCCTGAGGCCTCTCTGTTCTTTCTACATCACCCCCTGCATCTTAGGGCCCATAATGGCATGCTGTTCTTCTGACACTTGGAATCTCTCTGATTTTCCCTTCTGCGCATCTATCTCACTGACTTCCCTCTTCTGCTACATTTCTTTGTAGAGAGAGATGAGAGAGAAACATTAATCTGTAGTCTCCCGTATGTGCCCCAACTGAAAATCAAGTGGAAACCTTTAGATACAGAGGATGGGGCTCAAACCAACTGAGCCAGTCTGTCAAGGCTACATTTCTTTGTTTCTAAAAGTTTATGCAACTAGATTTGGTCACCTGGATAATCCAGTATAATCCTTCTATTAAAAGGTCTGTGACTTTAATAGTATCTGCTAAATCTATTTTGCCTTGCAATGTAACTTTTTCACAAATTCCAGGGATTAAGTCATATCATATTTTGGGGATCATTCTGCTTACCACAATTACATAACATCTTAGCATACATTCAAAATTTTCTCTACAGTATGGGTAAATAAAATAATACATTATTTGTAACATAGAAATTATAAAATTATATTTAATTTATTAATTAAACTATTTTATTAACATGTATTCACAGATGGATTTCTTACTTTACCTAAAAGTAACATTTCTTTGAAGTGAAGGTATATATCTTAAAGGTTTTTCTTATTACCTAGAATATTTTATTCTTTTTAAGTTCAAATACAGAAATGTAAAGGGGAGAGAGAATTCCTGCTTTTGTTACTACAACTATTCCATAACATAAATATGAAGTTTTCAATTTTTAGCAGCACACTGTATGAAATACCTAAAAAATTATGTTATGTATCAGTGGCCTGGTGTTAATCTGATTGCCTCAGTTAAAAGTCAAATTTTACCCTGACCTTATTTATCTGATCTAAATATTTTGTACCCCAAACTTTTGTACAAAACAAGATTAGAGAGTACTGAAACAACAAAATTACAAGGATATTTGGTGTGATGAGAAGAGGAATAGTAAAATGCTTACTGTAGGGGGAAAACACTAATAAAATATTAAATTGATCAAACCAGGATTATGGCAAAGGATGGTGATTATTTTATAAATCACTGAACAAATGTAAACATTAAGAATTATTCTGGGCAGTGCCCTCGGTGATCCCGGACCTGTCTCTTGCTTCAACTGTGTTTGGAGGGAGCAGACCCAGGGACACCCCTTCTTCCAGCCCCCTGCTGCTCTCCTGCATCTTATCCAGTCCCCACCTTCAGAACCACCTCTGAGACCAGCCAACACACCAGTGTTTTATCTACCTTAACTCCTTATTGCCGAGCAACCAAAAGCTCCCAAATTCGTCAGCATTATTCCACCGAGATGGAAGCTGCCGTCAACCGCCTGGCCAGCCTGCACTGTGGGCCTCCCACTCCTACCTCTCTCTGGGCTTCTATTTCCACGGAGACTATGAGGCTTTGACGGCGGGGCCACTGCCTCCGAGTTGGTGGAGAAGAAGCAGGAGGCGCTGAGTGGCTCTTAAAGTTGCAAAACCAGTGCGGTGGCCGCATTCTCTTCCAGGACGTGCTGAAGCCTCCCAAGGTGAGTGGGCGAAACTCAGGACGCCATGGGAGCCACCAAGGCCTTGGAGAGGACCTGAGCCAGGCCCTTTTGGAGCTGCAGGCCCTGGCTTCTACCCGCGCAGGCCCTCAGCTCTGTGGCTTCCTGGAGAACCACTTCCGGGGTGAGGAGGTGAAACTCATCAAGAAGATGGGTGACACCTGACTAACGTCTGCAGCCTGGCCGGCCCCCAGGCTGGGCTGGGCGAGTATCTACTTGAAAGGCTCACCCTCAAGCACGACCAGGAGCCTTTGGAGCCCAGAGGCCTTTGAGGGGCCCCTCTGCATTCCCCTGGTGTCTGGCTTTTACCTGAGCCTCTTCCCGAAACCACTAGCCATTCTTTTCACCATCTGAAGCTCTCTCCCATGCATTGGACTAAATGAAACAATAAAGCTTTTTGCAGGAAAAAAAAATTATTCTGATTATTCTTTCTATCTTCCACTGTTTCATCAGTCAACTGTTATATGCTGTATATTTTATACTTACAATGTGCCAGATGCAATCATAAACTTGGAGGGAGAAGATGGGGAAAAAAGACAATCTTGACCTTTAATGTGAAGCATATATTCTAGTGAGGGACAATGAAGGACTATTTGGAAAAGGGATTTTACATGACTAAAGTTTTCCACATGGTATAGAATGGAGAGTAATAAAACAACAGCGCCATGGATAACAGGTGCTGAAGGGAAACACTCTATTTAAAGACAACCAAAAGAAAGGACCACTGTAGAAAACAAGGAAAACAGTTGAGTAGGATGAGAATAGAAAACAATAGTATTGGAGGAGCTAAATTTGGAACACATTTTACAATTTAGAAGTGAGCATTGGATTTAATAAATTAAAATATTTCAAAACTAAAATATCAGAAAGGTCATGGTTAAATGGATAATTCATATAATTTGGTTGTATAACCTCTTTGAAAGGCAACCTGTTGATACTTATTATTAAATTTTTTCAATGTCTTATGAATCCACAATTTATATATGAGTACAGAAGAATATAAGTTTATGGCAATTGTATTTTAATATTTAGAAGTTGTCTATACATAACAAACTTAAAAAGAAATAAAGAATGCATTATGTATCATAAAATGTAGTTTTTACTCTCATATATATGCATGCAAAATGGACTAAACCACTTTTTAAATTTCTATATATATAATCTTCTGCACCAGCCCCAATACATGTACTCCTCCCTAAAAGACAAACATCCAAAAAATATGCTAAGTCAAGGAAAAATACTAGCCCTCTTTCTTTTTGTTTCTCTTTGTGTTAGCAATTTAACAATTATTTTTTAATCAGTTGGTCTAAATTAAATAATGTGACTTTCAGTATGTTCCATTCCCCTTTAAAAGCTGAGAACCTTAGTGATTTGTTTGTAGTTCCATTATTTAATGTTACTTAAAGTAAGGAAATGATCAGGGAGATCTAAACTATTATTACCATAACCCATAAGACTTTAGTCAATAATCAGCACATTATTTCACTGTGTGGTGTAATTGAAAAGTCATACTAAATAACATTTATTTAGCTCTGTGGATGTTTTCACTATTGCTTAGTTTTGAGTCAGAGAATTAGTACATAAGAGCACAAATAGTACTATATTTTAATTCAGTTATGTGGGTGAACAAGGGTGTGTCTCATATATATAAAAATTGAGACATTTAATATTGTGCTGCTATTATATACATTTAAACTTAAATGCTTCAAAGTACATTTTCCAAGAATCTCTAACTATGGTATAATGATCAAAATTATTAATTAGAACACTGATACAGTAATTTTACTAAATCAATTGTACACATTCAAAGTTCATCAATTTCTCCATTAATGTACTAATTAGCTTGTTTTGTTTTCTTAGTGCTGGTTCCAGATCAGACCATTTATTATATTTGCTATAGTTCTTTAATGTCCTTTCATCTATAAGAGTTCATTCGCCTTTTCTTAGTTTTCATGAACTTGACATTTTTTTTTTTAAATTGGTTTTGATTCATGCTTGCTAATGGTTCCATTCAAATGATGCATTTTTTGACAGCATTATCATTGAAGTGAGGCTGTGTCCTTCTCAATGACTGATAAAGGGACACATGCTGTCAGCTTGTACCATTAGTGGTGATGTTCACTTTGATGATTTGCCTAAGGTTATTTTCGCTAGGTTAATCCACTGTAAAATTACCAGCTCCTCCTTGTTTTAAAAAATATATATAAAAAACATCATTTTTCCCATCATTGTGGGAAATTACTTTGAGAATATGTAAATATCTTGCTCTTCATTAAGCTTTTACCCATAAGTTGAACTCCCACTCATGAGTTTGTCTGATTCAATTATTATGATAGTTGCTAAATGGTGTTATTTCTAACTCTACCTCTCCTTCTACAAGTATGAGTACTTGCGTAAGTTATTTTCAGCTGACTAGGACAGTTCAACGTTTATCTCCAGGGAGGTCTGGAAGTTTGGAACTAACTTTTGACCAAAAGAAAAATGAGAGTGCTAACTAATGATTTATAATGTGCTATTTAAAGTTTGAGACTTCCCTGCTGTCACCAGGCCAGTTGGCATATTGATCACTTACAATCACTTGCACACCTTGGTTAGGCTATCTGACAAGAAGGGCATACAAGATCCCACTGGGAACATTTGGGAAGCTCGTCTAAAACCAAGATGCCCCACACAAGTTGTAGAAGTTCATACTCCAAAGATGAAGAACATTATGTGTGAATAGGGATGATTCTGGGCAACTGTGCCTGAAAGTCTATCAAGCTATTAGAGGCTTGTCTGAACAGTCTTTCTATATCCTTTGATTTTATTAAGACTTTTCTGAATATGCATTTGTTCAATTGCTCAATCCTTATATACACAGAAAGTACTTTCCTGATTGCTATCCTATAAAACGGTGAAAACTAACTTCTAACTAGACTTCCATTTGAAGTTATAGTTATTTGTGGCTTTAGCCTGAGGATATATAGAAAAATATTGTGTTTAACACTTAGGTTAGGCCGTATTTTACCCTTTAGTATGAATATGCTATTCTTTTGTTTTTGTTTGTATGCTATATCACTATTTGTTTCCTTATCCAAGTTTATTTTCTTTATTTTAAGATTCATAATCACATTGTTCCCAAAGTGAAAAATTATGCAGATATACCAGAGAAGTGTCCCTCTCTCTTCAGTGCCTTCCATCCTGCTCACAACCAACCCTCTAAGTGTTGTACCATTTTGAATTTCCATCAGCCTGTTTTCTCACAGGCCTGCCAGCAGAGTTTGTTGTCAGGTATGGCAATTTTGCCAGTTTTAATAGGTGGTAAATGGAAGTTATTTTTAGTTCTGATTTTTACTTCTCTCATTGTTAGCAAACTTAAACTCATTAAAAAAACAATCAAGTGATCTTTATATGATTTTGTCTACTATTTGTTGTTGACTATATTATCTCAGTTTTTTCTTCTTTTCTTAACATTTTTAAAGTTATTTTTATATTAACTAGAGGCCCAGTGCATGAAATTCATGCACTGTGGCAGTGTACCTAAGCCCAGCCTGCACCCTCTCCAATCTGGGACCCCTTGGGGGATGTCTGACTGGATCGGGCCTAAACCAGCAGTCAGACATCCCTCTCACAATCCGGGACTGCTGGCTCCTAACAACTCGCCTGCCTGCCTGATTGCCCCTAACTGCTCCCCTGCTGGCCTGATTGATGCCTAACCACTCCCTTGTCAGCATGATTGACACCTAACTGCTCCCCTGCCAGCCTGATCACCCCCAACTGCCCTCCCCTGCTGGCCCGATCACCCCAACTGCTCTCCCCTGCAGGCCTGGTCGCCCCCAACTGCCCTCCCCTGCCATCCATCTTGTGACAATGTGGGGGCAGCCATCTTGTGATGAAGTGGGGGTGACCATCTTGTGATGATGTGGGGGCAGCCATCTTGTGATGTGAGGGCATGAGGATCAATTTGCATATTACCTCTTTATTATATAGGATGATACCATGTTTTATTTGTGATGTTTCAAATGTCTTCTACAATTTACAGTTATCTTTAGAGTTGTGTTAAAATAATATTTTATTTTATGCAAAAGTTTGAAATTTATTTGAATATATTTTTATTTTACTCTTTCCTAATTTTATGTCATATACAATGTCTTCCCCTACAACTAGAATATATAAAACTTTACCTGTGTTTTCTTCTTCTACTTGTCTTGTTTGTTTTGTTAGAGCTCTACAATATTTGGAGCTTATTTTTGTATATTGTAATGTATCTTATCTTTTCCCAACTGGCTGTGCAATTATCTAAACACCATGTATTAAAAAGTCAATCTGTGTCCTAGTAATTTCAAATGTAATATTATTTTATTTTTTATTAATTTATTTTCAATTACAGTTCACATACAATGTTATATTTGTTTCATGTGTAAAACATGATGATTAAACACTTATATACCTTGCAAAGGAATCACCCCAATAAGTTTAGTACCCATCTGACAGCACATATAGTTATTAAAATATTATTGACTATATTCCCTATTCTGTACTTTACATTCCCGTAACTATTTTTATAACTGGCAGTTTGTACTTCTTAATCCCTTTCACCTTTTCACTCATCTTTTCATGTGTTTTGGCCATCTGTTTGTTCTCTGGATAAATGTCTATTTTTGTCCTCTGCCCATTTTTTAATCAGTTTTTTTGTTTTGTTTGATGTTGAATTATATGAGTTATTTTGGATATTAATCTATTTTCAGATAGATCATTTGTAAATATCTTCTCCCATTCAGAAGGTTGCATAACAACCACAATGAATGATTTAATGCTTGTATTGTATTTAATTTTTGTATTGTTCATGGTTTCTTTTGTGGTGTAAACTTTATAATATATATGATATCCCTTAACACAGATCTATGTCTGAACTTTCTATCCTCTTTCATTGATCTATTTGTCTGTTTATGCACCAGAACTGCACTATTTTGAATAGCATGACTTTAGTGAATATTTAATATTGTGTATTATGCTTCCACTCCCATATTTCCAGTTGTACTATTTAGTCTTACAAAATTGTATCAGCTTGTCTACATCCATAAAATTTTGTAAAAACATTTATCAGGATTGTGTTAAATTCATAAAATTACTTAGGAAGAAGAGTCATCTTTATGATGTTGATCATTCTGTTAAAGAATATCGCATTTCTTTCCATTTGTACAAGGCTATTTTGTGTCTTTCAGAAATAATTAAAAGTGTGGGTTTTTTTATAAATTAGTTTATATTGGTGTTGCTATAGTAAATATTTTTATATCTTTCCACTGGTTATTGTTTATGAACTAAGAAGTCTTTTGATTTCTGTATGGTAATACTATACTTCTTTACTTTTAAATTGTTTTATTTTTGAGCCACATTTGTTATTTATTCTTTGAGCTTTCCAAGTATATTATGTAAGAAATACAAAGTTGTATTTCCTGTTTTCCAATTGGGGCCCTAATTTATATATTATTTCTACTTGGATTGGCATGTATTTCCAATACATTATTAAATACAAGAGTCTTTAATTTGTAGCATCTTTATTTGTGTTGGATCTTAGTGTAAATACCACTGTTTTCCTGTTAAGTGAAATATTGTTTTTATAACTAATTTGTTTTTTATCATATTAAGGAAATATGTATTCTTAACTATCTATACTAATAAAAGCTTAGGTGGCATCTCTCCCTCGCATCATCACAAGACGGCCACCCCCATGTCATCACAAGATGGCCACCACAAGATGGCCAGCAGAGGAGGGCAGTTGGGGGCGAACAGGCCAGCAGGGGAGGGCAGATGGGGGGACCAGGCCAGCAGGGGAGGGCAGTTGGGGGGTGATTGGGCTGGCAGGGAAGGGCAGTTGGGGGCAATTGAGCCAGCAGGGGAGGACAATTGGGGGCGATTCGGCTGGCAGGGCAGGGCATTTTGGGGCGATCGGGCCGGCAGGGGAGCAGTTAGGTGTCAATCAGGCTGGCTGGGGAGCGGTTAGGGGCTGATCAGGCTGGCAGGCAGAAGTAGTTAGGTGCAATCAGGCAGGCAGGCAGGCGAGTGGTTAGGAGCTAGCAGTCCTGGATTGTGAGAGGGATGTCCAACTGCCAGTTTAGGCCTGATCCCACAGGGGTCCCAGATTGGAGAGGGTGAGAGTGCAGGTTGGGCTGAGGGACACCCCCCCCGAGTGCACATATTCCGTGCACCAGGCCTCTAGTCTTATATAATAAAAGCCTGATATTCAAATTGACCAAACGGTGGAACAACCTGCGGAACGACTGGTCGCTATGATGTGCACTGACCACCAGGGGGAAGATGCTCAATGCAGGCCCCAGGCCAGCCAAGGCGGGTGCCAGCAGGGGCTCCAATCAGACCCACCTGTTGCCCCACAGAGGGAGGTGACCAGTGGCAGTGGGCAAGTCTGCAGGGGCAGGGGCAGGGCCAGCAAGTGGGCGATGCCAGGCCGGCCAAGACAGGTGCCAGTGGGGGCCCCTGATCACCCTGCTGGTTGCCCCATAGATTGTCTCTAATTGCTGGCCTAGGGACCCTACCCATGCACGAATTTCATGCATCAGGCCTCTAGTATTTTTATAAGAATCAATTATTTAATTTTCTTAAAGACTTCATCATTTTTAGAAATACTAGTAATTATGTTATTTTTCTCCTTCATACATTAATGGTATGTTATCTTAATTGACTTCCAAATATTGAACTAAGCTTGTGCTACTAGGATAAATGCCAATTGTTTATCATATATTACTTCCTTATAATGATAAATACTGCTTGCTAAAAACTTTTTTAGAATATTGTTAACTTTGCAATGGTTAATTTTTTGTAACAACTTGATTGGTGTAAGAGATGCCCAGATAACTGATAAATCAATATTTCTGGGTGGGATTGTGAGGGTGTTTCCAGTAGAGATTAACATTTGAATCAGTCAATTGAGTAAAGAAGATTCACCCTCACAAATATGGGGGACCATTATCCAATCTGTTTAGGGCCCAAATGCGACAAGAAGGTGGAGGAAGTGTTAATAGTCTTTATTTCTTCTTGAGTTGGACATCCATCTTCTACTGCCATCTCATATCCGGCTCCTGGTTCTTGGGCCCTTGGACTCTGGGACTTACACCAGCAACCACCCAGTTTCCTAGGCTCGCCTTGGATTGGAATAACATCAGTGGCTCTCTTTGTTTTCAGGCCTTCAGACTCAGAAGACTTATAGCACCTGCTTTTCTGGTTCTTCAGCTTTCGGACAGTATACCATGGCATGTGGCAGCTTCCATGTGCTGTGAGCCAATTCTCATAACAAATTATCTATCTATCTATCTATATCTATATCTATCTATCTATCTATCTATCTATCTATCTATCTATCTATCATCTATCATTTCCTGTTGGTTGTTTTTCTGGAGAATCCTAAATAATACAAACATTAAATCATTCATTGTGGTTGTTATGGTTATTTTTGATGTTTGGAGGAGGGATTGTGCCAGGTCTGGTATTTGTGTGTGGGGTTGCCCTCTTTTTCTCTGTAGAACCCCAAATTCCCCAGTTTTGCACCCATTTCCATTACCACTGAATATTCAAACAGATGTCACTCCTTTTCTTGTACACTTTTCTTTCCCAGCCATTGTGTCTTTCAAAGCTTACCACCATGAAATGTGCCCACTTTTCCTTCCTTCCCCTTCTAACCTTCTGAAAAAGCCACATTTATTTTTTTAGAATTTTTACACTCATGGTGGAATTTTTCTTTGTGGCAGTGATTTTAAGTCAATCTTCCTTGATGTCCTCTTTTCTCTTCTAAGAAGTTTTGCTGGATAGTGCTGCTTAGTTTGAGAAATAATTGCACTAAAATTTGGCTTACTCTTTTTTTTTTTTTTAATTTACAGATATTTTGATTGTAGTTTTTTTTTTTTTTTTTGTCTTCTTGATGTTCTAAGTGTGAGGCCTTTGAATTGTATGAGTGCTTATGGAGGATCTGCATTGGTTTGTTGTTTTTTTGAGAATGTGTAGAGAGATACAGATATTGTTAGCCACCACTTTCCTTGGTCACCAGCATTCTCCTGAGTATTTTTGCATGAGTAATTGTTACATTCAAGTTGAAAAACACATCATATATATGTATAATTTACTCAGAAGAATGCATATTGATAGATTTATATGGAACATAAAAGAAAGTATGTAATATGTGTGGAAATCTAACCATCTCACAATATAAGTTTCTTATCTGTTTGTGGACTTCATTAGTGGGAATAGAAGATTCAACCCAGCCTGTTGAATATCAAAAAAGAAGAAGGAAAAGGAGAAGGAGATGAAGGGGGAGGGGAAGGGAGAGGGGAAGGGGAGGGAAAGATGCTCTCATAAGAATTGAATTATTACCATATAACCTAAAAGAGTCCCAAAACATAGCTTCAGAGGACATTATAGCACTATTAAAAGATTAACATTTCATTGTGGTGTTGAAATAAAGGGCATATAATTAACATCAGCTTGAGCTTTTTTTTTTAGGAAAAATGTTTCAAACACATTTATTGAGGTTGCCTCTGGGACTTCTCTCAGATGTGTACTAAGAGAATATTTATAGAAAAAACATGTTCCTTGAGATCAGTTGCCCCTCTCTGCATTTTTCCGGTTTTTGTTGTTGTTGTTTTTATAGATGACTACTGCTTTGAATGTTGACATCAAATTCTTTGAGCCTTATTCACTTATTCATTTTTATTTTTCATTTGAAATATTTTTGTGCCTCATCTATAAACTTATTCATATATGGTACTCAAATGTTGAGAGCAATGACAACTATATTCATGATCTCCATCTATGCAGGAATGTATAAATAACCATTTAACCTTTAAATATCTTGATAATTATTCAGCAAGTCAAAGGCATAGATGTCACCAGTTTTAATGCACACACTGATTTGCTCTTGGATTTTATCACTTACAACCATTAAGGATTGAAAGGATAATTTATCTTGAAGGTTGAAGCATGTGTCTTTTAACTAAGTGTTATCTAGGGACAAAAAAGGAACCATAAACAGATGGATTAGTTCTCTGTGTACTAAATCTCAAAGGGTACTGAGCTGCAGGATATGCTCCTTTTGTTTTTGTCCCTAGCTCAAGGTCACAAGTGGAAAATAGTAATCCTTCTCTGAAAATCTCATAACCTAGAAAGGTAGGTTTCATTATGATTATGCTATCTTTATATTAATAGTTTTGTTTTTCTTCAATTATGCAGAACATTGTATCAATTATATTTATATTAGTTGGTTGCTTTTTCCATGTTGATGCCTTTTTAAATGGCTACTTTATTAAAATAATATCAAATAAAACTGGGCAATGCATAGTGCTAAGTAGAATAAGGAACAAAAATAAGTAACATTTATTGAGAATATATATTAAATGTTATTTACTTTATATAAGTTGGCTAATTTAATACCTACATTGCTCCTATAATTTGTATAATTTATGGCAATTTAACAGAATAGAAAATGAAGGTTATATCCTCTATATAAGTTGTACAAAGTCATAATTTCTCTGTTAAGTTAAATAGCCCAGATTAAATACCAAGTTTATGTGGCATTTCCTATAACTTGATATCTAGTAGAATATTAAGGAATCTACATGAAATTTATATACAATGCCAATATTTATAAATGCATTTACTATGCATTAAACACTATTATGGGTGTGCTATTGGCAAAGGTATAGATCAGTGGAACAAAATATGGAATCCAAAAATAGACCCATACATATATAGCTAAGAGATTTTGACCAAAAGGTAAAAGGAATTAATTAGATAAAGGATAACCTTTCAACAACTGATGCTGGAACAATTGAACATCCATAAACTAATAATCAAAGTTGATCTAAAACTCATATCTTGAAAAAAATATAAGTAATAGTGGATTATAAATGTAGCATTTAAAATTGTAAAACATTGGAGGAAAAAATAGGAGAAAAATCTTTCTGGCCTGGTGGTAGACAATGAGCTTTTAAATATGTTTGTATATTTTCAGAAAACAGCTCCAAGACCATGTGGATTCCAGCAAGAGAGGAATCGACAGGACTACTCCAGCCATGAAGACAGAAGAGAAGCAGTCCAGAGATGGAAGACGCTGACGTGGCCTTCCCATACTAGCAGTTAGCAGCTGTGCATCACTGCAGGTTGCCCAGGACCAAACCAGAGAGAGTTGGACCTGCATTACTACCATTTGTCCACCATCCAGAACTGAAATGTCAATGCTGACATGTACACATAAGGAACTGTTGGACATTGAAATTGGGTCTCAAAAGAACTGTTGGCCAAGAAAGAAACTCACTACAGACTGATTCATTTGCCTGTCACCATAACCATTATTGCTTGTCTCATTTTCGGTTCTTATAAGTGTATTTCTAATAGCACATGATCTCACTCATCTAGGGGAAATAATGAACAACATAGACTGATGAACAAGAACAGACCCAGAAACAAGGAGGCATGGATCAGACTGTCAGGCCTCAGAGGGAGGGGAGGAGAGGGTGGGGGTAAAGGGGAGAGATCAACCAAAGGACTTGTGTGCAAGCATATGAGCCTAACCAGCGGTTAAGGACAACAGGGGGGTGGGGGCATGTGTGGGGAGGGGTGTGGGATGGGAATGGGGGGATGAGGACAAATATGTGATACCTTAATCAATAAAGAAATTTAAAAAAATGTGCCAGGAAGCAAAATATTAGAAGAAAATATTTGCAAATCTCATATCAGAAAAAAAAAATTGTATCAGGAATATATAAGGAACTGTCAATTTACAACAAAAGGAAAACAAAAATCCCAATTAAAATGGTACAAGACTTGAATAGATACTGCATCAAGGAATACATATAAAACTTAAAAAAGGACATAAGATAGGGGAATGCAAATTAAACCTATAGTGCAAATTAAATAATAGCATATTTTAAGATGGCTAAAGTAAAAAATATTGACAATATCAATTGATAACAAGATGCAGAACAACTGGGACTTTTATGCATTGCCAGTAGTTGTGGGAAATGGTACAGATACTCTGAAAAGAGTTGGGCACCATTTTATAAAGATAAACGCATAGTTACGATAAGACCTAGTAATCACACACCTATGTATGAAGGAAAAACTAACCTTCAAACAAAAACCTGTACATGTGTATTCACATAATTCATAGTTCCAAGAAAACCTATAAATAATCTAAATATTCTTTAATATGGATGGCTCGCAAAGGCACCAAAGAGGCTAATCTCAAAACTGAGATTTGATTCACAAAGAATTTGATTTTATTTCTATGGCATTCTAAGAAGACACATCTATAGTGACAAAAAAGAGAGAGTCATGGGGTGACTTAAAAATATATATATCAGAAGGTAGTGTCTTGGAGTAACAGATCTGTCTGTTTCCAGATTGCTGGGTGGTTACATGTATCTGTACATGTTTTAAAATTCATAGAACTGTACACCAAAAAATACACTGTAAAAACCTTTGCTGGCCCTCAGAAAAGATTCAATAATGGGGTCAATGATTTCAAAGCTATTAATTATAAAATGCAATTTTAAATAACATTGCAGGTTATTACATGAAAACGTAATTCCATACAGAAAAAAAATATATATTGCCCTCTGAAATATATTGAGAGGGTTAACTTGAAACGCAGGCAGACAGGGCAGGGGTCCAGTGGGAAACAAAGGCAGGTGGACCATAGGCCGGGGCAGACATGGCCGTTTGAACAAGCCTAACCACAGAAAGCAACCAAACAGAAATAATAACATGTTTCTGGACTCAAAATGAGAAACCAAGGGAAGGCCTGCAACAATAAGGTGTCCTGACACATAGAAACAGAAAGTCCAGCATAGGAACGGAGAAAGAACACACAGAAGCAGGGAAAGTTCAGGTCCATTGCTGGGCAAAAGCAATGGAGGGAATCGATCAGGTGGTGACTCAGGTAGATACAGAGCAGGCTTGTAGCAAATACATACCCTGGACTACAAGGCTTTCACGGGCAGCCCATTATTGGGCCCCTCTCCCATTCAGGGAGTCTGAATCTGCTTGTAAACATTTTCCACACTTTTGCTTAAATCTTCTGGTCTGCGGAGCTCGTTCTTCAGCTTCGCACGACACGACCCGGGGAAAACACGACCCGGGCTCACCGTTCAGGTTATCACTATCAGCAATAAGGCACTGGGGACACTTGAACCTAAGAAACCAATTAAGTATGTAAACACAAACCAATAGAAATTCTTCTGTTTAGGTTAATTTTTAATGTTTAAATAACCCAAATAAATAATATATCGTTTCCTCTAATGTATTTGATTGTCCCATAGATGTTGACATTCAATATTTTTAAACTTAAAGTACCACCTATTCATATGTTTTACTTAACTAAACATACACTTTTTTAATTGTTGTTCTTTTACGGAATTTTATTTTTTAAAATAATTTTAAGTATACCATAAGCATTGTAATACGGTTCAACTTGATAATAAAATCAACTCTTGGACAATAAAAAGCAACTTAAAATAATATGCTATTTTAACTGCTTAGCACTCTCACTTCAAAGGAATCTTGGTTTGGACAAGATATTATTTAATCTATGTTTTTAACGTTAGTAGCTACCTAATTTCTTATTATGACACAGAGTATTTACTCCTTTTTGCACACCTTTCCTTTCTTCCGTCCATCAGCTAAAACTCTCTCTTCACTTGGCTGAAACCCAGCCCTTCTTTCTCCTGCAGTACTTTCTTTTTTCTTTGCTCTCATTCCCTCTCGATCTTCTTTGCACGCCCTTGTTGGCAATGACCAGTTCTCACTTAATAATGTTTTTTCCTATCTTGAATCTTTTAAATAATTCAAAATTCCTTTGAATAAAAAAGAAGCATTTTATATTTTTTTTGTACAGAGGTACAGTATGTATCTAGCACATTGTTTATGTCTATACAATGTTTGATGAACTTGTGATCGTTCACCAATCAATGGTGGTATAATAAGATTAACCTTCTTTTTCTGGAGATGCCACTTAATAAATTAGAAGGAGAAAAAATATAGGAAGTTGTAGAGAAAATGCTGCTGTACTGATATCTAAAATGTGTGTCTCTTCCAAAGTATGCTGTGATATTTAAAAGAAACAGGTGAGCTTACAAAGCTAAGCTGCCTGAGCGCTGACAGCTGCCCTGTCCTATTATAGAGAGATTTCCTTGGCCTGCTGGAATAAGCCCTGAGAGTCTGCAGACTGACTTGCTCTTGTCACGAAGCAATTGAGCAAGCTCTCAGTTAGGAGACATGTCCAATTACAAGGGCATGCACATAGCACCCACGTGCCAAGTTTCCCACTGTAGGATGACAAACATCATGGGAGCTAACGAGGAGTGGCCATTTCTATACATATGTATGACTTTTTGTTTGATAGGAACAAAGGAGAGATTCTTGGGTGAGGAGAAAAAGGCTTGAGTTTTCATATATACATAAAGAATCCCATAAATCCATAAAGTTTAAGTACTCTCTAAAAATAAGTTAGTGCCTGTGTTGCCTAAAATATCCAGCCTCATTCTTGGTTGTAAATGTCTACCTTCCATTAGTAAGCAGCTGACTTAGCAGCAGTTAAGAGTTTACTGAAGAGAGGGAGGAAAAGCGTCCAGATATTTGAGACTATCCTTTTATATATATGCATGTATACTGAAATGCCATGTATTTCTTTGAAAAGTCCGAAGTTCCTTGATACTGGTAACTATCCTCAAGTTTTCCAATACCTTGCAGCATTATATGCAGAGTGGATAAAATTTTATTAAATGGATGTTATAAATAAAGTATCATTTCTAGGACTTGACTATTAAATTGAAAATATAAAATAAATTTTAACTCTTGCTCTTCAGATCAAAGTGTAAGCATATCCTGGGCGATCTACTATTCTAAGGTAGATTTTGAAAGGTAAGAAACTAGTTGGGAATAGGCAGAGTTTATGATGTAATATTTTTGTACTGGTGGACACAGTAATATAACGGTTTTGAAGGGAGACTTGAATACTAAACTGTTAGGCTTGAGAAATGTGCTATTTTAGTTGGCTTACAGTTATATTTACCAGGTCCAACTATTTCCTGGAGCAAGTCATTACTTTTGCTTTAAATCAGATTATTCAATACAAAGACATGCTTTCTTAAACATGCCTGGTCACAGAGTTGTTTAACACAGGACAGGAAAATATATTTGGGCCCAATATTGGTTTGGATAGTGACAGGGGTTATGCTGGTTTTAGTTTTTATTGTTATTTTCATGTTGTTGCTTCTTATTCCTCTGCCCAGCACTCACTTTTTAAATCTCCATGGCACCTGTGTTAAATTTCTTCTACCCGTTCCCCTGTGTCTAACCTTTCATGTACTATCTTTTTCTGTGACTCATTTTTGTGTCCTGAAAATATTTCTTGGCCTAAGGCTCACAATCAGAAAATCTATTTTCTACAAAATTCTATGTGTTATCTACTGTCTCTGCAGCATTTTTAAACCCTGTAATCTTGTTTTTTTTGTTTGTATTTTTGAAAAATAAAAAAAATGTTTTGTGATGATTTTGAAATATTTTATTAAGTAAGCTAAAAGTGTTTATAACACTAATAAATAAATTACAAATGTTTTTCAAATATGTCTTCCTAACATCACTGCTTTGGATTTTTAAGTGTACTCTTTTTCTATAAGTACTGAGGGGAAGGAAATAATTACTCAATCCAGCACTGTTACATTTCCATTATATTAGAGTGCACTGCTTTCCAACTTTATTTTGTCCCAATAGAGCATCTCATTTTATGGCAGGTGAAACCTGTGTCACTATTTCTTTCTGCCCCTGAAAGCTGACTAGCTTTATAATGCAACACTTTCATACTCATGGGAAAGAGGACATATCTTAATTGCTTTACTTCTAGGGAAAGCAAACAAGACCTATTTATTGAACTTATTAAGTTGTTTATAAAGTGGAACAAAGGCAATAATATGCTGAATTATAACACCATATTCTCAGAATTATTAGATCACATGGGTAATTATACTCAACTAGAAAGTTTCTGAAATAAAACTATTACATGAGGTCACAGGGGATTATCCCATGATGAGATTATTGCCCTTGTAAGAAGATGCAAGAGATACTCTTCTCTTTCTCCATTGTATGAGGACAGGTGAGGATACAGCAAGGAGGCAGCAATCTACAAGCCGGGAAGAGGGTCCTCACCTGTCCAAATTATCAGGCATCTTGAATTTGGACTTCTCAGACTCTAAAAGTTTGAAAAATAAACTTCTGTTACTTAAGCCACCCAGTCTATGATATTTTGTTGTGACAGCCCAAGCAGGCTAAGATGGCTGTATTACTAATACCATGCTGTCTTGATAACACTTTTTGTGTGTGTGTCTTAACTGCAGGAAATGAAGAACAAGTGTATGTCAGCTATGACAGTTAACTAGTAAAAATGTTTGTTATAATAGCATATATATGTTTGCACACATGTACACAAATACACATTCAAATACATGGCATCCTTATCTATATATATAAAAGCCCAGCAACAAGAACAGCAGAACGACCAGAACGACCAGAATGACCAGTGGCTATGACATGCACTGCGGCAGCCAACCAGCCTGATCCAGGCCCCAATCGCGCACCCCCAACCCAATCGGTGGTGGGGCCAGCTGGCCAACTGCCCACTGCCCCTACCCTCCGCCAGCTGGGGTGGACTAGCTGGACCACACCCATGCATGAATTCATGTACCAGGCTGCTAGTATGTTTATATGCTTAATATATATGGAAGAATATTTTAAAGGGATGAAAACTTAAAGAAAACATGAATATTTGATATTTATTCATTTTCCTATTTATGTATTTTCCATTTTTTTGGTAATCATATTTTCAATAGCCACAGAATAATAGTCCTGGCCAGGTAGCTCACTTGGTTAGAGTATCATCCTGTTATGCGAAGGTTGTGGGTTTGATCCATGGTCAGGGCGCATACAAGAAGCAACCAATAAATGCATAAATAAGTAAAAAAACAAATCTCTCTCTCTTTCTTTCTCTCCCCCTTTCCTCTCTCTCTAAAAATCAATAAAGTTTTAAAAACTACAGAATATTATATCTTTAGTTTCACTTTTCTTAACCAACTTGAACCTTATCCTGTCAGCCTAATATTCATCATTTTGCCTCTTCCTTTTATGCACTGTCAGAAATTTGCTAGAGTAGCAGGTCCCTCATCCATAAGGACTAGATTCCAGTTTTCATAGACAGGCTATTAAGTTCAGAAACTATGGAGGTTGTGGGGAGGGGCTGGAGTGGGGGTGATGAATATCCACAGTGAAGAGTTAGCTCTTCTGTTCTGCTGGCTTTAAATTGCAGGAAAATGCTTGAATGCTTTCCATCTTTGTCTATCTACTAAATTTACTTTTCTTCCATCAAAACTTTCTTTAAAAGTTTCTCATTGCAGAAGCCCAACCTAGGAAGACATTTTTCCCTATAATGCTGGACAGTGAATATAACAGAAACGTAGTTTACTGAAAGCTAAACTTCAAAGAATTATTTAATCTACAAAATGTCGAGTAACCACTTTCTGTTTTTACTGAATCAGCTAAATTGAATTGAGGATTCAGATGATTCAAATACACATTAAGTGGTTTTTTTACACTGGCATTTTTTACACTAATTAAAATGAACCACTCTATTTTTTCCTTAGCATTCTTCTTGTTATAAATGTTAGATTTTAATGTTAGATATATTTGTTGGTATAACTTACAAAATTTCTGCCAATAGTGGCTTCTTCAGTCAAGAGTCAGTTCAGTTACATCCAATGTGTTACCCTTTCTCTTCCTTCTCATCCTCCTCTTCCACACATTAGTGAAATAATACAGTATTTGTGTTTCTCTGTCTTTCTTATATCACTTAGCATAGTAGATATTACTATTTCAAATGGAAAGTTCCATTCTTTTTATTGCTGCATAACTATTACTATCTACTTATTATATTAGGCTTTTCAGATTAGATCAATTTTAATTGTAAATATAATATTCTGATAAGCATTCAGCTATATGATAATGCTTTTTATCATTTTGAGCAAGTAGTAACATTTGATCCAGAAGTACCAATAATAAATCTAGTTGGCCCAAACAAAGTACTCAAATAAGAATCTAAAAGTAGACATGAGATGGTTGCAAATTATCCACTCTGTTCTAAGAAATAAATGAGTATTTTATGTAGATGAGACGTTATTTGTCTTTAAAAAAACAATCATTCCATGCCTCCAAGTTTTATCCTGAACCTTTACTTTTTTCAGAGCACACTTTCCTTTTCACAACAAATAAACTAGTTATAGTGACTGAAAAATCAGCGCATGCATTGATTTAGTCAGTTAGTTGTTGAGTCTTTTTAAGGAAGATACTTCCTGTATGCTTGAACCTCTATTATTGAGCTGGAAAAAAAGGCACATAATTTATCCTTTTTTTTTCCTGTAAAAAGAATGAAAAATGTAGTTCAGTAGAAGTCAAAGTTCACCTTTCCAACACTAGCCAGAAGTTGCCCTGACACAAATGGAAAGCTCTGGGCAGTAGAACTAAAATGATAACCATGTCATTTTGTAGAGTATTTCTCTGTCCATCAGCACATTGATTCACCAAATGTATTTTTGGCAAATTTAATTATTTCCATTATCCAACATCGAAACATAGATTTATCTTATACAATAAAAGGCTAACATGCAAATCGACAGAACAGAAGAATGACTGGTCGCTAAGACACGCACTGACCACCAGGGGGCAGACACTCAATGCAGGAGCTGTCCCCTGGCTGTCAGTGCATTCCCACAGGGGGCGGAGTGCTGCTCAGCCAGAAGCCCTGAGCAGGGCTCATGGCTGACAAGCTCAGCAGTGGTGGCAGGAGCCTCTTCCGCCTCCACAGCAGCACTAAGGATTTCCGACTGACGGCTTAGGCCCGCTCCTGGGGACCTAAGCCGTCAGTCAGACATCCCCTGAGGGCTCCAGGACTGTAAGAGGGCACAGACCGGGCTGAGGGACCCTCCCACCCTCCGCCGAGTGCACAAATCTCAAATCTCGTGCACCACGCCTATAGTATAGTATATGCACTTATTTTTCAAGGCCAGTGTTCTAGAAACTCAGTGTATTTAAGATGTAGCTAATTCTGAATACAGTAAACTCTCAACTGAAGCTGCATTTGAATAAGTGAAGATGCCTAACCAAAGGGATTTCCTGGCATGAAGAAATAGAAAAAAACAAAGAGGGATATAACCCATTTTGCAGTATCAAATTATAATCATTTGACTATATTTAACAAAAAATATTTGGTTGACTCTTTTAACCTTGAGATTATAACTCAAATTGTCCTCCAACTACAAAAGAGGATGATGGACTCTGTGACTTAGATGCAGAGCAGCAAGGGAAGGATGCCATGAGAGCATGCACAGTCCAGGGTCTGTTCTTGTCCTATTGAATCAGAATTATCCAACTGAATCAAAGGAAGATGCTTTTTTAGAATATTAATTGATGTTGCAAATTTAATTCAGAAACAGAGATATAGATGATCCCCTGTCTCTTCTTCTTGCACAAATAATAATGTGCCACAGTGTGACTTAGGTGCTACATATGGAGAAATCCTTCAATTGAAAAATACAGTTCTGGGGCTTCCTTTTCTTCCTTTCCTAACAGTAAGATAGACACAAACATCTAGCCGAGGCATCCTTTCACAGATTAGATGCCTGTGCATACTTGTGAGAAGTCTTGAAAATCTTTAGGAGAGATTTTTAGTAAGCAGAAAAATTACTGGGGGTGGGAGTGGGGCAACTCAGACATCCTAGGGATGCTCATAATCAGAGCCAGCCTTTGCACATCAGGGAGAAAAACAAGCTCAACAAAACATGGTTTATACAGGGTTCATTTACATATATATTAAATATATATTACTTCTTGGGAGATAATCACAGTTTTCAATATTTATGGTTTAGAATCAATGGCAACATCACATACTGTGTATGGCATCAGGGCAAAAACTGCTAATTAGGTGGAGTATTCTCAAATTAGTTTTATTTCGCTGACTAGCTACAGGATAATTGGAAAACACATGATGGAATAGAAGTATCTATATTATGTGAGACATCTAATGTTGAAACACTGAAAAACAAGAAATAAGCAGGGACGACAGAATGACAGTGCTGACCCACATCTTTGTTGTGGCACAAGCATACCATCTACACCTATGAAACGAAGATTATTTAACACTCACAGTAAAAGAACCATGATTGGAGTTTGCCTCCAAATTCCTAACACCCTAAAGGTAATGACTTTAAGGTGAACAAACCTATAATGTAGTGATTAAACATGTAAACTCTGCTCAGTTGCAGGTTCAATCCCAATCCTCCCACCCAGATCGGGGCATGTGCAGGAGACAACCAATTGATGAGTCTCTTTCACATAGCGCTCTCTCTCTCTTTTTCTCTCTCTTTCTCCCTCCCTCCCACTATCTTTCTAAAAGTCAATGGAAAAATATCCTTCCATAGAATTAACAACAAAAAAGTGTGAGCTCTGGAATTAAATCCTCTGCATTCTGATATTATTCTTACCTCTTACCAAATATTTGGTGTTGGGCAAGTTACTTCCTTCTCAATGCCTCAGTTACTTCATTTGTGAAAGGTCTATATCAATAGTGTCAACTTTATATAGTTGTTCTGAGAGTTAAATGAGCCAACTCCTATAAAGGATTTATATTGAACTTGGCAAATAGTGAGTATATAACTAATGTGGTCTATCAGTGTTATGCTCTAAAATGCATTCCACTTTATTTTATGTTGGTCTTATCACTGATTTATTTGTTTCAGGTTCTCTGAAATTACAATGATAAAGTAAATAAAAAAAATACACAGTCATCACAAGCTGTTTTGCTTACAGGAAATACATAAAAATTTATTTTATAATCATTGTCATGCTACTTTAAGATTTCCTTTTACTAGAACAGTCTTTGTGTACAAGTCATATTGTTATTGTCATAAACAATAAATGAAAATACCACAGGAAATCCATATAGTATTTAAGATAATTCCATTTCAATTTAGACAAAAATGCAGTATTACCTACTTTGAGCAAAATATAATTATAAACACTTTTAATGGTTGTCTAAAATTGGAAGAATGAGATGCCAGTGAGAAATTGACTCTTTATGCAAAAGTCATTAAAACAACTTTATGCAAAGTACTTCACAGACAATTTTAACTATATAGGTAAGTAAGAAGTAAGGCTTTTTGTGCAGATACTTCTGCAGGGGTCCTCAAACTTTTTAAAGAGGGGGCCAGTTCACTGTCCCTCAGACCGCTGGAGGGCAGGACTATAGTTTAAAAAAAACTATGAACAAATTCCTATGCACACTGCACATACCTTATTTTGAAGTAAAAAAACAAAACGGCAAAAACACCCGCATGTGGCCCGCGGGCCGTAGTTTGAGGCCGCCTGTTCTAGAGGAAGAAATTGTACACAGCAATGCTGTAACAAATACTTGATGACTGATCTTCAGTAAAGATGGAAGTGTAAGGACACAGCAGGTTAGAGTATCAAATTTCATTTACTATCAATACAGGATGTAGCCCTGCTTCATACCGCAGACTCTGAATAGATAATAAATAACAATTAAATGTCTATAATTCACAGTGGATTCAGGAATTTAATACATAGCAATATACAGTATGCATTTTATGAAGCTTAAAAGGTGTACAGAATAAGTGGAAGATCTAAAGGACCCTACTGAGCAGGTCCATCTTGAAGGCTGAAGGGTAGATGAGCCCTGGAAGAAATAGAACAGACCATACAGAATGGAAGGAGTGCTCAGGAATTAGGTTGTTATCTGCCATTTTGTTCAGAATCCAAGAGCTTTCTTATAATGGATATGTCCAGAAATGAAGATGAGCAACAAAACAATATACATCAAAAATCATATAGTGCCTGGTGATATGGATCAATATTGACAACATTGATCAACCTACTAAAAATAAAAACCCTTAGGCCAATATCATGCACAGGTATGGATTTTATGTGTATATTATCTATAGGTTATGAGAAATATAATATGAGCTCTTAATATATCCAAACTACCCTAGAATCCCAAACTATTCTAGAGTCACTAAAACACCTAAAGTTCCTGACAAAAAAGCCCCATTCCAGTCTCTGCCAATACCTTCACAAGGCCCACACATTGCAGTGTGCGTATATGTGCATATGCATGCCCACGTGCAATCTGGGAAGCAATAACACAAGTGAATGAATTGATAACTAAGACAATAAAGAGGAAAATTCCTGCAAGTCATTTGCTAGGAGTAGCATCAATAATTTCTGCCAGTAAACTGGAGTTCTCAAATTAAGCCAGAGTCTACAATATAATGACAAGTCATATCATCATAACATTGCATATTAATATTGATACTAGAAAAACAGACAACATGAAAAAGAATGTATAACAATGAACTAACTTGAACTCATTTTTAAAAAATAAGCCTATATTAAAATAGCCAGAACCAGAACTTACAAGATTATTTAAAAACTTGATGAAATAATAAAAATTTATGGGAAGAAATTCTGGTTGAAAAAAATCCCATTCATTAATGGGAGAGGATTTCCTTCTTTACTCTGGTTACACTTTCCTGCAACAAAGTTTTTGTTTTCTCTCCTTCTTTTCTATATCTCTCTCATGCAATTTTTATTGGGAACAACTTTACATGGTCTTTAGAATTCTCCTGACATTGTCTCATATGTTGTATTGATCTTTGTTTCTCAGCAGTCCTTTTTTTCTATATTATGGTTTGTGGTTACAGATAAATACTAAATTTGTATAAAAATAAATTGCCTTTCTAATTTCTCACTCACTGTGACAACTGGCTTAATTTCTGATAGAGAAAAAAGGATAAAGATATGTCTATTCTACTAAATTAGAAATACAAATCTCTTACATAAATTCTGAAGAAAACATTAAAAGGAAATCAGGCAGTAGTGAGAGGAAGACACCAATATCCTTGCAGTCTTAGGAGAGTGCTTCAGATACAAGTAGTAAAATAAAAACCAGCACTACAGTACTAGACAAAAAGTCTACATGCTTTTTTTTATAGTAAAATGAGGTCAGAAGGATTAAATGTTCCTGAAATAAAGACCTTGTTATGAAGATCCAAAGGACGCAGCATACTTCATTGTAATCAATAAAGAATAAACACATGAGATTTGTTGTTGACATTTTGAACAAGGAGTTCATAGGTGCTCTATAGAACTGTAACGTGTGATCTTTTATTTTTTCTTTATCTGGTGTTTTTAAAAATCTCTGAGGGTGACTGTTAGGTAACTATAGGAAGATAAACACTCACAATTCATGGACAGTGTTATGACTCGTGAGTGGGTGAAAAGTCCATGGGGATGAGGAAGCAAGTTTCTTATCATTGTAGTATTTGTATTGTATGGGGGCAATGAAGCTCCAGTAATAGAAGAATCAAAATTTAGTATATAGTTGTTATAAGAAAAATTCTGCTAGTCTTCTTTTTTTTAATTTAAGTTTTATTTTGTTTAAAAATTATGTTTTCAGGTTACAATAATTTTCAGAGGGAAAGAGTTGCACCCTCCAAAGGGCAAAGAAAATACAATGAGGAAAGGATAGTCTTTTCAATAAATAGTTGGGGAAACTGGACAGCCAAATACAATGGGTGAAACTGGATCTGTATCTTATGCTATACACAAAAATCATCCCAAAACAGATTAAATATTTGAACTTAAGAACTGAAACCATAAAACTCCCAGAAGAAAATAGGGGGTAAGCTCCTTGACATTGGTCTTGGCAATTTTTTTTTTTTAATTTGACACCAAAAGCAATAAGAGCAATAGCAAAAATAAACATGTGGGATCGTCTCAAAAAAAACAGCTTTTCACAGCCAAGGAATCCAGAAACAAAATAAATAGACAACCTATGTAGAATATGCGAATGTGTTTGTAAATCATATATCTGATAAGTATTAATATATGAAATAAGTAGACTTACACAGATCAACATTAAGAAATTGATTAAAAATGGGGCAGAACATAGTAGTTTGGGTTGATTTCTGGGTTCTCTATCCTAATCCATTGGTCTATATATCTCTTCTTGTGCCAGTACCAGGCAGTTTTGAGAACAGTGGCTTGGTAATATAGCTTGATATCTGGTACTGAGATCCCACCTACTTTGTTCTTTCTCAGAATTGCTACAGCTATTCGGGGTCTTTTATTTAATTCCGGATGAATTTTTGGAGAGTTTGTTCTAGGTCTGTGAAATATGCCATTGGTATTTTAATGGGGAGTGCATTGAATCTATAGATTGATTTAGGTAGTATTGGCATTTTAAAGATGTTGATTCTACCAATCCATGAACACGGTATCTTCTTCCATCTGTTTATGTCTTTCTCTATCTCTTTTTTCAATGTCCTCTAACTTTCCGAGTACAGGTCTTTTACGTCCTTAGTTAAGTTTATTCCTAGGTATCTTAATTTTGTTGGTGCAATGGTAAATGGGATTATTTTTTTAACCTCTCTTTCTGTAAATTCACTATTGGTGTATAAAAATGCCATAGATTTCTGGGCGTTAATTTTGTATCCTGCTACATTGCCAAATTCATTTATTTGACAAAGGAGGCAAGAGCATATAATGGAGTCAAGACAGTCTCTTCAATAAATGGTGTTGGAAAAATTGTACAGATACATGCAAAAAAAAAAGATGAAACTAGATCACCAACTTACACCATACACAAAAATAAACTTAAAATGGATAAAGGACTTAAATGTAAGACAGGAAACCATAAAAATCTTAGAGGAATCCACAGGCAGCAAAATCTCAGACACATGCCGAAGCAATATCTTCACCGATAAAGCTCCTAGGGCAATGGAAACTAAAGAGAAAATAAACAAATGGACCACATCAAAATAAAAAGCTCTGCACAGTGAAAGAAACCATCAACAAAACAACAAGAAAGCCCACTGCATGGGAGAACATATTTGCCAATGTTATCTTCAATAAGGGTTTAATCTCCAAAATTTACAGGGAACTCATACAACTTAACAAAAGGAAGATAAACAATCCAATCTAAAAATGGGCAACAAACCTAAATAGATACCTTTTGAAAGAGGACATACAGAAGGCCAGTAGACATATGAAAACATGCTCAAAGCCACTAATCACCCAAGAGATGCAAATCAAAATGACAATGAGGTACCATCTCACACCTGTCGGAATGGCTATCATCAACAAATCAACAAACAAGTGCTGGCAAGGATGTGAAGAAAAAGGAACTCTCTTGCACTGCTGGTGGGAATGCAGACTGGTGCAGCCACTGTGGAGAACAGTATGGCATTTCCTCAAAAAACTAAAAATGGAACTCCCATTTGACCAGTGATCCCACTTCTAGGAATATATCCCAAGAAAACAGAAAGGATATATGCACCCCTATGTTCATAGCAGCACAATTTACAATAGCTAAGATTTGGAAACAACCTAAGTGCCCATCAGCAGATGAGTGGATTAAAAAACAATAGTACATCTACACCAGTGGTCGGCAAACTGCGGCTCGCGAGCCACATGCGGCTCTTTGGCCCCTTGAGTGTGGCTCTTCCACAAAATACCACGTGTGGGTGCGCACGTACAGTGCGATTGAAACTTCGTGGTCCATGTGCAGAAGTCAGTTTTCGGCTCTCAACAGAAATTTCCATCGTTGTACTGTTGATATTTGGCTCTGTTGACTAATGAGTTTGCCGACCACTGATCTACACAATGAAATACTATACTGCTGTAAAAAGGAAGGAACTCCTACCATTCCCAACAGCATGGATGGACCTGGAGAGCATTATGCTAAGTGAAATAAGTCAGTCAGAGAAAGATAAATATGACATGATCTCACTCATTTGTGGAATTTAATGAACAACATAAACTGATGAACAAAAATAGAACCAGAGACATAGACGCATTGAACAGACTGTCCAACCTCAGTGGGAAGGGGGAGAGATCAACAAAGGACTTGTATGCATGCATATAAGCCTAACCAATGGACACAGACACCAGGGGGGTGAGGGCATGAATGGGGGGGTGGGAGCAATGGGGGGATAAAGACACATATGTAATACATTAATCAATAAAGAAAAAAGAAAAAAAAATCAGCCCGATTAAAAAAAATGGGTCTCAGGACCTGAATAGACATTTTTCCAAAGAAGATATACAGATGGCCAATAGGTATGAAAAGGTGCTTGACATCATCTATCATCAGGTAAATGCAAGTCAGAACCACAATGAGATATTACTTTACACCTATTATAAAAAAGATTAGTGTCTGTGAGGATGCAGAGGAAAGGGAACCCTTGAGCATGGTTCATAGCAGTGAAAATTGGTGCAGCCACTATGGAGAACAGTGTGGTGGTTCATTAAAAAACTGAAAATGAACTACCATATGATTCAGCAATTCCACTTCTGGGTCTATAACCAAAGGAAACAAAATCACTATGTTAAAGAGATACCTGCATCCCCTTCTACATTGCAGCAATATTTGCACAAGCCAAGATATTGAAACAATGTGCTAACAGGTAAGTGGATCAAGAAAATGTCATTTTATTTTAGGTAGCCTAATATGAATGTAGGGCATACTCATACAATAAAAATAACTTCTATTTACACATAAAGCTTTAAAAGTATTAATTTAAATAACATCTTCATTTAACTGATTTAGTTTAGAATTTCCTATTGCTTGACATGCTAAAACCTACAGAAACCCTCTGGAACCCTTCCTATATTGAAAATAAAGCCCTTTTATTCAATTCATACTCAGTTTACGATCAAATATGGCTTCCTAATAATTCCATGTCATTTTAAAAAAAAATCTAGTTCTTTCTTTTCCCAGTATATTTGAATAAAACAAAAATTTTAGACACTGGTTTGATAAACAAACTTCCTCAAAGCTACTTACAATAAATGAGAGGAACAAATTAAAACCCTTGCTTTGGTTTAAGTACATGGTACAATCAGTTAACTTTAAATTTGACTGTCACTATCACATTTAGATGCCTTATCCATGTTCCCTCCTCCTGTGCTCTCACTCTCTCAGATTACCCACATGAAAGCTTTCTGTGTATTCCAGTTAATCTTTTCCTCCCCTGAATCCAAAGTGCTGTGTCTGCTATCATAGTTTGTTTCAGAAAATAACAAAAGTTAAAAAGAAAGAATTAGTATAATAAGCTGAGAACAAAAAACAGACAGGAGAACCATCAAGGACTAAGACTCCTATTTATTTTTGTGTTGGCAGTAACCATAGGGAGAACAGCAAAGAAAATAGTTGAAAAGCAGCTGAGGCCAGGAAACAGTTACATAAATTGGATTTTTAAAATATTATATCTGCATTGAATGTATTTGGACATTTTCTGTGGAGTGTCATAGTTTGCCTAAAATAATTTTTTAAGTATTGCCCACTAGAATTTAATCATATTGAATTTATTCACCCTTTAGAGAATACTTAATACATTAGAATTGTTATTGAACTAATAGATAAAAGACATATATTAAATTCCCTGACACATATATTTGTAAATATATTCATTAGTTCTTTAATTTACTATTTGTGACATTAAAATCAAGAAAAAATTAGTCCAATATAGAGGTTTCAGTTACATAGAAAATAATCAAATTTTGTGGTTATTTTCTTTCATTTTTATTATGAGGTGAAGGATTTCTTATATCTAATTCATGATTTAATATAAAGAAATAGAATATGTTGGCATACACCATTTCTTGAAGTAAGTTATGTGAAATATTCTACTATTGAATGAGAAAGTCTTAATTTTGTCCTAATTAGCTCTTAGTGGGAATGTATACTTCTGAAACTCAAACATTAAAACATTCCAAAATGAACCAAAAGAATTATGGCATCAGAGTTTCTATATATATCAGAGAAGCAGATAAAGTATAATAAATTAAATAATATAGATCACCAACAATGTAATAATAGGTTAAAATTTAACAAAAATTTTCTAAAGTAAGACATTATTCTTGACTAAAATTCTGAAGTATGGTATACATGTATGTGCTATTTAGCCTCCCTCCCTTTTAAATGTTTTACATCCAGAAACACACACACAAATTTGTCACTGATAGGAAATGACTTTAATGTGGATAATAAAGAGTAGGAGCAAATATACACTGCTAACTATAGAATGTTTAACAGTGTTATCCAATGGGTTACAGAATTGAGTTAGGTATTTATTAGTATTTTTAGAAATAGTCAAAAAGCCTGCACAATCTTGATTGTGGGGGTCATTTCATGAAATGTGCATGTTATTCTCTAAGCAGTACTTCATTTTGCTGGCATAGCAGGTCAAAAGGGCATTAGAAGGTCATCCATGACTTGTTGCTCCTATAATACACTGGCAGTGTGGAGCTCTGTATTTCAATATTTTCCTTTTAATTTTACACTTAACTTATTGATCTTGTTTAAAGCAAATATCTTAATTGAAAACAATATTAACCAATTTAAAATTTTTGCATTTTTAAGTAAGAATCACTCTATAAGCAAAATTTCAGAAGAATGTTTAATGTGAAAAATACTTTACTATATGAAATGAACATACTTTTTTAGTGTGAAACTGGAATTAATGTTAAGAAGTTTTCATTGTGACTTTTAGTTGTATAATTTATATAACATAAAATGCACAGAACTTATGTGGCCTCTTTCTTAAGACTTAACTATATACTTCCATGTAACTACCAATCAAAACAAGAGATAGAATATTTCTATCACCAGAATGTCCTCTCATGCCTTTTGCAATCAGTCTGAGCATCCTGCTACTACTTTGAACCACTGGTAATTCATTTTTCTCAATATTATATATTTTTTGTTTTAGATTTGTTCATCCTTTTGCTTGCATTAATAGTTAATTTTTGTTGATGAGTTGTAGTCCATTATATGAATATATCAAAAAATTCTCATTACCTATTTTAAATTAAATTTATCAGGGTTATATCAGTTAATAAGATTATATAGGTTTCAAGTATACAATTCTATGATACTTCATCTGTATATTGCATGTACATTTGGGTTGTTTCCAGTTTAGTACCTTAAAAATTAGGATGTTAGAAACTTTACTGTACAAGTTTTGTGGACACATATATTGTTATTTCCCTGTTTAAAATGCCATGTGTACAATGAATATTATAAGAAACAAATAAATGATTCTTCAAAGTGGTAGTATTTTACACTTCCACCAGCAATTCATGAGATTTCCAGTTCCACATCCTTGTCAACATATATTGTTATTTTTTAGTTTATCGACATAGTTTTATTACAGAAGAATGAAACAATTTAAAAATCCCCAAATCAACCTATATTTTGTATAATTAATTTTTATGTCTTTGAAAATTATATTTTCTAATACAGTTGGTACCATTATTAACCCTTAAATATTTTAATTACATTTTGCTTAGTACTCAGTGTTCAACTCCCTCGCCTCCACATCTAAAGCTTTATTCATGCCCTAACCTGTTTGCTCAGTGGATAGAGTGTCGGCCTACGGACTCTAGGGTCCCAGGTTCGATTCCGGTCAAGGGCATGTACCTTGGTTGTGGGAACATCCCCAGTAGGGAGTGTGCAGGAGGCAGCTGATAGATGTTTCTCTCTCATCGATGTTTCAAACTCTCTATACCTCTCCCTTCCTCTCTGTAAAAAATCAATAAAATATATTTTTTTAAAAAGCTTTATTCTTCAGAGGCTCTGTTCATGTTGAATTGAATTTCAGTAATTTTCACATCTTCTTATTTTTTTCAAAAATATTTTCCATTTTAATATCAAGTCTTTTAATAATTAATATGTAATGAATAATACATTTAATAATTAGTTTTAAATTAGATACAGCATATTCATGACAGCATTGCATAAATATTTCATAAGATATTAAAATGAAGTCTGCATCTTAATTATTTTGCATAATGATATTATTTCAGAAATATTAAAAGTAAATTTTTAGAAGTCAAATTATTCAGTAGAATGTTTAGGGTCTTTACACACTTGCATTGTTAAATATATTCTTCCATATTACTAAAGGGTCAAATTTGATTAACTAATATTTAAATACATTGTATATCATATCTATTTGACTCATCCTAACTTCAACATTGTAACATATATAGTAGAAGGAAAAAATACCATGTGTGGCTCTGTGTGAGAAAAGCAAACATATATATGAAATGGGATGAAAAGAGAATAAGAATTCTCACAATTATTGACAAGCTAATCCTTTGTGTTTTGGACATGTAGTTAGCCAATTTGAAGCTAACCAAAAACCTAGATGTTCTAATTGTGACTTGAAGAATAACATATGTCCAAAATAATATCTCTTCCATTTCTTAAGTTTTAAGCTTAAACCAGTGACACGAACTACGTGTGTCAGCGAACCTATGACACGCGTGTCAGCACTGACACACGTAGCCATTTCTGATGACACGCGGCCGCTGAGGTGGCCGCATGCCGAGGATGAAACATTTGCGAAATAATGTTTTTTCCTCAAAGTGACACACTACCTGAGGTATGCTCAGTTTTTTGGCGAAGTTTGACACACCAAGCTCAAAAGGTTGCCCATCACTGGCTTAAACTATTCCTTGTCCTGCCCTACCCCACACCAAATTGTCTCTCACATGCATATAGTTTGATTCTATCATTTTTTTATTATAAAATTTGGACTCCACCTTTAAGACTTATCTCCTTAAGCTTCATTTCCTATTTCCTTATGCAAAGTTCTATCTCTCTCCACTAAATATGTGTAACACACATTGCTATAATAGATTTTATGCAAATTACTACATTGTATTATTGTTAGTTATTTATAACAATCTTGTTTCTTCAAATTGTTTGCTATTCCCTTTGCATACCTTTTAGTGGTGAGCATAGAGTCTTATATGTGTGGGTAAAAACACACTCATACTAAAGAAAATGTAAAGCAATTTAGCTTAGTTTTGCTATATGTAGCAAATAAAGTACGCAAAAATTTTAAATGCAGTTGAAAGGATGGATGGTATTTAGAAGAAGATTTCCAGGGAAAACTTAAAAAAATGGCAGACAAACAGGTAGAATTTCACTCAGGTAAGAAACCTCTGACAGTAGAAAATATTCCAAATAAGGAATTTTACCACAAAATTAGAATTCATTAGTCAGGTGCCAAGGAATTTTTCATTAGGAGTACTGAAGAATTTAATAAATTGAGCTGTAGGTCTCTGTATAAGATTTATAGTTTAGCATCATTGTACATATGACATTTCTAATTCACATCAAGACAGAAAGCAAGTATTAAATTACTCTCCATCTCTAACAGGTCAGAGTATATTGATTTATAGGTAGAACAGTTATGTGGATTTGGACCAGATGATGACCTCTAAATATTATTTAGGCATCTCATGAATTCAGTAGGTAATCAATTTATGCCAACCACTATCCATCTTGTAAATATAAAAGGATGAATTTGACACTAAAATAATTACTGTGTTTTTTCTGCCTAATGCTATTTACTATAGAGAGAAATTTGGTATACATGTGTTTTACATGTATATCAGACTTGTGAATTTGGAAATTAAAGGCCTCATTTTAGGACAATTTTTCATAATGGGTCCTGCTGTCAATACTCAAGGGAAACTTTGGATTTTAGATTTTCTCATCATTTAATGTTATTTTAGGGTGAAACTTAATTCTTCGTATTATGGGTATACAGAAACATTTGCTTCCATGATTCCAAAGGGATGACTCCATGGGTTGATGGACAGGAAGGTTTAGGATCTGTCCTCCTTAGGCTTTAGGATCTAGGCACTTAGTTTCTCTTACCAACATCTCTATTGACATGGCTTATTAACTGAGCTGAAGTGGTCCACAAGTCAATTATGTTGATTTCAGAATTATAGGACTATATTTAGCTACTTATACCTAATTAAAGCATTAACTATTGAGCTCTTCATCCTTTCCTCCTCCCACTCCCTACAAATAGGTTGTGGAATGAATATTTCCCATATATGACAGAAACCTATAGAATAGTTCAATGAACATATGTTCAATGTGCTCCATTCAAATGAATAAACTTCATTTTCACTAATTATTTTTTTCTAATCCTCACCCAAGTATATTTATCCATGGATTTTTAGAGAGAGTAGGAGGGAGGGGCAGAAACATGGATGTGAGAGAGACACATCGATTGTTTGCTTCCCATAGGCACACCCACCATGGCTGGGGATCGAGCCTGCAACTACGGTATTCCCTTTGACCGAAATCAAATCCAGGACACTTCAGTCCACAGTCCTACACTCTCTCCATTGAGCCAGACTGGCTAGGACTCACCAATTTCTTTTTAATAACTACTGGCTGAGATATTTGACATTATAAGGTTTTTATATAAATACCCCAGCCTTATGAATTATCTTTTATTTTTAATGATTTTTTTCTTTATTGATTAAGGTATTACATATGTGTTATTATCTCCCCATTGATGAATTATCTTTTATATGTAAAAATTAACCAAGTCTCTCTCCTTTCTCATTGTACAGACATACACACACACACGTACGCACACACACACACACACACACACACACACACACACACCCTCATCAATTTAATACAGATAAATTATACAAACAGAAGAAATATAGGTTTAATTTTGGCCATTATTGCTCTTGGGAACTACTAACATTTCATTTCTACAGTCTTAATTGTCCACTGTTTTTTATACATTTGATCTTTCTCTTGCTTTTGTCTTAATACAGGTTTCTCAAAAATTTTAAAGCCTTCCTCTGCAACACTCCTTAAATAAATAACAAGTGTATTGAATCATTCCTGCCTTCTCTATAAATTCTTACAATCACTCTGCTGCACTCTCTTCTGTAAGGCATTACAGCAGAAAGCTAAGAGTTTAGACTCTGGAATGAGAATTCATGTTATCAAACCTCAGAGCCATTCATTTGCTACCTCTATGATTCTGTCATTAAAATATAGGTGTAAAATGTGTGATAAATAGATGATAGATAGATGATACATATACACACATACATATACACATACACAGATGACAAATAGAAAAATATATACATGAGAGTAAGAGAAGGTCACACATTTTTTATGGACAATGAGTTAGTGTTAGTTCTTCATCAATTTATTGGAGAATCATTACATGCAAATTTTATGTTCTATTGTGTATAGAATGGAATTGAGAGGAACTGGTGTTATTTCTGGCCTAAGTTGAAATTTCATCAGAAAATGTTCTTTTTTACAGGAATAAATATTACTACATAATTCAAATTCAAATTCTCAGCCTAAAGTTTTGAAATATAAATGTTTTCAAAACAATTATAAAATATAGCAATTTTGTCTTTCATTTCTGAATCAAAGATTGAACCTTTTACATTAAATCCTGAACATGAAGTTCTGTAGAGCTGCTATTAATTTAGATTGGTTACCTTGGAAACAGAAGCTCTTTTTTTTTTTTTAACCCATCACTAGTGTCATCTGTTTCTATAAAAGAAAATTAAAATGGCATTTTAATAACGTAAACTGCATTTCTTTCCTATTTGTCATTTTGGACAACAGTTAAAGCACACATTGTTAAGGAGCAGAATAATATTAATTAATAACAAATTGTACAGGAGTGTTTGATACAGTCTTCTCAATACTTACTCTTCAGATCTCTGAAAGACAGTAGCTGTTTTGTTAAAGTTTGTGTCTATTGTGCTATTTCTATTCACCATAAAATCAAAAGTACACAGTAATATATACTGACAGGCTTGAAAATAGTATGTGCTGTATACACTTTGCTAAATTGAACTGAAGTTCAGTAGACACAGAATTCTTATGATACTGTTACCAAGTAATAATAATAACAACAACAATAATAAATAGGTTCTAGAAAAACTATTATTATTGATTAATTCAATATTTAAGGGGGCAATTTTGTCAAAGTTAAAAAACAAAAACTCTCTGTTACTAAAAATTTTGGCTGGTTTTAAATATTATTTGATTTACATCTGTAGTACATTTTTAGGAGCAATACTATATAAAAATTATTGAATAAAATGACAAATCTTTATACTTAGCAAATGGAGGCCAAATGACTGGGTTTGGTTTTAGAAACTATGGGTTTGGTGCATAGGACTTTCACATAGCAGCAATGAATTTTTGGAAAACAATTTTAAGCTAAAAATTTAAACTCATATTTTGTTTTATGCTCTATAGAAATAAATCCTATGATATAGAATTTTTGTTTATATTACAATTGATAATATATATTAAAATATATTGTACAACATGAAAATTATACATATCTAAGTAAATAAAATTAGACATATAGCTGCTATTTGGGATCACTGGCTTATATAAAGTGAATTATAATTATGTGACACACAGAAATATATTGATTAAAATTTCCATCGATTATTAAAATTAATTATTTAAGAATTAAAATTCCAGTAAACACATTATTTTAATCCCAAGTTATTTTTAAATATCAAAAAGTGATTTTTGTTCTAATATAATTTTTAATGGAAAAAATTAGCTTATGTATATTTTACTACCTATAGTTCTTGATATGTTATTGTGATTTATTAAATAAAGTTTATTACAATAGTTATGTAAATAAAAATGTAAATACATATTGGCTGAGGTATAATTTATAAGCAAAATATGAAGTATTTACACCATTTATTCTAACATGAAAAGTATTTGCAATTAAATAAAACTAAAACTATTAACATTATTATACATTTTACTTCAAAGTACAGATTATAAATAGTTAGAGCTATATAAAATAAATAAATCTAGTGTTAAACAAAACTCCATTTACAAACTTATTTATTGTCTTCCAATAAATAAAATTTATAGTTTGGAAAGGCAGTGAGATAAAAGGGGTCAATGGGGAAAAGGGGGTACATCTGTAGTATTTTAAACAATAAAGATAAATTTTTAAAAATGTTTTTATACATTGTGGCTAAGTTCCCATGAATATCCATAAATACTACTACACACATGATAAAATTTAGTTAGCTAGGGTATGGAGCTAAAAGTAATTCATAAAGTTATTTCTATTGCTAAATAAATTCTGATTTGCAGCTCAGAGTTAAGAAAACCCATTTCATTTGTCTACAAAAAATGCAGAGAATGAAAAGACAGTTATTTCACAATTATAATCCCCAGAGATTTCTAAAATGGATAGAAATAGAAAATCTGAAGAGACTAGTTACTACTAAAGATATTGAATCAGTAATTAAAAATCTCCCAACAAACAACACCAAGAACCAGATGGCTTCACTGGTGAATTCTACCAAACATTTAAAGTAGAACTAATACCAATTCTCCAAACTGTTGAAAAAAAAAAAAAAAGGAATACTTTCAAACTTGTTTTATGAAGCCAGCATTATACTGATATCAAATCCAATCAAGAACACTAGAAGAAAATAAAATTTATAGGCTAGCATCCCTCCTGAACATAAATGCAAAAATCCTCAACAAAATATTAGCAAACAAAATTCAAAAACACATAAAAAGGATCATATACAATGAACAGGTAGGATTTATTCCAGATATTTAAGATTAGTTCCACGTCTGGTAATCAGTCAATATGATACTTTTTTTTTTTTTTTAATGAAGGGTAAAACTCATATTATCTTTCAGTAGAAACAGTATGAGCATTTGACCAAATTCAACATCCATTCTTGATAAAAAACAAAAATGAAAACAAAAACAAAATAAAACAAAAACTCTCAACAAATGGGTATAGAGGGAATGTACCTCAATATACTAAAGATTATAATATGACAGGCACACAGCTAACATCATACTTAATGATGAAACAACCAAAGCTTTTCCTCTAAGATGAAAAACAAGACAAGGATGCCCACTCTTACCACTTTTATTTAAAACTAGAGGCCCGGTGCACGAATTTGTGCACCAGTGAGGTCCCTTAGCCTGGTTTGCGGGATCAGCCGAAACCAGCTCTCTGACATCCCCGGAGGGGTCCCCTGATTGTGAAAGGGCACAGGCCAGGCCGAGGGACCCCATTGGTGCATGATTGGAGCCAGGGAGAGACGCGGGAGATTGGCCAGCCAGGGAGGGACTACAAGACGGCTCCAGGGCAAGTCTGGCCTGTCTCGCTCAGTCTCAATCTGCCAAACCCCAGCAGCAAGCTAACCTATTAGTTGGCGCATCTGCCCCCTGGTGGTCAGTGCATGTCATAGTGACTGGTCGACCAGTCAACTGTCTACCCCTGGTGGTCAGTGCACATCATAGCAGTCAAGTGACCTTAGCATATCATCAGCATATTATGCTTTGATTGGTTGAATGGCCAACCAGTCAACCAGACACTTAGCATATTATTAGGCTTTTATTATATAGGACTAGTGGTCTGGTGAACGAAATTTGTGCACGGATGGGGGAGAAGGGGTTCCCTCAGCCCAGCCTGTACCCTCTCCAATCAGGGAGCCCTTGAGGGATGTCTGACCGCCGGTTTAGGACTGATCCCTGTGTGGGATTGGGCCTAAACTGGCGGTCAGACATCCCTTTCGCAACCTGGGACCTCTGGATCCTAACTGCTCACCTGCCTGCCGGCCTGATCTCACCCCCAACGACCCTCCCCTGCCAACCTGATCTTGCCCCTGCTGGTGTTATCACCCCTAACAGCCTCTGCCTTGGCCCCCACCACCATGGCTTTGTCTGGAAGGAAGTCAGACATCTGGAAGATGGCCAGTTGACCTGGTCTAATTAGCATATTACCCTTTTAGTAGTGTAGATAGATTATATAGGATAGGATTGTTTAAATGGGGGTGAAAAGCCTTTTTCAGTAGGAGGAAGTATTCGTGGCAGACAAAATCACATAATCTCTACATCTGGACTGATAGCCAGCCATATGCACTATATTGCCAAACCGGTCATTAAAAAAATTGAACCAGTTTCTTACATCTTACACCAAACAGCTGTTGCCCTTAAAACCTCTCCTCAGGCCCCACCTCAGGTTCTGCCTTCGCAGTTCACCCAGATTAGGTTCTGATTGGTCAGTTTCTATGCCAGTCAGTGTCAAAAGCTCTGCCTCCTAGGCAGCCATTGGCTCCTTGCACTTCACCCAGATTAGGTTCTGATTGGTCAGTTTCTATGCCAGTCAGCATCTTCGGGCCTATCAACGAATCTGATCAGAGAGGCAGGGCTGATCAGCAGCCCCAGTGGAAGCCCGAGAGAAAGAGAGGCACGGCTGCTGGCCAGGACCTGAGAGAGAGAAGCAAGGGCTGATCAATAGCTGCCACGGAGGCTATGGGTCAGACCCTGCTTCTCTCTCCCCAGGACTCTCTTCGGGCCTGATCCACAGTCCCCTTGGCAGACAGTGCTGGGTTGTGGCACCCGCAGTGGTGGGCAGTCAGTCAGTACTGGGTCGCCATGGCAACCCAGCACTGACTTCCAGTCGGTCAAGCCTTTGGTCGTTTTGGATGTTACGACCTTGGGTTTTTATATATTAGGATAGTACTGGAAGTCCTAGGTAGAACAATTGGGCATAAAAAAGAAATAAAAGAAAATCAAATCAGAAAAATAAAATAAAATTGACTATATTTATAAATGACATGAATTATTTATATAAAACCCTAAAGACTACACTAAAAAAACTCTTAAAAGTATAAACTCTTAATAAAATTACATAATGTAAAATCAATATACAAAAAAAAATTGTGTCTCTATATACCACTAACAAACTATCAGAAATTGAAATTAAATAAAGAATACAATTTACAACATCAAAAATATAAAATACCAGGCAGTAAATTTAAACAAATAGGTTAAAGATCTGTACTCCAAAAACATTAAGATATTATTGAACACAATTGAAAAGGACACAGATAAAAGAAAAGATAATCCATATTAATTAATTGGAATAATTAATATTGTTAAAATACCCATACTACCCAAAGCTACCTATAGATTTAATAAAGAGTCCCTATTGAAATTACATTAGTATTTTTCACAGATATAGAAAAAGCAATCCTATATAATAAAAGCCTAATATGCAAATCGACCGCACGCAGAATGACTGGTGGAATGACCAGTCTCTATTACACACATTGACCACCAGGGGGGAGGCGCTCAATGCAGGAGGTGCCCCCAGCCCACAGGCCCCAGACCAGCCAAGGTAGGTGCCAGTAGGGCCCCCCTCCCCCAATCACCCTGCTGTTCACCCCACAGAGGAGGTGATCAGCAGCACCAGCGGGTGGCAGGGCCAGCTGGCAAGCTGGTGGTGGTAAGGGTGGAGCTGGCCTGTGAGGGGGCCTGCGCTGCCCCCAATTGCCTGGCTTCCTGCAGCGGAAGGTGACCAGTGGCCAGAGGGGCAGCAGGACCAGAGAGGGGCTGGCGCCAGGCCGGCCAAGGCAGGTGCCAGTGGCGGCCCCCTGATCGCCCTGCAGGTTGACCCACATATCGGCCCTGATCACCAGCCAGGCCTAGGGACCCTACCCATGCATAAATTTCATGCATCGGGCCTCTAGTACTAACATATGTGTGTAAACACAAAAGACTATGATAGTCAAAGCAATCTTAGGTCAGAAGAAGAAATCTGGGAGCTTCACACTTCCTGATTTCAACTATATTACAAAGCTATAGTAATCAAAACAGTATGGTATTGGCATAAAAACTGACACATATATCAATGAAACAGAATAGAGCACAGAAGTAAATACACGCATATATGATCAGTTAATTTTGACAAAAGAACCAAGAATATAGAATGGGGAAAAGACAGTGTCTTCAATAAATGGTGTTGAGTAAACTGGACACCTACATGCAAAAGAATGAAAATGAACCTCTATCTTTTAACATACACAAAAATCAACTCAAAATGAGTTAGATTTGAACATGAGAACTTAAACCAGAAAACTTTTAGAAAAAAAAACAACATAGAGGGGTAAGCTCTTTGACATTGATCATGGCAGTGATATTTTAGAGTTGACATCAAAAGCAGCAGAAACAATGCAAAAATTAAAAAGTGAGACTACATCAAGTTAAAAAGCTCCTACACAACAAAGGAACCCATCAAGAAAATGAAAATGTAACTTATGAAATGGGTGAAAATATTTTCAAACTACATGTCTGGTAAGAGTTTAATATCCAAAATATACACAAAAAAATCTTACAAGTCCATAGCAGAAAACAGCTAAACAATTTAAAATTAGACAAAGTACCTAAATAGACATTTTCCAAAGAAGATATACAAATAGCTAAGAAGTTCATGAAAAGATTCTCAACATCATTAATCAACAGAAAAATGCAAATGAAAATCACAATGAAATATCACTTCACACCTGTTAGAATGGCTATTAAGAAAAAAACAAAAAGCAAGAAATAACCAGTGTTGGCAAGAATGTAGAGAAAAATTCGCTCTTGCACACTGTTAGTGGGAATAGCAATTGGTGCAAAACCCTTGGGAAAACAATATGGAGGTCCCACAAAATATTAAATAGCCAAATATCACATGATCCAGCAACCTCTCTTTGGTTATATGACCAAAGGAAAAAAAATAATTATCGTGAAGAGATATTTGTATCTCCATGTTGAGATATCATTTGTATTACCAACAGTCAATATATGAATGGATCAACAAAATGTGGTACATTTATACAATGAATTGTTATTTAACTTTAAAAAAAGATCTTGTCATTTGCCACTACATGGATGAACCTAGAGAATATCTTGCTAAGTGAAATAAACCAGACAGGGAAAAACAAGTACCAATGGTATCACATATATGTGAATCTAAAAATAATAATCATAAATAATATAACTGTTATAATAATAATAATAACATGTTTTAAGTCAGATTCATAGAAACTGGTAGTATAAAATAGGTTTCAAGGGCTGGGGAGTAGAGTAACTAGAGGTTGTAAATTGATACAGAAAAATAACAATAAAACATCATGCCTTACCAATATGCTATTATCCACCTGGAATAATTGAAATAATTTAAAGATAAAAAATAAGAGGTGTAAGCATTTATAATTCAATGTATTCATGTACTTATAAGTCAGAATTTGCTAAGTCTGGAGCAGTTACTGGGGTTAAATAGAAGGAAAAACTGTAAAATATATCTACTTAATAGAAACATTAACATAGATATATATTTTAGAGTAAATACATATCACTTAGATATACATAAAAATCTTATGGTTATTAGAGGAAAGTCAACTACATAAAAGGGCAACAATTAGGACTCCTATAGTGTGGTGAAATTTGTTTTTTTAAGGTCTCTTCTGCCCACAAACACATAAATAATGAAGGGCAGAAAAAAAAAAAGAAAGGGGGAGAGAGGAGCAGGAGGAGGAGAAGGGGAGGGGGAGGGGAGAGAAAACGGACTATCAAGATTCCATAAGTAAATAAAAGATAAACAAATAACCTCACTAAAATCTCCAGGAGTAAGGGCAGGGGCTGGTGAGATAAATTGAAATCTATGCAGGATGCCTTTGCAAAATTAGACACCCAGCATTGCCTTTTGAAAAAAAAATTATATATATATATATATATATATATATATATATATATATATATATATATATATATTAAACACTGGAGAGCTAGGAGAAACAAGAAACAGATATAGATCTCCAAGGAATTTAGACACCTAAATTGGTGTTCTATCTTTCATGTTTCAAAAATCCTTTATTTTTTTCTAGTTCTCATAACATTGTTGGATTTATAGATAAGATCAAAGAAATGCATCAATACTTCTTTTTTTTTTTCTTTTTGATTAAAGTTTAGTTACTGTTAAGGGTTTTCCCCATCCTGTCAGTAAAGCCAGGCCTTATTTTAGGCTTGCTCTCTGACAAATTGCGCCTTTCTCTTTTCTCTCCCACTGGAAATAGACACGCCTGCCTTAGAGCAGGAGCTCACGCCCCTCCTAAAGTGCCCCGTCAGTGCATTGTTCTCTCCTCATGCTAACAGGTAACATTTTCTTCATTTCCTCCTTTGTTTAAGCTTTTCTTCCTGTGTTTAGCACGTGAGCCTGCTCCAAAAGAGTGTGCTGCCTCTTCCTACACCCAAAGTCAACTACTAATTAAAATATTCAATTCAAAAACAAATGGATCCACTTCTCTGAAGAACTTTTGAAGGTTTGGGCTTCATATACCAAAATGAAAATGGAATTCAGAAGTTCACAATTCTCTATTTTTACCAGTCCTGGAGCAGTTGAAATGATTTCGAACACTGTTTACATGAAGCTAAAGCTGGACATTCCATCCATAGTATTTACTTTTCCCACTTGTATAGGAAAAGGTGACTATACATCACATTATAGAGCTTTACAAAAAGAGTGGGGGGAGGGGAAACCTCTAGAAAATACTCTTCCACTGGCACATAAAGGCTCATCTATCTCATCCTACTGATTTGTAAAACAATAAAAAGTGTTTTGTTTCTATGAGTCAATTATCCATAAAATAAGATGGACTAAAATTGCTAAGGGAGCAAGACTTCCATTCTGGGTTTCTAGTTCATTCTGATTTACTAACATAAATTCTGCCTTTGGTCACATTCATATCTTTCTTTCTTGGTTTTTTACCCAAAGAAAGCTATTATCACCTTTCTGTGGAGGGTGTGGAAGTTTTAATCCTGACATGAGTAATACAACACTGGACTAGTTCTCAGGAAACTCTCTGTAACTGTAATCCTCCTCCTGATACTTCTCTCACACAGTTCTTCAAACTAAAGATGCTCAGAGGATCTTTGTGAAGAGCAAATTAGATGATATGTACTAATGACAAAGAAAAATGTTGAATTGTTACAACAATGTAAGATATTTGAATATTAAAATGTAATCTTCCTTCAAAATATACCTTTTGATTTTCACAGTGTTTCAACATGGTTTATATTTCATGAACTAGACAGTCTTTTGTATGTTTGTTTTTCTGCTCAGTTTCCAAGCTAATGAAGTAAGATAGCTTGACTGGCTTCAAATGTATGTTTTTTCTTATACAGCAACATCCTTTTGATTTGCTTTCTTTTGGCAAAACAGAACGTACCATGAACTATTAACCTGAGTCTCTCTGTATGCTTCAAAAATTTTTCTGTTAACAATTCCTTTTAAAAGAAGTTAATCATGAAAATAAAAACCTTGCCAATAATTACCTACCATCTTGTTTTCATAATGTACTTAAATATTTATACTTCTACTCCTACATTAAACTAATCAAATGAGAAATACTGCTAAAGAAATTGCCTTATAAATAATGGTTGCCCAGAAAGATGATAATCTACTTTTCAATGCCTCTGTAATTTTCTAACCAAATAGGTTTTTATTGCGTTGCAAAATACTAGCAGATTACAAGTGACATGAAAAATGTGTCAGCACATATAAATGCAGGCTGGTACTAATGACTATTATTCATTATATTATTGATTCCCAAGAGATTATGTTTACAGAAAGCAATGTTTGAACCAAGGATAAATAATATGTTTGAAAAATATAAAGCCCCTTTTAATTGTTTCATTAATTCTAGTCTTTTATAATAACAAAATTAATTTTATTTAGAAGTTACTGTTGGCTTAGATTTGTGTAAGTACATATAGACAGGTTTGAACACATCAATTAATTTAGGTAAATTTTCTATTATTATTAGATTTTCCTTTAGAAAAAATTGGGTTATTGTGATCAAATGGAATTAAATAATTATATATTTGAAAAGACTGATGAGTTCATCTACATGTTTGATTGTTTTATTAGTATATAGCCACTATAATGCATCCACAGAATAGATATCATTATGAATGTTTATTTTTTCTTCCCCAAGTTAACCTAGTTTCTTTACATATTTAGAAATATTTTCCAGAAATAGCCTGGAAGTTTGCCTTAATAAAGCAAACAAAGCATTGCTCTTTCACTGCTATAACAATTTCTAAACTTTTTGAAGCTACAACATACATATAACCTAAAATAAAGATGATCATTCAAAAATCTTGAACTTATATTGTTAAATATGTCCAATGTGGGCTTATTGAAAAACACTGCACCTGGAAAATATCTAGGTAAACTGAAAAGAATTCTTGACTACCTTATTGTTACAGTGAGTATATCTAGTTGATTTTAAAAAAGCCAGAATATCACCAAAAGTATACATATTTTCGTGACCTGTGAAGGTATTTTAAAGTGTTTTATAGGGATACCTGGGAGTTAAATCCTCAGAAAGACATCTATGGCTACACCACAGTCCCTATTTTCTCAACCAGAGGCAAACACTACCTCCTCCAGCAATTTTTATCTAAGTAAACATGTGAGAGGTGTAGGGACCCAGTGGTGTCCTTTTAGTACTCTTATCTACTTGTCTTCCAGTCTCAAATGTAGAGAGTTCCTCTCAGGAAAACTGCCTGTAATTCTGAGAAGCTGAGATTGCCTAGATTTATGAAGTAGATAGTGACAGGAGAGAGTCCTTATTACTACTAAAAATTTTTTTAAAAAAATATATTTTATTGATTTTTTACAGAGAGGAAGGGAGATAGTTAGAAACATCGATCAGCTGCCTCCTGCACACCCCCCACTGGCGATGTGCCCACAACCAAGGTACATGCCCCTGACCAGAATCGAACCTGGGACCCTTGAGTCCACAGGTCGACGCTCTATCCACTGAGCCAAACCGGTTTTGGCTAAAGAATTCTTTAAGTTGTTCATTATTATATATTGCCACCCAGTCTAATGTATTTTGTAATGGCATCCTTACCTGATAAATACAGTAATTTAAAGATAACTATGTTCTGTGACTATGGAGACTAAAAAGTGGCATTGAGATTGTATGTCAATTTACATTGAGTTATTTATTGCTTGTACAAGCTATCTCATAGATCAATACCATATTTAAACAGAGGTGGTAGATCAGCTGTTTAGGGCACAATAGATTTGGGCACAAAACTACCTGGGCTCTAATGTTCTCTTTAACTTCAAAAATCTGTAATAATATTCAGAGCATCACATTGTTCTACTCTCTTCCACATGTAAGCATTAAATCATAATCATAAAATAAATTGATTTAGAGAAATGAAGATAAATAGAACACAATTCCTTCTGACCAAGGCTCAGAGAATGGGGGAAAGTGGTGATAAACTATAATCCAACTTAATAAGTGTCAATGACTATAGATGTCTTCTGATGAAGAACTATTGGGACTCAGGAAAGATGGATGAACTTTTTAGCATAGAGTTGTTCAAGTTAGGATATTTGAATAGGGCCTAGGAAAAGTTTTAACTTCTGAAATATATTATTACTTTGGGTGGTTATTTGTGTAGAAGTAAAAAAAAAATTAGAAGTGGCAGAAACCCAATTCAAATTAGCTAATACAAAAAGGGTATTTATTTTAATGATGGTGGAATAGAAAGAAAGATTAAACACTTAATTCATGGGAAGGAAAAGTATGCAGCTAAACCCAAAGAAATACTTAAACAAGTATTGTACTCACGCATTTCCACAATTCTCTTTCAACCATTCATTATTCTACATGACAACTTATTTTCTTTTATTTCAGCATGTTTCCCAGAAAAGTATGGAAAACAAACAGCTTAAGATTTTTCATCTTAAAGAATAAAGAAAGACACATTTTCTTGCTCTCTTTGAAAAGTTGAGGAAGCATTTCTCATATGAAGTTCCCACTTCTAGGAATATATCCCAAGAAATTAGAAACACCAATCAGAAAGGATATATGCACCCCTATGTTCATAGCAGCACAATTTACAATAGCTAAGATTTGGAAAAAACCTAAGTGCATATCAGCAAATGAGTGGATTAAAAAACTGTGGTACATCTGCAGAATAGAATACTACACTGCTGTAAAAAAGAAGGAATTCTTACCATTTGCAACAGTGTAGTGGAACTGGAGAGCATTATGCTAAGTGAAACAAGCCAGTTGGACAAAGATAAATATCACATGATCTCACTCATTTGTGGAATATAATGAACAACATAAACTGATGAACAAAAACAGATCCAGAGACAGAGAAGCATCGATCAGACCATCAAACCTTAGAGGGCAGGTAGGGGAGGGTGGGGGTAAGGGGGAGAGGTCAACCAAAGGACTTGTATGCATGCATATAAGCCTAACCAATGGACACAGACACCAGGGGCACAATGGCATGAGCGGGTGGGGGGGCAATATGGGGATAAGGACACATGTAATACCTTAATCAATAGAGAAAATATCCAAAGGAAAATAAAATAAAGCTCACACACATCCCTAAGGTTTGCTCCACATTGCCTTCAAATAATATATTAGAAGCAGAATTTTCAGTGAAATTGAACATTATGAAAGCTCTTAATCTTGAAAATGGATGTGAATAAAATTTAATAGCTTGAAGTTTCGGCCATAAAATAGATTGATTTAGGGATAAAGGGAAGAAGTTAACTGAACAGCACAGCAACATTGAAATGAAGGGTAGCTTCATTCATAACTACACAAATATATCCACTCCCATCACCATGATCCAAGAGAGAATTTCTTTAAAACAATTCATACTGAATAATGCAATTTATCCAAAGACTAAAAATCCATATTGTAGTGAATTTGGTAATAAAACACCTGGTATTTGTATAATAATTTACTCATTTCCATAGCTTTAAAATTCAAAATTTCATGCACACATGGAAATAAATAACAAAAGCTTCAAATATGTGATTACACATGTCTCTTTAAATAAATATAACTGCAATTAATGATTGAAAATATTAAGACAATAATTTGGAAGTATCCAAATTAAGCTGAGGTAAATAGGCTAACTATATTAAAAATTATAGTTAAGCCCTGGCTGGCATGGAGCAGTAGTTAGAGCATTGGCTCATACACCAGAGGGTCACTGGTTCAATTCCCAGTCAAGGGCAGGTTCAATCCCTGGGCCTGGTCTGGGTGCAACTAATCATTGTATTTCTCTCACATAGATCTCTCTCTCTCTCTCTCTCTCTCTCTCTCTCTCTCTTTCTCTCTCTCTCTCTCTCTCTCTCTCTCTCTCTCTCTCTCTCTCTCTCTCTCCCCCTCACCCCTTTACACTCTCTCTAAAAAAAATCAATGGAAAAATATTCTCAGGTGAGGATTAACAAAAAAAAATTATAGTTAATTGAAGAACATTCAAGGGCATACTTATTGTCATAGACATGCTTGTAATAAGAAACTACACAGAAAGACATCTCTGGCTACACCACAGTCCCTATTTTCTCAGAGCAAAGCAAAGGTCAACTTCAGCACATCAGTTGAAAATAGATGGAGAAATGCAGTAAGGTTTGGCATCGGATCAATAGCTTTAGGGGCCAGATAATTCAAGAAGAAATATTTCCAGTAATCACAAATTCTGACATGAGTACAAGCTGGTCAGTGTTAGGATCATAGTTCAATGCATAAGGATGGACTAAGACTGCTCCTAAATGCAGTATGACTTGCATATACACTGAAATGAGTGGGAATTTAATGGGAATTCTTGAGTGGTACTTTATACATAAAATAATTCAGTAAGCAATAAAAGGAGCATTTTTCCATTAAACAATTTGATTATTTTTATGTTGATACTTTAAAACTGGATGACTAAATTGCTGCTAAGAGATGGAAAACAATTTGGTAATTTCTACAGTGCTTTTAAGTTAGGCAATTCCTGCTTTCAGTTATTAGAAATTGGAATCTGGTTCTCAGCTCTAATAGCCCTGAGTTTCAATGTTATCACACAGTAATTTCAAAAAATTTTACTGTTGATCTGGTTATATAAGTGATTTATACTGATATATAAAATTTTCAGCAAATCCAGAATATATAAAAAAATCTATCATTTTAACTACAAGAAAGACTACATAAAAAATGATAAGTTAAATGTATAAAATAAAAAAGTGACAGGATTAAGAACTACAAATTGGTAGTTACAGAATAGTTCTGAGATGTAAATTACAGCATCAGGAATGTAGCCAATAATATTGTAGTAACTATGTACAGGTCAGGTACTTGAAATATTGGGGGACCATTCTGTAAATGCATGATTCTCTAACCATTATTCTAAACATCTGAAACTAATACAGAATAACATTAAATATAAACTATAATTGAAAAATAAACAAATAAAGGTTTAGAAGCTTACACCTATTAATTGGCCTTTGTATATCTCATTCAGAGTAACCCTTTCTAAATGCAGATTCAAAAATAATAAATCAGCTAAAAATCCTTCAACGTTCTGCATTGCTCTAAGAAATATTGGCCCAAACCTTTGGCCACTTGATTAGGTTTAGAGTTTGTGATGATTTCCAAATAGATAACCAAAGTGTTAAACTTAAACCAATAGAACTGATCCCATTTTTAATCTAATAACCTGTAGATCAGACACAAGAACTTTAGTTTTCTTTCTGGCCTGCGGCTATGATTGCATATAAAAAGTTTGTTGTTGATTTCTTTCTTTAAAAAAATATGTTTTTATTGATTTTTAGATAGGAAGGAAAGGGAAAGAGAGAAACATTGATGAGAGAGACATCTATTGGCTGTCTCCTGCACACCCCCTGCTGGGGATCAATCCCATAATTTGGGCATATGCCCTGACTAGGAATGGAACACCAGACTTCTTGGCCCATGGGAAGAAGACACTCAATCCACTGAGCACACCAGCTAGGCTGATTTCAACTACTCAGATAAGAAGATGACGTCTTACAAGGAAATCATATCAAAAGAAGTTGAGTTGCCCCTCAAGAAGTAAAATCTGAAGAGTTGGTTGGTTAAGTTGTATGGTGTAGCCAACTCATGAGTAAATAATATAAAAGAACAATAGAATGAAAAAGTGATTTAAAACTAGGGACATCATGCATTTCACAATTAAGTAATAAAATACATTATTTTATGAAGCTTTCCACTTACATTCAGTGATCGCTTCATTCTATAATGTTTAGTTCATTTATCCTAGTAGTCTAGAAAGAAAGGGATGTGTAAATCACTGCTTTTGGCAAGTCAAAAGCCCTCCATGTTTTGTTTTTGTAGATAGTTCTTCATTCCTCAAGGTACAGGTCATATCATTTTCTCAGAAAGGCCTTCTCTAATCCTTCTATATAGAGAAGCATCTACCTTTGCCACTCGCTACCACATTCACCTGTCATTTTATCTTACAGTTTTCTTCTTTACATTTTATTTATTATTTATTATTCATCTCTCATCGTCTTCTACATATGTAGAGTTCATGACAGAAAACTTTATGTTCATTTTCATCATTAAATTCCTAACATCTGGAATATAGAGCTTGCCTGCCACATAGTGACTTTTCAATAAAAATAATAATAATGCTTCAGGAAACAAGGAAATACAGTGTTTGGAGAAAGGAAATGAATTATCCCCAACCCATGCTTATATTTTGGGGCAAATTTTCTAAAGTATTATCTTCTTAAGAGTGTAGGAAGGAATTAATGCCCATCATTAGTGACAGTGGGGCTCCTTAACATGGACAAGGGTCTGCATGACAAACCACATCTGTGAAGATGAGGAAATCTACCATTAATGTTAACATCATGCTAATACCATTGTACCCACAGGTTGATATGATATGAAGGCATGGATTACACACTTTTAAATATTAATTTTGGCATCTAATTTAAATAAAAGTAAGATGATTTTAAGGCCTATTAATAATTTTATTCACTGAATATTTCTGCCTATTCTAATTATGATATTTAAAAATCACATAGATTTTAAATTGCATTATTTAAGTGAATTGTTCCCTATTAGAACACCGATAAAATGCTCAAAATTCTTTTTCTCAGAAGAAGTAATGAGTAGAATCAGAAATGCCTCTTTATGTTGGGTACAGACCTTCCAAACAGAGATGAATTAGTCTCCCTGCTATCTGGTCCCTGAGCTCTATTTAAAATGATCAAATGTACTCATGATCATAGAAAATCTCCAGTGAAGTTTTGTAGTCCATCAGTGCAAAAATCAGCATTTTTTCAATTAGCATAAAAGACCGAGTGGCTGCATAAATTTATCTAATAAGAAAAAGATGACTGAATTAGCAAGCAAGCTGGTCTCTAGTGGGGAAATCAGATCAGTAGATGATATTAACATCTTTTTTTTCTATTTTATATCACTGCAAAGTGGATCGAATAAGTGAATTGAGATGTTGAAACGAAACAATGCTAAAGGTATTTGTCTTATGAAATTGAAAATTGGAATGTATCTGAATAGTACTTATTCTTTCTCTTACCTTGAGTATACTATAACATAGACTGTGCCTCTATACACTCTATTAAGAACTGAGATTTATTGGGAAAAGCACCAAGATATTTGGAATAAGGGGTATCTGAGTTTGACTGGTCAACATAGTTACACTGTGCATGCAATCCTGGTAGGTTTACAAGGGCGATTTAATAATTCCATCTTAAATATAATATCCAGAAGACTTTATAAGTGGTGCTGAAACTATTGCTACTATACTATGTCCATAACTTACACTTATATAGATTAGAAAACTACTGTCCTGAATAGCTGCTTTTTAGGAAATAACAAATAGGAGTCTTTTATTTTGTCCATCTTTCTCTTTGCCCAACTAATAATAAAATTCACAAGAAACTTTTTTTATGCACTACCATTAATAGTCCTTTAAGTTTCATAATGAATCCCCATTTTTCTCCTATTTCCATTTCACAATACCCATAAATTTTTCTCCCTCAGTTGTTTCTTACTATTTTTCTACCTAGTCTCCTTATATTTCAATCCCACTGAGAAATGCAAATTTGTTGTTATCTTTATTTATTCGTCTTTTACTCTAGATTAGATCAGGGATACTTCCATACAAAGAATACAGTGATCCAATACATAGGAGGCTCAGCAGTGGACAGTAGGCACAATTCTTCTGGTAGGACTATCAAGGGAGTTTGGCAGCACAGAGTCATGGAGGACTTACAAGAGAAGCTATGGATGAGAATGTAAAGTATACAGGAAATAAGAGATTTGGGCAGATATATGAATCATGAAATCATTGTAATACCATGGAAACTAACTTGAATGGAGTTAGCACCTGAGATATTTTATAGGAGCTATAGTGAGCCAATCACAACATCTGGGCATAGAATTAATGCCATGCTTGATGGAAGAGGTGGATAATGAGATTTAAGTTATAGAGATCAAATATATGAGGAAGATATAAAATATTTTATATATCTGGTTCTAGAATAAGGACATAATGTAAAGCCTTAAGCAAAAGGATTAAATCACATTTGGGAGTACAATTAGAGATCAGTATCAGAGTAAAATCATAAGCAAATCTGATCCAATCAGATTAAATGCTGAATTAGTGGGTTATTGATATAAGGCTCATCCAAACCTATGTAAGTAAACAAGGATTGGTTCATTCTCTGACTGGCTTATTTCTCTTAGCAAAATAATCTCCGGGTCCATCCATGCTGCCACAAAAGGTAAGATTTCTTTCATTTTTACTGCTGTGTAGTATTCCACTGTATAAATGTAGCACAGCTTTTTTATCCACTCATCTACTAATGGGAACTTGGGCTGTTTCCAGATTTTGGCTATTGTAAATAATACTGCAGTAAACACAAGGGTGCATATCTTCTTTGAAATTTGTATTTTGGGATCTTCAGATATATTCCCAGAATTGGGATTGCTGGGTCATAAGGCAGTTCCATCTTTATTTTATATTTTGAAGAAACTCCATATTGTTTTCCACAGTGGCTACAATAATCCAGTCAGAGAAGGACACATACATATGATCTCCCTTTTATGTGGAATCTAATGAGTAAAATAAACTGATAAACAAAATAGGTACAGAAACATGGATATATGTCAGAGGGGAGGGACTGGATGAAAGCATGTAAGGGGTTAGCCAACACAGACACACACACACACACACACAGAGAGAGAGAGAGAGAGAGAGAGAGAGAGAGAGAGAGAGAGAGAGACAACAGTGTAGTGATAGAGAGTAGAGAGAAAGGGGTATTACTGATGGAAGTGGTCAAAGGTGAGGGGGATGGGAATGGAAAGAGACTTTTCTTGGGACAATGGGTATATGATGCAGTGTGAAGATCATGTTTTATTGAATTGACACTTAAAATCTGTATGGTTCTGTGAAACAATGTCACCCCAACAAATTCAATTAAAAATGATTGGTCCAATACAGTTTGCACATGCCTTTATCTCAGCCTTCACATTTCTATTCCCTTAACACACCCCTCTGGTGCATTATTTTATTACTAGAGACCTGGTGCATAAAATTCATGCATGGGGGGGGGTCCCCTCAGCCCAACCTGCACCCTCTCGCAATCCAGGACTGCTGGCTCCTAACTACTTGCCTGCCTGCCTGATTGCCCCTAACTACTCTGCCTGCCTGCCTGATACCCCCTAACCACTCACCTGCTTGCCTGCTCACCCCTAACCACTCGCCTGCCTACCTGATCACCCCTAACTGCTCACCTGTCTGCCCGATTGCCCTTAACTGCCTCTGCCTGCCTGATCACCCCTAACCACTCACCTGACTGCCTGATTGCCCCTGTCTGCCTGATCACCCCTAACCACTCTGCCTGCCTGCCTGATAGCCCCTAACTGCTCATCTGCCTGCCTGATTGCCCCTAACCACCTCTGCCTCAGCCCCCGCCACAGCGGCTTCATTCTGAAAGATGTCTGGGATGACATCTGGAAGGTTGGTCATTAGGCTATCTGGTCTAATTTGCATATTATGCTTTTATTATTATAGGTATTCAGATAAAGTCTTATCTGAAGCCCCTCATGCAGAATTATATAACTGTTTCCTGAAATTGCAATAACACTTTTATAGTACTTAATACATGGTAAATTTTATGCAATTTTCACCTAGGTAAAGGAAGAAGAAAAAAGGCTTAGGGTAAATATAGTTTGCAGTTGAAGTTAAGTATTCCAAGTCAGGGACAAAGAAAAATTCCTGAAATAACAGAAACTATTATGCAAATAATTCCAGAAAATTGCATTATTACCAACAGAAAAGAAACAGATATAAGTAAAAATGACAAATTCTGCATTAGTCTGAGTTTATTTTCAGGATGAAGGAACTCCTAAAGTTCTTCTAAGCAGAAAGGGACTCTATCCGTGAACTTGGTTTTTTCAGAATTATTAAATGGATTGAAGAAAGTTGAGCCAACCACAGAATTCTGAAAATGTGTTTTCCTGAGGCAATCGATATGGGAATGAAAAATGAAGGAGGGTCGACCAGATGTATCAGAGATAATTCAGTTAGAAAACAGAAACTATAGGAGCTATTTCAAAAGAGAGAATTTCATGTAAGAAGTTAAAAAACAGATATTGAAGAGTTTAAATGGCAAAAGGAGAAGGAATGAACGTAGGGGTAATAAATGAAGAAATGGTTATTACCTTTAGAAATGGGAAAAAATATTGGGATTTTCAGAACCTAGAGATCAAGAGTGCAATCCACATAGATTTGGGAATGAGATATAAGAAGATGAAGTGTCACCCAGCTACCCTGGTAACTCAGAGCCAGGCAGGTAGGGTCTTGTGGACAATAACTCAGACCTCAGAGCAAGGTGTGCTACTTAGTATCTCATAGGGTCAAACTAAAGGTCCCATAGGGCCAGGGTGGAAGCCTTCCCAGGAGATGGCATTTGTTCAGAGGAGGGGTTTTGTAGAGCTGGAAGTCAGTCTAGTCTTGCTAAGCCCCTGGAAGAGAGGAAAGGGTGATGAGGATGGTTCAGAAAGAGTAAATTAATTACATTGTAATTTGTTAAAACAGATTGATCTCAGTCCTTTGAGAGCTTACAATAAGTATGATAGAATATACATTTAATAAATTATTGATTCATAATATATTGTTATGAATCAATAATAAATTCTACCACAGATTATATTGTAACTGGAGAACCTACGTATATGCATATATGCATAACCCATGGACACAGACAATAGTGTGGTAAAGGCCTGGGAGGGGCAGGTGCAGGGTAGAGGGGGTCAATGGGGAAAAAAAAAAGGGGACATTTGTAATACTTCCAACAATACAGATAATTAAAATAAATCCTATCTAATAAAAGAGTAATATGCAAATTGACCGTCACTCCAACACACAAGATGGCTGCCCGCATGTGGTCAAAAATGGTTTCCCCCATTTGGACACAAGATGGCCACCACAAGATGGCCAGCAGGGAAGGGCAGTTGGGAGGGATCAGGCTAGCAGAGGAGGGAAGTTGGGGGCAACTGGGCCTGCAGGGAAGGGCAGTTGGGGGGACCCAGGCCTGCAGGGTAGGGCAGTTAGGGGTGACCAGGCCTGTAGGGGAGGGCAGTTAGGGGCAAACAGGCTGGCAGGGGAGCAGTTAGGCATCAATCAGGCTGGAAGGGGAGTGGTTAGGGGTGATCAGGCTGGCAGGCAGAAGCAGTTAGGGGCAATCAGGCAGGCAGGAAGGTGAGCAGTTGGGAGCCAGCAGTCCTGAATTATGAGAGGGATGTCCGACTGCCCGTTTAGGCCCGATCCAGATAGGACATCCCTCGAGGGGTCCCAGATTGGAGAGGGTGCAGGCTGGGCTGAGGGACACATACCCCTGTGCACGAATTTTGTGCATGGGGCCTCTAGTAAATAAATAAAAGATTTACATCTCAAAGGGGTCAAGAGAGAATTCACAATTACAAGTTATCTAAAAAAATTCCTTAAAAAAGCAGGAGGTAATAAGAAGCCTGCAACAACAATCAGAAAGAATATATGCATTTCTATGTTCATAGCAGTGTTAATTACAATCTGCAAACATCCCAAGTGCCTATCAATAGGTGTATGGATTAAAAACTGTGGTACATTTACACAATGGAATACTATGCAGCAATAAAAAAAGAAGTATCTTTTACTTTTTGAGATGGTATGAAGGGATCTGGAGAGTATTATGCTAAGCAAAATAAGCCAGCCAGAGAAAGACAAGCATCACACGATCTCACTTACTAGTATATATGGAACCTAATGAACAAAATAAACTGATGAACAAAATAGATCCAGAGACATGAAAGCATGGAACAGACTAAGGAATCTCAGAGGGAACGGGGTGAGGGTGCAAAGAGAATAACCAAAGAACTTATATGCATACTAGAGGCCTAGTGCATGAAATTCGTGCATGGGGTGGGTCCCTCAGCCCAGCGTATGCCCTCTCAAAATCTGGGACCGCTCGGGTAGGGTCCCTAGGCCTGGCCAGCAATCAGGGCCTATCAGAGATTTCCTTGCCCTGGCTGCCGGCAGCTGGCTCTGCCCCCGCCACTGCCACTGCTTGCCATCTGTGTGGTGCTGCCCCCACTCCCCTGCCACCAGTTGTCTCCCTCTGCAGGAAAAAGGCATTGGGTGAGATCACTTAGCTGGCCTGGGCCTTCCTCTGTGGAGCCATCGCTGGCTGGCCCCATACACCTGCCACAGCCTCACTGGACAGTGGCCTGGGCCTCCCTCTATGGGGCGATCGTGGAGTCCCTCCCCCCATCGATCGCCCCACCAGTTGGTGGCTGGGGCCTCCCTCTTTGGGGCGATCGATCACAGAGCCCCCATCAATCACCCCACAGAGGGTGGCCTGGGCCTCCCTCTGTGGGGCGATTGTGGGGCGATGGTGGGGCCCCCTGACCAATTGCATTGCACCCGCCTTGGCTAGCCTGGTGCCAGTGCATGTCATAGCATGGTCATCCAGAAGGTCATCCAGATGGTTGTTCTGCTGTTTGGTCATTTGGTAGATTTTCATATTACGCTTTTATTATTATAGATATGCATATCCCATAGACACAGACAATAGTGCAGTGAAGGCCTTGAGGGTGGAGGGCCGGGTGGTAAAAAAGGAGACATCTGTAATACTTTTAACTATAAAGATAAATTAAAACAAAACAAACAACAACACAAGGGAAATGGCCCATTATCACAGCAGTCATGGCATAGGTCAGGAATTCTGAGCAGAATAGTGTAGGGAAAAACTTGGGTCATGGTAATAAGTCCGGAATTTAGTTTGTCAATTGCCAAAATGACAGCAACTAAAGCAGTTCCTTCGCAATATCAAGCCAAACTTAACAACTTTATATATATATATAAATACACACACACACACACACACACATACATATATATGTGTGTATATATATTTAACTTTAATAATGTAACATATATTTTTTCTGGTGTTTCATTAAGGAAGTTTGTAGAAAATCAATCTATTGTGTAAAGACTCATTTAGCCTAGTGAGAAAGTCATTATTAAAGTTGAGTGAAGCTTAAAATACACTTCTCTGGTACCCTTCCATCAAATTATTAACACAGAACAAAAAAAACAAAACACTACAGCCCAACAGGTTTGGCTCAGTGGATAGAGTGTCCTTTGGACTGAAGGGCCCCAGGTTTGATTCCTGGTCAAGGGCACATGCCCGGGTTGCAGGCTCGATCCCCAATGTGGGCCATGCAAGAGGCTCATTGATATTTCTATCTCTCTCTCCCTCTCATTTCCTCTCTGAAGTCAATAAAAAATATATTTTTAAAAAAAGCAGCACAAACAGAGTCTGGTACTTCATGCACTCCACACATTTTTAATACAGTTAATAAAATACTTAACAGCAGTTATAGTATGCCATTTCAATGACCTATTAGATGATATTGTTCAATATAGGTCAGATTGCTTCTAAGCTGTTGCAGATAAAAAGTCATTTTTGTTGTGAATGACTATTTGACTCAATTGGCAAGGTATTAATGAATAATTCTTGAACATCAATTTTTAAGGTGAATTTTTGTAGTATTATTTGGAAATATTTAATTCTGCTATAGAGAACAAAAACAAAACAAATAAAAAGTGATAATAATATCCTAAAATGCTGATTATAGATATAAAATGGCCTAATAGCTTGTGATATATAGGCACAATTCATAAAATATATGAAATATAGAGAGTAAGTCAGAAACTTGTAAGATTCATTAAAGGTAGCATAAATGGAATACATATGATTAAAATGATAGAGCAAACAAGAATCTTACATATAGATGGAAAAAACACCTCATAAGGTACAGATCATGTTACTTTCAGATTGGTAGCTATATCATCCCTAAATTGCTCCTCTCCCCCATCCACTGGTGACAACTGGTATGATCTTACTCTGCCCCCATACCCGTTAATCCATAGAAACAAATAAAAGAACATGACTGCTCATCAGGCTATCTGAGGAGCTACAATTGCGTGGCAAGGAGTAGTTAACTGATCTGAATCACTCAGAGTGAGTATGTGTTTGTTCTGTGCATCTTCTGTCTGCTGAACCCCCTTGTTCATTCATAACTTTGGGTTTGTACATGTCATCAGAAGGGGTATCTGATGTGGAGAGAGAGAGAAGAGAAGGGACAGGTGGAGAAGGAAGGAGGGTTGGAAGGAAGCAAAGCAGGAGGGAGGGAATACAAGAGCATTGGTTATTACAGAATTAAGGTAGTGTTCTTTCTACCCACTTTCACCCTGTCCTAAGTATTAATCAACCCCTTAACTACCCCTTTGTTGCTTGCTGTGTTGTAAAGCAATGTTAGAAGCCATGTGTTTTGTGATCCTGTCTCTGGGATAATTTGCTTGTTCATGTACTTGGAGGCTACTGCAACATCAAGGGAACTTTCCAAATGACACCTTGGTGTTCACCAGAGTAAAAGGAGTTCTGACAAGAATGACATTTTCATCTTCTAGACTTTTGAAAAAAACTTCTTCAAATATTCAAAATCTATTTACCAAGGGAAATTGAAAATGAAATTGCCATTTGGGTAGTGAACTTTTATAGGTAGACTGATATATTTATGCCTGATTGGACAGCTTTTCTTAAAATGCCACAGGAAATAAGAATTGTCACATGTGGAAACATTTTGGAAGAGAAAACTATTATTAGTATATTCTGCAAGGTCAGAATATACTGAATAATTTGTCTTATTGGAATAACACTGCCTTTCTGAATATTGAGCATAATGCATGTCAATCATCATGGCATATTATAATGACAGGTCTATTTTTCAAATAGAAATTAATATAGAGCATGTCTCTATTATGACAAAATTTTATAAAGAGTGGACATACAAGGAGAAAAAGATATTTTAGCTCTAGCTGGTTTGGCTCAGTGGATAGAGTGTCGGCCTATGGACTGAGGGGTCCCAAGTTCGATTATGGTCAGGGCCACATGCCTGGGTTGCAGGCTTGATCCCTGATAGAGGGCATGCAGGAGGCAGCCGATCAATGATTCTCTCTCATCACTGATGTTTCTATCTCTCTCTTCCTCTCTCTTCCTCTCTGAAATCAATAAAAATATATTTTAAAAAGATATTTTTATATTTCCCATGAATCCAGGTTTATATTTCCTCTTAAGATTTAAGAAAAAAAACACCTGAAATACTGCATATTATCCTATCTAATAAAGAGGGAATATGCTAATTGACCCTCACACCATTGCAAAGATGGTGGCGCCCATAGCCAATAAGAAGGGAATATGCTAATTGACTGCCACGCCCTCAAAGATGGCAGCACCCACAGCCAATAAGGAGGTAATATGCTAATTGACTGCCACACCTTCAAAGATGGCGTTGTCCACAGCCACAAGATGGCTGCACCCAGTCCCCTCAGCCCCTCAGCCACCCAGGGCCAGCCCGAGGCACAGGCAAGCCTCGAATGGCAGCTTCCCAGCTGCCCAAGGCTGCCCGAGGCTAAGGTAACCAGGGCTAGTCAGCTTGCACTGCTGGCAGTGGCAGCACCAGAGGTGTGATGGGGGTGTGACCTTCCCCTGATTGCCGGGTCGCCTCCCACCCCTGAGGGCTCCTGGACTGTGAGAGGGGGCAGGCCAGGCTGAGGGACTCCCCCTCCAGTGCATGAATTTTCATGCATCAGGCCTCTAGTTTTTAATAATATAGTTAATACAATTTAATTAGGCTAACTTTTCTTAAACACTAATAAAATTCATGATGACCTTTGAAACTAGATATAAAAATAACTTTCAATTTTACTATAAAATTATGGTTAGGTGATTGAGTTCATGATCTACAAGAAAAAAATATAATCTATCACATAATATTTGGGAAAATTTGGGTTGATGTTTAAATTTAAAGCAAGAACTTCATAATGACATGGGGGAAATGTAAAAACTATTTATATATTCATTATAATAAAATGGAATAAAAATGAGTTATATCGTATGTGTACTGTTCAATCATTTGCCATAGGGGACAACCTTTTTTTTTAAAAAAAAATAGTAAGATTCAAAATAAATTTATATGTAGATGTATGTGTATATACATGTGTGCACATGTATAGTGTGATGGCATAATAAAATGGGAAAATTATTTACCAAAATGTTACCTGTTTTTCTGTTATTCCAAATGTTGCCTACATTACCTCCACTTAATATGATAAAAAAAAATATATATGTTTGATACTCTCCACACTGTGTCTTGAAAAATCATAAAATTCTGGGCAAAATTGCTAGATCTATTAGGATCTGTTTTGCTAGAATATGTGGAGCCTTCATTCAGTGTATTTTCAGAACGGGGCTGAGCTACTTACTCCAGAAAGTTATACTCAAATGAAGGATTCTCAAGATATTCGGAGTCTTTTGTTTTAAATTGCTCCCCAGAATATAGCACCTCCTGGGGGTGCTGGGCCATAACCAGACACAACATCTCCTACCCTAAAATTAACTCTCCCATTTTTTTCTCCCACATGATCAAATCACCTAAATTAAGATATTAAACTCCTAAACATAAAAACAAAAAACAAGCAGAAGGAAAGAAAACACACACAAAAGTGCCATTATGCTCTTTATCCAGAATAATAACTTAATATTGTTCTAATTTAATATTTACTTAATAAACAAGAAGAGATAGTTGGAATGTATCTCTTCACAATCAACTTCCCTTCCATTCTCCCCTTACCCGCCAAAAAAGAAAAACCCCAAATGGAAGGACCTGACAGAAGCAGATTTACTATATACTAAGGAAGAAAATAATCCCGGAACTATCTCCAAAGTGACTTACTCTTTTCTAAAATACTTTGGATTATTTTACTTATACATGTACTAAAAAGGGGGGAAAAAGTAATTCTACCCAGAAAAGGAAGATATGCTTCAGGAATATAAACTGTGGGTCATTGTGAATTTCTCTCATTAAAGAGAAGAAAATGCATACACACTCACACACAATTATGTATTTGATGTCAGTAAAGCAGTGAATGCAATCTAGGTTGGTGTAACTGTTAAACCATGCTCAGTCCCTCTACTAAAATGATAGCTTTTGGAAGAAAATAAGTAGAAAATTGAATAAAACATCAACGCAAGAATTTTTCGGTTGCTTACAGAAATGGAGAAAGAACAAGTCGGGATGATTCAACTTCATATTTATTCTCCAAATTTAATTTTCTACTAATAACTTTTATTCTGTTTTTCTTTTATCCAAGACACAGAAGGATTTTGGTTTTAATCTCCCTCCTTATCACCTTCCCAACAGAGGTGGAGGTGTTAATGAGCAGTGAAATGGCTGAAAGCAGACTTCAGGAGGCAGGAGAGAAAGAAGCAGAAGGTCTAGGTAACTTAACCAAAAAATCAGTCCCTTAAACATTCAAAATACAATAGTTTTTGTCCACTATTGGTATCTTATTGCCTGAACTAAAAAAAGAAATTGAAGTATGATTTATAGTTTTAAGCTTCATCAACTGGGAAGTCCAATTAGACTTCCATTGATTAATCACTCAAAGCATAAAGATGTGTCTACAGCTCTCTCTAGACGTTTAGACTCAAAAGCAGTTGCTAGTATTGTAATGTCCACAACATCTGCAGGTTTTTTTGTTCTTCATTTCTTTCACCCTCTCTCCTGTCCTCCCTCCCTTCCTTCCTCTTTCTCAGAGTGCTTTGCTACTTTATTTTTCCCTCCCTCCTTCTATCCTTCCATCCCTCCCTCTCTCCATTCAATTTTTTTCTTCTGCTTTTTCATTCTGTTTCTTTCTTCATTTTATTTTTTAAAAAATTCTGGCCCCTGATTAGGAAAACTTCCATCTATTTTTAGATGTCTCAAATCATCTGCGTATCACAGTCTAAAGTGTCTTCTCTTCTTTCTTACAAAATTGGCTTTTCTGCCCTTTATAAGGGGAGGGCAGTTCAGGGCAACCAGGCCTGCAGGGGAGGGCCATTGGGGGTGACTGGGCCAGCAGGGGAGGGCCATTGGGGGCAACCAGGTTGACAGGGGAGGGCCATTGGAGGCAACCAGGCTGGCAAGGGAGGGCCGTTAGGGACATTAGGCAGGCAGGCAGGTGAGTGGTTATGAGTCAGTGGTCCTGGATTGTGAGAGGGATGTCTGACTGCAGGCAGTTGGACATCCCCCAAGGGGTCCCAGATTGGAGAGGGTGCAGGCCGGGCTGAGGGACAACCCCCCCACCCCCGTGCATTAATTTCATGCACCGGGCCTCTAGTATATACACTGAATGGCCAGATTATTATGATCTCTGAATGCATAATAATCTGGCCACTCAGTGTATATCCTATATAATAAAAGGCTAATATGCAAATTGTCCCCTCGACCAGGAGTTCGACCAGCAGGCAGGCTGGCCAACTGCCCATGTCCCCTCCTCCTGGCCAGGCTGGCCGGATCCCACCCATGCATGAATTCATGCACCGGGCCTCTAATATATATATATATATATATATATATATATATATATATATATACACACATATATATATATACATACATACATATATACATATATATACATACATACATATATACATATATATATATACATACACACACACACACACACACATACACTGAGTGGCCAGATTATTATGCATTCAGAGATCATAATAATCTGGCCACTCAGTGTGTATGTATATGTATATATACCTCAGAGATGCACTTTAAAAAGCAACTTATATAATAAATGTGAGAACCCTTTGAAAAAATCAACTGTGGAACAATAGTGTTCTGTCCCTCTGTCTGTGTGCCTACAAAGTTTAATTTATCTTTAAATCAGAAGGTGTTATGTTGGTGTTACTCAGCTTTAATCATTCAGGCTGGCACTACAGTTCAACCATTATTTGCAAATAACTGGTAGGGGTGTGGCAGTATTACATTATGCAATATATTTCTCAACAAGAAGATATAACTTCTTTATACCATGCTCTATATGCTTTTCAGGTTACCTTAGCTTTTAGAATTACTGTTTATTTAATAATGCTTTTGCAATTTCAGGATGACACAAGGAAAATTAATACTTTCCCATCTTCAAATCTGAATAATAACTGGTAGATTAAGAAATTTCTGATGATGATGTATAAGCTGAGAAGACAATAGGCATCCTTCATTATTGAGTTGTGTGGTATCCTAATGAGAAGCAGAGCAAATCAGGGGTAACTGGAATTTCTAATTATTCCGGCTTTATCCCGGATTATATTTTTATTCTATTACTATCACCAGTAAGAAATGGTGAATAAAATGTAATTCTAACTTTATTACTTTATAAAGCAATAATTAAGTATTCTAGACTCATTTCCTTGTGTCCTATTAAATTTCTGTATTTGAATCCTGCCAAAGGACACCAGGAAACAAATTTCTCAAGTATTCTGCAACTTCCTATTGATTCTCTCTGTTATCATTCTACATCATTTCTGACTATGAGTTAGTTTGTTCACAAGTGGTTAAGATAATGAGTCTAGATTAGAATAAAAATCCTATGGACAACAGTCTGTTTCCTTGAATTGCAATTGTTGATAAGGAAGTCATAATCACTATTGTCCTACAAAAAGAAAACTATAATATAGGTGTATAAGGGACTATTTTTTAATATATACTACACATGTCTATAGTAAATAAATAAGTAAATAAATAATAACAAAAACATGAGTAGAATAAAAATTTTATAAAATATGAGTTAACCTTGTCTTGTCAAAATAAATCAACTTATCTGTTGGAAGGCAATGTGTGGCATCACAGCAAAGGATTTTTCTGATCAAAGTAACTAATAAATCATGAACACATAAAGAAAGAAAAAAAATATATATGAGCTGATCTTCATCACTGAATTTACTCAGAGGCTGTAAAAAAAAAACCCAACAAACCACAAAACTATTTTGCAGCAAAAAATGAAACTTTGCAAGATTCATAAGAGGTTCTGGGACATAAAAAGATCTTCCCCCTCTAAAAATGATGAAATAGGGGGATTTTGCTTTTGCTTCTCCCCTTGTTCCTGTAGAATTTGTATGCCTTCCCTTCGCTCTTTTTTAGTATTCTTCCTCAGGAGTCTTGCATTCATATTCATTAGTGGCTAACTACAGTGCTCCTGGTTTGTCATTAATTCTCTCAGGGACCAAAGAAGCACCCGAAAGCAGTGACCAGGATCATACGCAGCCAGCCCTAAAAAGAAAAAAACTAACTGTATGGCTCACTAAGGAACTTAATCTGCATCTGTCTCCTTTCTGCATCTGTTAAGAACAAGTTAATAAGAATATCTTTCCGCTTCCAAAATTCTGAGTACTAAATGTCACTAAATTAAATCATACTTATTAAGCTTTTAGAACAGTGCCCAGAAAAGTGTGCTCTATATGACAGTATGAATGAAAATATAATGTTATGTATATGGTGAGTCCGAAAGCTTCCAAAGTCCTTTTAAAATCAAATTTTACCCCTCAGACAATTGCCTGGAATTATATTTGTATCACATCTGCTACTTTAGACAGTATAATAAAAGAAAGCATGTAATGGTGACAAGGAAAAAAGCTTCTAAAATCAGGAAAATATGTAGAAGAATAAAAAATGTTGACTGATGTAGCCTTTCATAAAAATCAAAACTATTTAGCATTATCATCCAGAAAACCTTGACTATATTGATTTTGATCACAGGCTTATGATGGTAAAGATTGTCTTTGAGATAAATTGTGTTTTGTTTTTCTCTTTCAAGAAAAGAAAATAGCTTAATTTTAGTTGTTATAAATCTATGTCCTTGCAGTCAGGGTGTACATTTACATTGTGAAAGGGATGAAAAGTCAAGAATCAGAGATACTAAAGGATATGAGTGTCTTCTGCTCTGCAAGGGGCCCAGGACTTAAACCATGTTCCTAACGTAGGTTCAGGCATTTCTTTCTTTCTTTCTTTTCCCCCCTTCATTTTGATTGAATTTATTGGGGTGACTCTGGTTAAAATTTGACCAGTTTCAGGTGCACATGTTCATGCATTTCTGTTGGATTTTCCCAAGTGTCTGATGAGGCCCAAGAGGCATACTCTGTGGACTTAGCTTGTCTAAGGATCACTGTATCAGTGAGTAATTTTGGTTCTAATGACAGTAGCACATCATTGCTACTTGAGTGACCAAGGCCAGTAATACTAGGAGGCATCTGTTACATAACTTCACCGATGTATCACATCCTTGGGGATATAGGCAGCAGTGTATGCAGAGTTTGAACATGCACGGGGCTTCTAAATCTTTATTCCCCTAAACATTGATGGCTATGGGTTATGACCAATGCCAACCTAAACAAAGTGGTACACTGAGGAAAGTTCAAAATTGTCAAGAAGATGAGTTTATTCAGGAATAGCAGAGGAATTGTAATTCAGAAGAAACTTTAATAAACTTCAGGTGAATTTATTGATGGTTTGGGGTATGCTATATTTATCAGGAGGTAATATAAAGAGGGGAGACTTTAGAGTCTGTTATAAAAAACCAAACGCACACACACACACACACACACACACACACACACACACACAAACCAGAGGCCAGTCTTGAAAATTCCCCAAGCAGACAAAGCCAGTCCAGTCATATAAGCAAAGCTCAATTCAGCCTATTCTGGAAGACCAACCCAACCTGGATTGTTTCTTGTTCATGTCTCTGGAAACCATAAGCAAAACTTCCCAAGGTTATTATGACCAATTCCTTATCATTTAAGAAAATTCCAATATTGCCAGTTTTTTGAAAATTAGGCATTAACAGGAAATCAGTTTCTTTTTCCTTAAGTTTTGTTTTTTTGAGAGTATATGTGTGAGATTTTTCCATTTTATATCCACCAGTCACATTTTAGATTGAAATTCTTTCATACCAACAATAATTAGTAGATTTATATATGTAAGAGGGAACATTAGAAATAAATTTAAGGGAAGTGATCTCTGATGAAACTGAATGCCCTAAGTTGGTAAAGTCATACAATATGGCATAATTTATACTCAGAAGTTGGTTACCTTTGTTTTGGGTGGAGTGGACCCAAGATCAGTACCACCTGGTTTACAAGTCCCCTTGAATATGGGTTAGACTGAATATGACATAATCATGCCCATGATTAGGTTATATTTTATTATGAAAATGAAGGGGTTTGCAGATTTAATTATTATCCCAAATCAGTTAACTTTAAGTTAATAAAAATGAAGATTGTCCTGGGCAGGTTTGTCATAATCAAGTGAATTATTAAAATGGATACAGTCCTTTAAAAAAATATTTGAAGGAAGATAAATGTTTCTATCTGGCTTTGAAAACAAACATTTATGTGTGAACTGTTTCTAGAGGGGACACTTGGCAAGGAACCAAGGAGATAAGTATGAGCGGTCCTTAGCTTACAGGCAGAAAGAAAACAGTAATTTAATTTCTATAACTGCAAAAAAAAAAAAACAACACCAAAAAACAAAAACAAACCACACACACACTCAGACACACACACACACACACACACACACACACACACACACACACACACACCTGAATTTATCCATCAATTTGAAGGAGCTAAGAAGCAGACAACTTCTTCATACAGCTTTAAGATGAATCTTCACTGGCCAATACTTTGATTTCAGCCTGGTGAGACTTTGAACAGATCCAGCTAGTCCACTTTGGGTCATCCTTGTGAGAAAATAATTTGTGCTGTTTTAAGTGACTAAGTTTGTGGTAATTTATTATGCAATTAAAAAAAAAACTAGACAGAAACCAAGATGGCGGCATAGGTAAACACCCAAACTGCTGCCTCGCACAACAATTTCAAAACTACAACTAAAAGACAAAACATCTATCACCCAGAACTATGAGAAAGCTGGCTGAGTGGAAGTTCTACAACTAGAAGGAAAGAGAAAACAGCATTGAGACGTGCACAAGCACTGAAAAGCTGAGGTACGGAGGCACGCGAATCGGGCTGGCGGCGGGTGTCTGGGTGCGCTGCTTCTTTCAACCCAAAGGGAGACAAACTCCCAATTACTCTGAACTCCAGTTTATGGGGAGACGCTGGGGACCCAAACGCCTACAGGGAGAAGCTGAACTGTCTGCCATCAGGTTGGAAAGTGAGGGTGGCTTCCTTGCAGAGGTGTGCACAGCAATCATTGTTTACTGCGCTGGGGCGCAGGATGAGGGGACATGGAAACACTGAGACGCAGAGACGGCTTACTGGCAGCCATTGCTGTTTGCCACACCCTAGCCTAGTGACTCCCTGAAACCCTGCCCCACACAATCTACAAACCCACCCAAGCTCCGTGCAGTGGCTTTTGCATATAAATGGCCTGCCTTATTGAGGCTTAACCAAACAAACTGCAGCCCTGGTCAGATAGCTCCAAAACCTCCAAACCCCAAGCAAAGAGGAGAAAACTGTAGTTCTCGCTGTAGCTCCTGTTGGGTGGCCTCAGACAGTAGCTGACCTGCACCCTATTGGAGATCCAGAAGCTAGTGTATCTAGTGGTCAGTGTGAGACGACAACAGATTTCAACTACTCACATCCATAAGTGACACATTCAAGAGGCAGACTCAGTGAGCACCAAAGCCCCACTGAAGCAAGTCCTGCCCCATAAGCGTGTCTCCAGTGCAGCAATTCTTCCATTATAGACACAGCAGGTCCTCACAGCCAATTGGCCTGGAGGTCAATTCCTCCCAGTGACACCAACAACAATCAAGACTTAACTACAATAAGGCTGTATACACAGTCCACAAAGGGGTGCATCAAGAGTGTCCACCTCAGGCTGACCCACTGGCCCATATAGGACACCTAGCACACAAAGCCACCCTCCCAACTCAGTGAAGCAGCAAAAATGCGGAGACAAAGAAACAAATCACAAATAAAAGAAATGGAAGAAAACAAATGACTGGATATAGAGTTCAAAACCACGGTTATAAGGTTTTTCAAGAATTTCCTAGAAAAGGCTGATAAATTCAACGAGACCCTCGAGGATATGAAAAAGGACCAATTAGAAATTAAACATACACTGACTGAAATAAAAAATATTATACAGAGTCCCAACAGCAGACTAGAGGAATGCAAGAATCAAGTCAAAGATTTGAAATACAAAGAAGCAATAAACACTCAACCAGGAAAGCAAAAAGAAAAAAGATTCCAAAAATTTGAAGATAGTGTAAGAAGCCTCTGGGACAACTTCAAGCATACCAACCTCAGAATTATGGGGGTGCCAGAAGAAGAGAGAGAGCAAGATACTGAAAACCTATTTGAAGAAATAATGACTGAAAACTTCCCCCACCTGGTGAAAGAAATAGACTTACAAGTCCAGGAAGTGCACAGAACCCCCAAAAAAAGGAATCCAAAGAGGACCACACCATGACACATCATAATTAAAATGCCAAGGGCAAAAGACAAAGAGAGAATATTAAAAGCAGCAAGAGAAAAACAGTTAATTACCTACAAGGGAGCACCCATACGATTGTCAGCTGATTTCTCAACAGAAACTATGCAGGCCAGAAGGGAGTGGCAAGAAATATTCAAAGTGATGAATAGCAAGAACCTACAACCAAGATTACTCTGCCCAGCAAAGTTATCATTCAGAATTGAAGGTCAGATAAAGAGCTTCACAGACAAGAAAAAGCTAAAGGAGTTCATCACCACCAAACCAGTATTATATGAAATGCTGAAAGGTATTCTTTAAGAAGAAGAAGAAGAAGAAGAAAGTAAAGATAAAAATTATGAACAACAAATAATTATCTATCAACAAGTGAATCTAAAAATCAAGTGAATTAAATATCTGATGAACAGAATAAACTGGTGAATATAATAGAATCAGGGGCATAGAATGGGAGTGGATTGATAATTCTCAGGGGAAAAGGGGTGTGGGGGGTATGAGAAGAGACTGGACAAAAATCGTACACCTATGGATCAGGACAGTGGGGAGGAGGTAAGGGGAGAGGGTGGGGTGGGAACCGGATGGAGGGGAGCTATGGGGGGGGGGAAGGAGAAACAATTGTAATAATCTGAACAATAAAGATTTATTAAATTTAAAAAAATCTAATATAAGGAGTAGTAGAGGCAATCATAAATCTCTACTAGAAAAATAAATGTATTAGTCTCTTGCAGAATTGTATGTCTAAGTTTCCTGTATGACAGGGAGGAGCTATCCCAGAAAGATTAAAGGAGATGAATAGTTCTCCTTTAGTTATTTAGATGTGGCTGTGTGTTTTTTTTGCCTCCATACTGATGTGGAGGCACTAATAAGCTATTCCAGAACATGGTTCTGATTTGAATTTGAGTCACTTGCTAATCCTATCATACCTACTCATTTGGTGATAATTAGAGAAACAAATGTATCTCATGATATCGTGAACAATAAAAGTAGCTAAGGGCTATCTTGAGTGATAATTTGCTCCAGTTCTGCAAAATACCTAGAATTGACCAAAAGAAAGGAATTGATGCAATCAAGATGACTAAAGACTATGTAGCCAATATGTCAACTTACATTTAGACCACCACCTCTGTGTTTTCAAATTTATGCAGGTTGTCTTCCCATGCCACTTGGTCAGCCGTGTTAGAGATCAGTGCAGGCCGGAGCCAGAGCCAGAGCCAGAGCCAGAGCCAGATAGCTGCTGACTCAAACACAATGCTGCTGCGTACAGTGTCCCTATTGTGGCAAGTGCCTTTTTGGTTTAACACAATCAGTCTCCTCTTTTTAAGAAAATAATAGATTCAGATTGTAATTGTTCTGGTTTTGTCAAATCCATAAAGAAGAATCATCATTATGGCACATAGGTCAGAGGAAGGAAGGCAGGAGGCCTGTGCTGCTGAGTAGACACCAGCTGAGGGCCTCTATAGGCTGCAGCAGCTACTCGCCCACCCCAGACCCAATTACCATGGTACTAAGCATCACGAAATATTTTAGCCGTGCTCCTCTTGGAGTTTCTGACCTTATTTGCATTTTGTTTTGTACCTAAATGATTGCCAATGTCCTTTAGTTTTTATACTATGTTTCCTTGGTCATTTAAGTCAGCATGATTCTAAGTTCATACTTCTGAGAAGGGGAAGTTTGACTGTAGCTGATGGGAAGGTTTCTCCAATATGCACCTTGGTAGGACATCTGAGTCTATTCTCAGGATTCTCAGGAGGCCTATATTAGCCACAATGGAATTTACAGTTCAAATCAGGGTTTCACTGAATCAAGTGAATACTACCTTTTCAGTGAATACCACCTATTCAGTAAAAGTAATTCAGTTGTTCAAAAGTGACTATAAAACAGCCTTGTATTTGGATCACATTAGTGGTTTACTGCATTTTCTCTTATACACATATGCACACACTATATGTATTCCAAGAAAAAAAGAAAAGAAAACGTTGTACAAATAATTAAGTCCGATTAAATGTAGGCAAATTTCTTAAAAAACATATGTAAGAAATTATTCTAAAACTAGTTTCTATACCCAGAGAAGATTCCACAGAGGTTGACACTATTGTGCATGGCTTTGTTTAAAGTTCATCATGAGGAAAAGGGAAAATAGACTAATTACAAAACTTCCTATTTTTTTGCCTCCACTCTTCATTACTTTAAAGAATACCATTTCTAAATTTCTAATTATCTGAACTCGAAAAATTACAGAAATGGGTTTTAAAATGTGCAGCATCTTCTTTCATACTCTGAAATGTATGGGAATACCTGCTTCAGAGAAACTGCCTCACAGACTTCAAAGCCTTAAACATTCCGTTTTAAGAAGTTATTAAATAGTATTATTTCAATGATAGAGATATAAGGTAACAATATAATGTAACAATTCGGATTCTAATTCTCTTATGGGACTCAAAAGCTAATTTTCTAGCTTTAGCTGTTGTCTTCTTCAGTAAAATTAACATGAATGAAATGCAAACTTTAACATTCTAGTAAACCTTTGTTGCTTTTGTTGTTAACTGAAGCATAGAATAACTGAAATGCAATCACATCCCTTAATCTCAAAGTTGCAGACTGCTGGAATTTAAGAAAAAAAGCAAAAAACCTTTTTGCACTTTTGATTGAGTAATCTGCGTGTTTATGGAGCACTTAGAAGAGATTAATGAAAAGCCAGCATGTGGAAAACTGAACTAACCTTACACTAATTAGTTTTTCTGACCTCTATGACTTCCACAAAGTGAATAAAGGCAAAGCATATAATGACAAATACCTTGTTTTTCCCTGGATGAAGCTTGATTTATATGTACTTGCTTTAAACTTTTTTTTTAGATTTTCATAAACTCTATGCTAATAAAGAAAAATTTGCAAATACACAAATTAGTCACAAATAGTTCTTAGTAGGCCTAAAACAGGCAAAGTCCTATGTTTGTATTTCAAAAGCTAGACTGAAATTTCTAAGTTTAGGTATCCTTGGGTTCTTTCCAGAACTCTATCAGGATTAATTACTTTCACCACCTTTAAACTTTCTCCTCTTGGGTTTTATAACAGCACCACGTTGATTATCTGATCTTAAGGGCTAAGATTTGGTTTGGTGATGCTACTTTCTCTGCCAGTGTTTGGTGGGGACTTTCTCCAAATGAGATGATCTGTTATCAGATCATATCTCCTTTCAATTTCTCTTAGAAATTTCATTCACATCTATTCTTCCAACAGTGATCTTAAGATAAAGAGAAAAAATTGCTCCTTAATACCAGCTTTTATTTTGATATCTATTCCATAATAAACCTGCCTTCTAGTCACCTCTAATTGGAATTTCCCCAAGCTCATTAATGTTTATTTGCACATCTATCCCGAGTCAGGCAGAGATATCCAAAATTGAATATATTTTTATCTTAAATATATTTTAACATTTTATATTATATTACTTTACAATATAAACTCTGTATCAATCTCTGATGTTGGAATAACATTTCTAATAATTATGTACCAATGGCTACACAGTTTCTGGAAAATACAAAAACCTAGCAAGTGCCTCCTGAATTCATAATCATCATATAAAAGGTGGTTATTAAGTTTTCCTCAAATCCTCCTGCATTCTGTAAGCAAATATATATATATATATATATATATATATATATATATATATATATATATATATATATATATATTTCAAAGAGGAAGAGAATGGGAGAGAGAGAGACAGAAATATCAATGATGAGAGAGAATCATCGATCAGCTGCCTCCCACACCCCCCAACTGAAGATCTAGCCTGAAACCTGGTCATGTGCCCTAACCAGGAATCGAACTGTGACCTCCTGGTTCATAGGTCAATGCTCAACTACTGAGCCATACTGGCCTGGCTAGGAATTTTCTTTTAGTACTGAAATAAAATCACTAGTGTGCACATTCCAGAATCTTCTCCCCTAATATTTCTGAGCAAATGCAGTGTGAAAATATTAGTTTGATGGTGTTTTAAAAAGGTGTCCTTGTCACCTACATTCCAAATTCCTGATACATCTTTAATTTTTGTCTCTTTTAGTATCCCTTCTAAAGTCTGCTAAAAGTGGTGGATTTTTTTTCTGCCTTTATTCACCAAATTACTGATAATATTATGTTTTGAAGGACAGCATACTTTTACTGAATATTTATAAATAATGGAGGGTAACTAAAGCTCGAATAGTATACTTAAAATGTATTATTAGACACCAAGGAATATACATTCATGAATTATCTCCTACACAGAAAAGTTCTCATTGGTGGCCTACTAGGAAATAACATTCTTATATTAGAATTTATGTCTACCCCATAAATATAAGAAAAAAACCCCACAATATGTCATCCCTCATAACAAGAGGAAATAGACACTGTTGTGTCATTATATTAGTTGCCAAAGGCTTCAGTTAAAAACAAACAACCAAAAAAACAGAAACTGACATGAAAAAAAATACCAGAAACTGACGTGAACCAGAGACTAGATGACTGAAAACAATAGTAACCCATACTCGCCCAATTATTGAGGCTAGAACTGCAAAACCAAAGATTGACACAGTTGGTTACTTTTGGAGCCACAGAGGGATAGTCTGCTTCATTTTCTCCCCTAGCTTCTGGTGGTTGTCAATAAAACATTGGTGTTTTTCATCTTATAGCTGCTTCACTCCAATCTCTAGGTCTACTGTCACATGAAATCCATCCTCTATGGGTGTCACCTTTATGCCTCTGTCCAAATTCCCCTCTGTTTTCTTCTTTTTAAATTTGATTTCATTTATTTTTTTTCCATCACCATTTATCCCCTCTATAACCCTCTTCTACCCGTTCCTGCTGTTTCCTAATACAAAGACACCACTCACCAGATTAGGGCCCACTCTAATTAAGTCTGACCTTTAATTAACCTTTTTTACATATGCATAGTTCCTATTTCCAAATAAGGTCACATTCAGAAATATACTGAAGTCACGCTCCTGAGTTTTACATACCTGGTTTCTACCAGGTTCTCACAGTGAATATCAGAGAAAACCCCCTTAATGCTTCTAGGAAGGATGGTGGAAAAGGAACAGTTTCATAATATGCCAGAGCTTTCTGCTGTCTTTTAACAAGGTCTTCCTTTAGGAGAAAGGAAGTATAAACTGCTGTGGTTTTATTAGATCTAACTGATCTGAGGGAAAGAAAATACTAAATTCTAGCCAGCTCTAGACTTACTGTGGGTGAAGGGAAATATCTCATTCTAGCCCAGTGAATCCATCCTCTCCTACCTAAGGTGTGGGCTGGGAGAATACTGAAATCCATGCATGAAAGTCACAGTCTAGACACAGACTCATTTAAAAACTGAGACATAATCATCTATAATAATAAAAGTATAATATGCAAATTGACCAAACGACCGAACAGCAGAACGACGGTCTGGACAACCATGCTATGACACGCACTGGTACCAGGCCAGCCAAGGTGGGTACGATGCGATTGGTTGGGGGGCCTCACCATTGCCCCATGATCACCCCACAAAGGGAGGCCCAGGCCACCGACTGGCAGGCTGAGGCCAGTGGGTGGAGCCTCCCTCTGCGGCGGCGATTGTTTGCTGGGCTGAGGGACCCACCTCCCCCCTGAGTGCACGAATTTCGTGCACTGGGCCTCGAATAGGATTATAAAATGCTGCCCCACCCACAGACCTCACCACCACATTAGTAAAGGCCTGCTGATAGCAGGTCTCTTCACCATTACATCATGCCTTGCTACCAAGAAAAGTATTACATCAAGCTATATTAATGTAACAAGCCCCCACCCCCTACACACACACACACACACACACATTAAACATATGAAAGGGACAGAGCAAGCAATCAGAATCAAACTCAGATATAGCAAGGATATTGAAATTATCAGACTAGAAACTTAAAACAACTATAATTAATATGCTAAGGGCTTTAAAGAATAAAGTAGACAGCATGAACAAACAGATGGGTAGGGTAAACAGAGAGATGGAAATTCAAAGAAAGAACCACAAAGAAATGCTAGAGATGAAACACTAACAGAAATGAAGAATACCTTTAAGGGTCCCATTATGGAACCGGAATGGCTCATGTGGGAACCATGCCAGGTCTGAGGATAGTCAAGGCCAATGGGAGCTCAGAGGCCTTGTTATCAATACACCAGATTGGCCAAAGGCTGCTCTGAGCATGAGCCTAATTGGGATGTCCAAGGACTCTGAGCCTGGGAATCCTAATCAGACCAAGATACCACAAGTGGGTGCAAGGACACACAGTACACTCTGCCCTCCTGTCACCCAAATGATTGATGTCACTGTTGGCAACTAGCCTTCTTCGTCTCTGGAGTAATATAGCAGGTTACTGACCAGGAGTCGGCTAGGCAGAACAGACAGAGGTGCAGAGCAGAGGCTGGAGAGCTCCGAGAGAGAGGCAGGGAACACAGAGAACGTAGTTCCTATGTGTGCAGCAGAGAGGAGAGCTCAGACGGAGCTGAGAGCCGATACCGCTATGATGTAAGGACAAGCTCACAGAGAGCTCAGATATAGCTGCCATGTTAACCAGCCAGTGTGCTGGGCAGGGGAGACAGGAGAAGCTGCTGAGCCAGAGAGCTTAGGTACCACTGCGCTGTAAGGCAGTGAGTCTGGGACAGCGTACAACTGCTCAGATAAGGACTGTGGGTACAGAGACTAACGCTGCTTTGTAGAAAAGGTATATACATATTCACCAGCCAGTGTCCGGCTGCCTGCCGGTATGGACTTTGCTGTGAGGACTGTTCTTGTCTGATGGCTATGTGGCCACTGGCTTTTGCAATAAAGACTCATTCTTATATACCCACAACTTCTCATGGCTTCTTTGTCTGCCTCGCCACCGAGAACTGACCCGTGTCTCTGACACTTGGTGCAACAAAGGAGGAACTTGGAGTAAGTTCCCCGCAGCTAGTACAGTGGGCAGGGTTCGAGAAGGGACTTGCCCACTGTACTAGTCGGAAAGAATTGAGAAGAATATATGGACTCAGAACAACTCAGACCAGCCGCCAAGAAGTGCTCCTGCTGGCTCCGACAGCTGAGAAGAGCCCCTCTGAGCCTGAGGGTATCTCAACAGAAATTCCCCTAACTGGAAAACAAAGATGAAGAAAAATAGCAGATAATGTTCAAGAATTCTGGGACAACTACACAAGGTGTAACATATGTGTAATGGGAATACCATCACAAGAAGGGAGATTGGAAGAGAAGAAATATTGGAAATAGTAATGAACAAGAACTTCTCCCAAACCAATGTTAGATCCAGGAACCTCAGCGAATACCAAGCAGGAGTCTGACATGCTTGGATAGGCCTATGCACTGAAGGGTCGCTGGTTTGATTTCTGATCAAGGGAACAAATGTCTCTCTCACATCAATGCTCCTCTCTCTATATATCTCTCCCCACTCGTTCACTCTCTCTAAAAATCAATGGGAAAAATATCCTTGGACGAGGATTAACAAAAAAAGGGGGGGGGCAACAAATAGAAAACAGTAACAAATATGGTGATATTAATCCAACTATAGCAATAATTTCTTTAAATTTCACTGGTAAGTGCACCAGGTAAAAACCAGAGATTGTTAGACTGGATTAGAAAATAAGACGCATCTCTATGTTGCCTATAAGAAACTCACTTTAAATATAAAGACATATAAAGTAAAATATAAACTGTACTTAAAAATGAAACGTAAAAACAACCAAAAAGATGGAGACAAATATACCACATTAATACTAATCAAAAGAAAGCAGGAATAGCTATATTCATTTCAGAAAGAGCAGATTTCAGAATAAGGAAAGTTATCAGGAATAAAAAGCTTTATTATTTAATGCCAAAGCAATCAATTCAGCAAGAAGACATAATAATCTTTAAAATGTATGTGCCTAAAAACTGAAATCAAAATATTGAGGCAAAACAGAAATGCAAGGATAAATAGATACATTCGCTGTTGTAGATTTCAACACTGCTCTATCAGAAATGGACAGATCCAGCAGGCAGAAAATCATTAATGACATAATTGAAATAAACAAAACCATCAATCAACAGGAAATAATTGACTATGCTGTCTAACAACTATAGAATTCTATAGACTACTTTGCCTAAGCTCACATGGAACATTTACCAAGATGGACCACATTTTTAGCTAAAAATTATCAAATTTTAGAATAGAAGTTATACAAATTATACTCTCAGGTCACTATGGAATTAAAATACAAAGGAATTTGATAATAATGGAAAGATATCTGGAAAATCCTAAAATACATGAAGATTAAACAAAGTACTTTGAAATGACACCTGGGTCAAACTTTAAAATTATATGTTTGAATTAAATAAAAATGGAAATACAAATAGTCAAAAATTGTGGGATACAGTGAAAGCAGTATGAAAATTTATATAATTGAATGCACATTTAAAGAATAAGAAACTTCTCAAACTAATAATGTATCCTGAAATGTTTTGAAACTAATAAAGGGAGAGAAAAAATTAATCCAAAGTAACTAGAAAAATAAAAATTAGAACTATATCAGAAATTAATGAAAGTGAAAAGTTAAGCAAAATGTTGTTTCTTTGCAATGATAATGAAGTTAAACCTGTAGACATGATACTAAGAAAAAGAGAGCATACATGTTATTAATATCAGAAATGTAAAAGTGGTGATCACTACTGATCCCATGCACATTGAAAGGATAACAAAGGAATATCATGGACAATGCTATACTCACCATTTTGATGTTAGATGAAATTGACCAACCGATGAAAGACAAAATTTACCACAACTCATACAAAGAAAAGTAGATAATCTGAATAGGCCTATATCTATTAAAGGAATTTAATCAACAACTAATAATCTTCAGAAAGAGAAAGAAAGAGGCTCAGTTAGGTTCATCATAAGTAAATGCTATCAAACACTTTAGGAATAAATGATAGCAGTTTTCTACATCGTCTTCTAGAAAATAAAAGCAGAGGCAACACTTCCTAATTTTTTCTATGAGACCAGCATTAATTGAAAACCGAAACCAGAGGGAGACATCACAAAAAAGAAGCTACAGACTAAATTTTCAGGAGCATAGATGTAAAAACCACCAGCAAACTAGTAGTAAATATAACTCAATAATGTGTAAAATAATTATATACCATGATAATGGAATTTATTTCAGGTATGCAAAGAAGTTTCAATATTTGAAAATCAATTAGTGTGATCCTTTATGTTGAAAAACAAAGAAAAAATTGCATGATAAATTCAATACATGCCCCTTCCCCCCCAGAAAAAGGCATTTGGCAAATTCAGTACCAATTCATGATAAAAAACTGTCAGCAAACCAATAATATAGAAGAATTTCCTCAACTTTATAAAGATAATTTATTTTAAAAATATATAGCTAACATGACACTTAATTATTAGAAATTAGATGCTTTCTCCCTAAAATTGAAAAAAAAGGCAGGATGTCCCCTCTTAAAACTCTCATCCAACATCATACTGGAAAGCCTAGCTAATACAATAAGACAAATAAAGAAAATAAAAGGTATACAGGTTAAGAGGGAAAAAACAAAACTTTTTACAAAAGATATGACTGTCTATATAAAAAAACAAAGAATCAAGCAAAAACACTCTTTGAACTAATAAGCAATTAGTAACAAGGTTCAGGATGCAAGATTAATATACAAAAAGAAATTGCTTTATTATATACCAGCAATGAACATTTGGAATTTGAAATTAAAAGCACAATACCATTTACATTAGCAACAAATAATGAAATATTTATGTGTAAATATAACAAATGTAATACATGTCCAAGACCTGTATGAAGAAAACTATAAAACTTGGATGAAAGGAATTGAAGAATCTCTAAAAATCATGGATTCTTATCCCATGCTTTATGGGGAGGATCCCATGTTCATATTGAGAAGAATTTACTTTTTCCAAGATGTCACTTCTTCCCAAGTCATTCTATAGGTTCAACTTAATTCCAATCAAAATCCAAGCAAGTTATCTTGTGGCTAACACCAACCTAATTCCAAAGTTTATAAAGAAAAGCAAGACTCAGAATAGCAAACATAATACTGAAAAAGAACAAAGTCAGGGGACTGACAGTCTGACTCCCAGATTAATATAAAGTTAGAATCATAAAGTCTGTGGTTTTGGCAAAAGAATAGACAGATTAATGAAATAGATTTGAAAGCCCAGACATAGCCTGGTACAAATATAGTCAACTGATTTTTGACGAGAAGTAAAGGCAATTAAATGGAAAATGGATATTCACGTTAATGATGTAGGTTAACAAATGAATATGCATGTGCAAAAAAGTTATTCTAGACACAAGCAGAAATCAAAATTTGCAAAATCTTACTGAGAACTTTGGGCCCATGAAATTGAATTGCTTTTCCACTATGTTGAAGTCAGTAAATAATAAAAATTATACCAATTAAATAGTTTTGTGTAAGCAATTTTAATTTTTTAAAGAATAGAAAATGAGGCACACTTGGAGCTACAAACCACATTTATGGTAAAAAGTTTTCAGGCTTATCAAATATGTTTGACTACCACCAATATATTTTTCACAGTAAAAAATAGGTCATTTCTCTTTTAGCCTTTTTTTTTTTGTAAAAATGATTTCATATAAGAATGTAAAAGGTCGTTTGAAGTCATATGAACATTTTGTTCATTTTTTAAAATCAGGATCCATTTACTGAAAATTACAGTGTCTTTATAATAGGGAATATTGCCATCTTGTCCTACTTTATCTTATAAAACCAAGAGACATAGTAAAGTAAGTACAGTCCTTTTTCTCCACAGATACCATGTAATGAAAAAAATATATATGACATTGGCAAAAAACAGCTCAATTACAGAGCATTTTACAATTGAAAAATTGCAGGACATTTACCTTATTACTTAATACATAGTACTGGACAGCTGCTCTACAAATAAATGATTGGCATGATGTTACATAGATTAATGCTGTCCGAATATAAATATAAAAACCATTTCACTAAAACTACAGATTTTTGGTGACTTTTTATTTCATTTATTAATTGATCCAACATTTGGACTACACTATATGCAAGGAAATCTGTTGGGCCTGGGGTAAAAACATAAATGTGATTTCTTAGCCATGGGCACTTGATGGTATTACAGTGGAAAGAAAAGCATCACACATAATTCCAATAATATACTAAATGTTGGCAGTTTCCAACTTTGCCTGAGTGACAATTAAACTGTCATGTGTCCTATTAGTGTGTCATGAACTGAAAAGAATATTATTCCACAAATTCGAAAACCTTAATATGTTGTTGGAGCATAAAAGATATGTTCAGTGTGGCTGGAATGTTAAGGGGAAGGACAGCGATGGATCAACCTAAAAGATAAAGTGAGGCCAAAGTATAAAGATATTTATAATTGGCTAGCATTGATTCATTCCTGTGAGACTCAGGGATCCCAGGAAATGAACCATAAAAAAATGGTGCCTGTATACATATAGCCTTTGAAAATTCAATAAGATGTATGTATAAAGTGTTTAAAGAAGATTCTAAGATGTTACTCACACTGCTAAGCACATGAGCAATATTTTTTTTTACATAAAAATAATACTAGAGCTCCAAGAATCATACTTAGATGCTCCATTAAAAATTCTTTTTTTCCAAACTTTTTGTTTGCTCATTTGTTTTTAGTTGCTATATTCAGAATTTTTAAAGCCATATTATTCACCACCCTTGAATGTATGGTCTGCTTCTTCCTTAAAAAACTAAAATCCATACTCTAATAGTTAAAATTCTGACTCTATTAATATATTCAGAAGAAGATGTTGCAGTTTTTATAACCAATTTTACCATTTATAAAAGGGAATAAGGGTATTGTAAAGAGTGTGAGATCCCTGTCTATTCCTATTTGAAAATTCAGAAAACCAGCTACAACTTTAATATATGTGTTTTGTAAAAAATAAATAAATAAAGATAGTGATTTCCTTTATATACACTGAAAGCTGTAATTTAATTCAGTGACTTTGGTAAACGTTCAAAGAAACAAAATATGTCTAAAAAAACCAAAACAAAACAAACAAAATTATATTTTATATACCTTTATTTAGTTTTTTAAAACTATTGAAATGGTTACAGAATCACAAAAAGTTACAAAATAATAATACCAGGGTATCTCATGTATCCTTCACTTGGTTTTCCCCAATACAGTCACATACCACTTAATGATAGGGATACATTCTGAGAAATGTGTCCTTAGGCAATTCCTCCTTGTGGGAACACCATAGAGTGTACTTAAACCTAGAGGACATAGCCTACTACACACCGAGGCTATATGGTGTAGTCTATTGCTCCTAGGGTACAAGATTGTACAATGTTATTGTACTGAATGGTATTTGTGTATCTAAACATATACAAACATAGAAAAGATACAGTAAAATATGGCATGAAAGATAAAACCTGTATACCCATATATCATGAATGTAGCTTCCATGAATGGAAGCTACTCTGGATAAATCAGTAAGTGATGAGTGAATGTGAAGGCTAGGGCATTACTGTGCACCACTGTAGACTATATAAACACTGTCCCACAAGCCCTGCTCCTGTTTCCTCCCAACAGGGTCAGAAATAGACCATCAAAGCTGTCGATGCTGATCCATGAACAGGAAAGTGGGCTGGACTGATGAGAAATATGGATTGCTGCCGAAACCGGTTTGGCTCAGCGGATAGAGCGTTGGCCTGCGGACTGAAAGGTCCTAGGTTCGATTCCGGTCAAGGGCATGTACCTTGGTTGCGGGCACATCCCCAGTAGGAGGTGTGCAGGAGGCAGCTGATCAATGTTTCTCTCTCATCGATGTTTCTAACTCTCTATCCCTCTCCCTTTCTCTCTGTAAAAAATCAATAAAATATATTTAAAAAAAAGAAATGTGGATTGCCGAGTACGGTGTAGACTACCATAATGACTGTCAGAAGGGAGTAAAAGGAACTCTGAGGATGAGTATAAATAATCTCCAAGATGGAGAGGTAGAGACACATAGGGGTTGTCATAGCAATGTGGTTTTGGCTATTGCATGTTGGAGCAATGGTCAGATAAGGACCTTTGTGCTCCTCATTAAAAAAATAAAAGTTTAACATGAAGACATCTAGAACTGAGGACTCAATATTTTGACATGGAAATTTCTTTTTGGTACCATTGACCCTCTCTGTCACAAAGGTCTCTCTCTGGCATTGAATGGATGGAAGAAATAAAACTTATCTATGCTTTACGTCTTCACCACCTGAACATATTTCCAAAGTACAGAAACAGACTGGCTCCACACTACCGCAGAAAGCTTTTACTAAAGTGGCTGTGGCACTAAGGGACTTAATACTTGTTACGGTAGCTACTGTGGACCTGTGTCCTTGTACAGGGTCTTGGGTCCTCAGCAAAGAATTTAGAGCAATGTCCTCTGAAGACCATCCCGCTGGATCTGGGAGGGCTATAGAGCCCTCTGAACATGTACCGCTGGGGGACAGGCTCCTCTGTGCTCAAACAGGTCAGTTGCTGACTGCAGGATTTATGGTTTTACTCTTTGGTCAGGCAAGTCATCAAATTTAAGGCTCTGATAATAGTTTACTATATGCTTTTTATATAATAGGAACTTTTAAAATGGTCATGATACCAACTACAAAAAGTAATATCATTACTGTATGACTTATATCAAGAACTCAGTAAATATATTCTCAGATAAAACATTTATCTGGCAAACTTCAATATTGAAGTTCAAATTTAGAAGTCAATCAATATAAAGAAAAGTTATGACAGAAAATAATATAGCTAACAAGGCTAGTAAAAGTAGTAAAAGTGTTGTGGAAATTATTTAGATAGTTATGATATAATATTTATATTTTAATGGGTGATATTGAGAGTAATAAAACAGAGAATATGTATGTAATAAGGAGAAGTGAAAAAAGAATGAAAGAAAATGAGGAAATTAGAAAATGACCATTAGAAAGGGAAGCAAACTCGTAGTTCCTGATAAATTAGGAGATATTAAAAATAAAGCCTCAGAACATTGTCTTGTTGCACTTTCTTCCCCATTGCATCAGACACTGTACCTGCCTGACACCTTTGGCATCACTATCAAAAGGACAATGAAATTGATTGGAAATTTAAAAGCTTTTCCCCATAGCCTATCAATTTATCTTCTGTTAAATAAGATAATCAAACATGAGGTTTTATTAGATGTTGATGTGAAGAGTACCTAAATTAAAGAAAATTTTCTCCATTTCTTTTGCAGAATTTGAAAAAAAAAAAGATTAATGTGAGCTCTGCACATGAATTGCTGGAAGTTAGTGTTCACACTTTGGTAAATTAGAGATGAACATATGTTACAGATAAGATGGAGAAGTATAATATGTAGTGTTTTACAACTACTGAATATTTTTTGTTAAACGTGAGAAAAGACTTGAAAATTTTAGGATTTTAAGTATTTAAAATATTATTACAAAACATGTATAATTTTCATAAAATAAAAACTATTGAATAGTCTAATTATACAAAATTATTAAACTATCATTATATATTTTTAAATTTCAATTTAAAAAGAACTTCAAATATTGTAGCACATGAAAAGACATTTAAACATTGAGCTTTTATTATAATGTATGATTTAAAATGTCAGATGAACACTGTGCTTAAAAAATAAAATGAAAATAAAATTTAAATAAGAAAATGACACATTATTTTTGTTTTGATGATAAACAGAAGGAAGAGGAACGTTTTATTTTGATTTGAGTAACAGTCTCAGATATACATAGAAATGGAGTCCATATGTCTCATACCTGGAACCACAAGGCAAGGAACAGGAATGCTATTTTGGACATGAACAGATTGCTCCTACAGGCTTTGTGCATGAAGCCTTTTCTAGCACATCTCAGATGCACACCCACACTTCACATTCAGTGAACTCAGTTTTATCAATATCAATATGTCTATACCATGGCCTGTAGGCTAAAAATACGTAAAACAAACCCAAAAAGAAAAGGAAAGAAAAGAAAACTTCACTATACTTCTTAATATTCAAGTTAATGAATATGTTTCAAATAAGTCTGCATAAAATAAACCAAATGCTTAAGCACATCAATTAGAGTATCTATTAATGATAAATTGAATCTAAGAAATGTCCAAGGTTTCCCCCCTTATAAAATCAAATATTTTTAGAGTCAATTTCCAACATGGGATTCATTGCATTTACTGGTTTTTCATTAAGTTAAATTATAAAAGACTGAAATTAAATGCCTTTCAAACTTACTCAAAACCTAGCAGTAAACTAGGTACTCGGTGGATTAAGGAGTCCTTAGTTCAGAATTTGCTATTTGGGTGAGGGGTCAAAAAAGCATGAAACAGTATGTAACAAGGGGGACATAATGATAAAGGGAGCTACATTTTCTGCCCTAGCATAACTACCATACTTACCACTTAAACAAGAAAAAAAATAGATATATATGCATGTATATCTTCTCTAATAAAATGGTAATATGCAAATTAACCATCACTCCACTACATAAGCCACGCCCACCAGCCAAGTCACGCCCACCAGCCAATCAGGGCGAGTATGCAAATTAACCCAAACCAAGATGGCTACAGCCACAGAAAGCAAGGTTTCCCAGGTAACAGAGCAAGCCAAGCTTTCCATAGCCGTTGCAGGCCTAAGCCTCCACTCAAGCTACAAAGTTTCAATTATAGAAGGTAAACAAATTCAAACAAATGGCAACAGAATGGAGCTTGAGAGAGCAGGCCAGGGTTGCCGGCGGCAACAGGGGAAGCAAAGCTTTAAAGCACACCCTGGCCGGGCTCACCCGCTTAAGGCAACAAAGTTTCAACTGTAGAAGGTGAATTAACTGCCACAGAGATGGCTGCCGCCCGGAGGGAACAGCAGGCTTGGCTCTGCTCCAGGCTACAAAGTTTCAATTGTAGAAGGAAAATAAATCCCAGATACCAGGGCCTCCACTTAGGTTGCCAGGCGGCGTGGCCGGCCTGCAAACCACCACAGGCCCCTCACTCAGGCCACCCCATGCCCCAAGGGAACCCCACCCTGATCTGGGACACCCTTCAGGGCAAACCAGCTGGCCCCCACCCGTGCACCAGGCCTCTATCTTATCTAATAAAAGATTAATATACAGATTGATCATCACTGCAACACACAATATAGCTGCCCCCATGTGGTCAAAGATCCTGCCCCCATGTGGACACAAGATGGCCACTACAAGATGGCCAGCAGGAGAGGGCAGTTGGGAGGCACCCGGCCTGCAAGGGAGGGCAGTTGGGAGGGACCAGGCTTGCAAGGGAGGGCAATTGGAGGTGATCAACCCTGCAGGAGAGGGCAGTTAGGGGTGACCAGGCCTGCAGAGGAGGGAAGTTGGGGGCAAACAGGCTGGCAGGGGAGCAGTTCAGCATCAACCAGGCTGGCAGCGGAGTGTTTAGGGGGTGATCAGGCTGGCAGGCAGAAGCGGTTAGGGGCAATCAGGAAGGCAGGCAGGCAAGCAGTTGGGAGCCAGCAGTCCTGGATTGTGAGAGGGATGTCCGACTGCCCGTTTAGGCCCGATCCTGGTGGGATCGGGCCTAAACGGGCAGTCGGACATCCCTCCAGGAGTCCCAGATTGGAGAGGATACAGGCTGGGTTGAGGGACAACCCCCCGCCGTGCACGAATTTCGTGCACCGGGCTTCTAGTATGTATATAAAAAAGGAGGTAAAAGAATACCAAGTGCATCTTTTCCCAGAACAATATAGGAAAGCTAAGGACTTAGTATTGTTTTACCAACTTCTCTCACATCATGCAACCTACAATAATGCTCTAATCAGTCATGTCATTCCTAATTCTCAAACTCCATATCAATGCCAGGAACATCCTTGCAATGTTATTATGTAATATAAAGCTAAAATGTAATAAAGTATCTTGGTTCATATTTCTTGAATTATGACAGATACGGGAAGTCTTCCTTGAAATAGGAGAAATCCTATGCTTTTATAAAGATTAATTTAAAATGTCATAAAAGTCACTAAAACAATAGTTTGTGAGAGAGAGATACAAAAAAATTTCATGTGTTCACATATTTATTTTGAAATTTCTTATTTGTTGTTAGCTGCTTTGTTGTAACAAGAGTAAACCCTAAGAGAAAAATAAATTTTATGTTTTTTAAAAAAATATGAACCCATTTTACATTAACAGAAAAAAAAAAAAAGAAAATGTTTAGGTGGCTATACTGATGCAATGATTTTTAAGTACAAGATATTCTTTAGTCTTCATTTTATACTGCATTATAAATGCCAAATTGCTTCTTTCTATTGCCTTTTTTTTAAGTGACCTTATTATTTGAGATATTTTGTTAATAATTTTAATAGTGTATTTGATCTATGTTTAAGAAAGGAATAATAGATTTCAAATGTATAAGATACATTAATTAAAGACAATCAATGAAAAGAAAATGAGGAAATAGAGAGGAAATGCTTATCCATTTATTTAATTGCTATTGTTGTCTGGTGGGTGTAGGTTTTATTTGATGAGTATATTTTGACAACTTTGGAAGTTGAGGAAATTGTGAGTAGAGGAGAATTGCCGACTCCATGGACAACAGACAAGATTTTGGTGATCTGAGTATCTGAGGATACCAGAAAGAAGGGAAGCGTGTGCAGGCATGGAAACAATGGCTGAGAGAAAGGGGCACTCTTCATCCTCAGGGGCAATGAAAGTACAAAGGATGTAAAAATGTGCAAAGGGGTAAGAATATCCCCTAAAACTTCATGCTAAAGTGTTGGAAGTTATTTGGGATCCAAATAGTTATCTTGGTGGTGTGTGTGTTTTTTTCCTTGTAGAGATTAGTTCTTCAGTATAGAAAAGAGAAGGATTGGGAGGTCAATTCACAGTTTGAATTTTACACGGCAAATACGTGTGTTTTTTTCATTTTTCATTGTTTTAAGGAAGAGGGAATTAAGCATCCTGATATGAACTGCATAGTGTTAGGTATATTCTGTACCTCTCCTGTGCTCAGTTTCTCCCCTGCGCTCAGTATTTTCCCATTCTGCCCAACTCGGGGCTCCTGCCCTCTCTTCATTTGGTTTTCCTGTTATTCTCATTTCAGGTATCACAAGAGACAGCTAGGTGGCCAAGAGCAGCTCTAGACCCAGCTCCCTGCAAACACCTGCACTTGCATCCAGCTTAACTGCCAGCCTCGACCCACATAAAAAAACACACAAAAAACATATAAATACAACACCCTCCCAAGTCTTGCTGGCTGACACCATTTTGGTCTCAGCCTTGCTGTTCACAGATGTGAAAATAAATTTATAAATGTTTGTTTTTAATTTAATTTGGCCTGGTTCCTCTCGGCACTGACCTAACACATAGGAGTAGAAGTGAGGCCAGGAATAGGTCTAATACACTTTCTCAGTTTGCATGGAACAGAATTAAATATTTTGCAGGAAATAGAATATAGAGATGTAAAGATTTAGGTATTAAATCTATTATAATAATAATTATTACTTTAATAACTTTTTGGTTTAGATTTATAGATAAATTACAAAGATAGTACAGAGGATTATCATTTACCTCACATTCACTATATATATATACACACACACACTTTTTTATTGATTTCAGAGAGGAAGGGAGAGGGAAAAAGAAATACTAGTATAAACATCAATGATGAGAGAATCATTGATTGGCTGCCTCCTACACATCCCCACACTGGGTACCAAGTCTGCAACCCAGGCATGTGCCCTGACTGGGAATTGAACTGTGGCCTCCTGGTTCATAGACTGAAGCTCAACCATTGAGCCACACTGGCTAGGCTACCTCACATCTATTTTTACCAGTTATTAACATCTTACATTCCTGTAGTACATCATATAAATGATACCTACTGTCAAAATTACTTATCACTGTTGATTTTGCACTTGATCACCTGGCTGAGGTAGTGTTTCTCAAGTTCTTTATTGCAACATTACTCCTCTCTCTCCCTTTTTATATTCTGCTCTTTGGAAGGAAATCAGTAAGGGAAGCCCCCACTTGAATGCATCATTATGATTGACTTTCTTTAATGTGGAGAAGAGATTATTTGGAAGTCTTCTGCACTAGAGATTTGTCTCTTCTCTCCCATTTATTATTTACTCAAAAATTTGTTGCCCTAACCCCGTGGTCAGCAAACTGTGGCTTGTGAGCCACATGCGGCTCTTTGGCCCCTTGAGTGTGGCTCTTCCACAAAATACCGCGGCCTGGGCGAGTCTATTTTGAAGAAGTGGCGTTAGAAGAAGTTTAAGTTTAAAAAATTTGGCTCTCAAAAGAAATTTCAATGGTTGTACTATTGATATTTGGCTCTGTTGACTAATGAGTTTGCCAACCACTGCCCTAACCAGTTTGGCTCAGTGGATAGAGCATTGGCCTGGGGACTTAAGGGTCCCAGGTTTGATTCTGGTCAAGGCCATGTACCTTGGTTGTGGGCACATTCCCAGTAGGGAGTGTGCAGGAGGCAGCTGATCGATGTTTCTCTCTCATCAATGTTTCTAACTCTCTATCCCTCTCCCTTCCTATCTGTAAAAAATCAATAAAATATATATTTTTTAAAATTTTGTTTACATCACTGTGGACTCCTGGATATTTATATTATACTAGAGGCCTGGTGCACGAAACTCGTGCACGGAGGGGGGGGTTGTCCCTCAGCCCAGTCTGACCCCTCGAGGGCAGTCGGACATCCCTCTCACAATCCAGGACTGCTGGCTCCCAACTGCTCGCCTGCCTGCCTTCCTGATTGCCCCTAAATCGCTTCTGCCTGCCAGCCTGATCACCCCCTAACCATTCCCATGCCAGCCTGATTAATGTCTAACTGCTCCCCTGCCAGTCTGTTTGCCCCCAACTTCACGCCTCTGCTGGCCTGGTCACCCCTAACTGCCATCCCCTGCAGGGTTGATTGCCTCCCAACTGCCCTCCCCTGCTGGCCATCTTGTGTCCACATGGGGGCAGGATCTTTGACCACATGGGGGCAGCCATATTGTGTGTTGGATTGATGGTCAATCTGCATATTACTCTTTTATTAGATAGGAGGATAGAGGCCTGGTGCACGGGTGGGGGCCAGCTGGTTTGCCCTGAAGGGTGTCCTGGATCAGGGCGGGGTTCCCTTGGGGCATCGGCCTGGACGAGGGGCCTGTGGTGGTTTGCAGGCTAGCCACGCCCCTGGCGACCCAAGCAGAGGCCCTGGTATCTGGAATTTATTTACCTTCTACAATTGAAACTTTGTAGCCTGGAGCAGAACCAAGCCTTCTGCTGGATCCATGGCTGCTGCTTGGATTTGTTTACCTTCTATAATTGAAACTTTGTATCCTTGAATGGAGGCCTGGGCCCGCCAGAGTGTGTGGAAAGCTTGGCTTCTTCTGTTGCCAGGGAAACCCAATGGTATCCATCTTGGCTGGGGTTAATTTGCATACTCACCCTGATTGGCTGGTGGGTGTGGCGTGGCTGGTGGGCATGGCTTGTGTAGTGGAGTGATGGTTAATTTGCATATTACCATTTTATTAGAGAGGATATTGGGTTAATCTATATAATAAAGAGGTAATATGCAAATTGACCATCCATCCAACACACATGATGGCTGCCCCCATGTGATCAAAGATATCTGGCCCCATGTGGACACAAGATGGCCACCACAAGATGGCCAGCAGGGGAGGTCAGTTGGGGGTGATCAGGCCTGCAGGGGATGGCAGTTAGGGGTGACCGGGCCTGCAGGGGAGGGCAGTTGGGAGGGACCAGGACTGCAGGGGAGGACAATTGGGGGGAACCAGGCCTGCAGGAGAGGGCAGTTAGGGGCAACCAGGTCTGCAGAGGAGGGCAGTTGGGGGGGACCAGGCCTGCAGGGGAGGGCAGTTGCGGGGGACCAGGCTGGCAGGGAGGGCAGTTAGGGGAGACCAGGCTGGCAAGGGAGGGCAGTTAGGGGTGACCGGGCCAGCAGGGAAGGGCAGTTAGGGGCAACCAGGCCTGCAGGGGAGGGCAGTTGGGGGAGACCAGGCCTGCAGGGGAGGGCAGTTGTGGGGGACCAGGCTGGCATGGGAGGGCAGTTAGGGGAGACCAGGCTGGCAAGGGAGGGCAGTTAGAGGTGACTGGGCCAGCAGGGGAGGCCAGTTCAAGGCAACCAGGCCAGCAGGGGAGGGCAGTTAGGGGTGACTGGGCCAACAGGGGAGCACAGTTAGGAGCAATTGGGCCGGCAGGGGAGCAGTTAGGCATCGATCAGGCTGGCAGAGGAGTGGTTAGGGGGTGATCATGCTGGCAGGCAGAAGTTGTTAGGGGCAATCAGGCAGGCAGGCAGGCGAGCAGTTGGGAGCCAGCAGTCCTGGATTGTGAGAGGAATGTCCTACTACCCATTTAGGCCCGATCCCACTGGTGGGATCGGGCCTAAATGAGCAGTTGGACATACCTCGAGGGGTCCCAGATTGGACAGGGTGCAGGCTGGGCTGAGGGACACACACACTCCTCCCCCCGTGCACAAATTTCGTGCACCGGACCTCTAGTAATGTAATAATTTATTTTTTAAATAGTTCAGCCTTTGCCCATTGAGAGCTTTTTAAGTTGGTTTTCTGTATCCCTTTGACATAGTTCTATCATTGTAGTAATTTCTTGGTAGTTTGATAGCGTTTGTTTATTTTAGCAATGATTTCTGGAACTACAAGATATCCTGGTCCATCTAGACTATTTCCCCAGGCCTAAAATCATTGATTTCTTCAAGAATCCTTTGTCCTCGTATTGCAGAATGTTATTAGAAACCAACATATGGACACTAGGAAGGCTTGTTGCTGCTGGAATATCATTGCTTCCAGACCCTTTTATTTGAGAGAACAAGGAAATAGAATATAGAAATAAAACATGTGTTTGTTTTCTAACCAGTGCATTTATAAATATTTCTATCTGTAACCATCTATATCTATATTTTTCTAAATATGAATTCATATTAATGTCTCTAACTTTAATTTATTACCTCCTGAATCATCATAGCCTCCTCTCCTTGCTTATATGTGACCTTCCACTCCAATAGCTAGAAACCTTTTTCCACAATCCATTTATTTAATTGTCCAGTTCTAATATGCATGTATAGTGGTTTTAGAATTATTAACCCCTATCCCATGGGAAACTACTTTATCACCTGGAGTACAGTGTTTATGCACCATTCCTTTTGTCTTTACTCTTACAGAGTACAGTAATTTTTAAAGTGGCTTACATCAGCACCATTTATTTTTCCCACTTTCACCAGTGAGGCCTTTTAAATTCTCATACATGAAGGTTCACTCTGTGTTCTGTATGGTTTTAAGGGTTTGGAAAAATGCATAATGCCATGCATCTACCATTTACCATGTAAAAGCACAACTAACATGAAGAAAATGCATTTTTCCTTTTTTATTGTCATCTATATATTATACAGAATAGTTTCAGTGCCCTGAAGAAATTCCCTGTGCTTCACCTATTTAACCCTCCCCTCTCCAAACCTCGACGACTATTGATTTATCATCTGTCTCAATAGTTTTACCCTTTGTGGAATGTGTAAATGTTACTATATAGAATGTAACATTTATAGACTGACTTACTTCACTTGGCAGTATGCATTTAAGAGTCATCCAGGTTTTTGTGTAGAATGATAGTTCATTTCTGTTTATCACTGAATAACATTCTATTGTATGGATGCACCACAGTTGTTTTAATTACTCACTGGAAGTCTATTTTTAAAATAAATTTTCATGCCATTTTTCTTTTAATATCCACTAATTCTACCAACCCTTCCTATTTACCATTCTTTACACCCTCAACACACACACATGCACACACACATGTGCGCACACACACACGTGCACACACACACACACACACCTATCAATAGTGGGAATTCATCAAAATAGCCCAAGCCTCTATCATTTCTTCATCTCAACTAATGTAATAATGCTTTGTTGAACTCCGAGAAGCCATTCTGACCCTCCTTGAAAGTTTTACATTCTGTAATCTGAGAAAAATTCAAATCAGATCACATTAGAACCCCTGCTTACAACTCTTCAAAGGCTTTCTATTGTGTTCTGTGTAAAAACAAAACCCCATATCAAGCTCCTCTAAATATATTTTAAAAATAGTTTAGACTTTGCCCATTTAGAGTTTTTTAATTGGTTTCCTGGATCCTTTTGACATAGTCCTATTACTGTAGTGGTTTTGGACAGCTTGATAGTTTTTATTTATTTTAGCAATGACTTCTAGAACTACAAGATATATAGGCCCAAGTAATTTGGAACCATTATTAAATGTTAAATATTTTGAATACAGGTGATGACAAGAAAAACTATGTAATATATTGTCAATATTTTTAGTGAGGTTGCTTTTGAGACTCAAAAATTTTTTTTTAATCACATCTCATTCATAATGTAATTCTCTTATTGTCATGATCCCCTCATCTCTTTAGATATTGGTGAGGTATTTGCTTTTTTGTTGTTATCACGTCTCCATAAGCACTCATGATCCTGTAATGCTCATTTGGTTTTTATATTATATCTGTATTTGAAACAACTCTTCCTGTCCCACGTGATGCTAAGGTCTATGGCCTTTCCTCCTTAATTTCCACCAAAAGCAAACAAAGGTTATGCAGCAGTCTGTGTAGCAGAATCTACTGGCAGTTTGAGGCCACAGAGTCATTTACATTTAATCAGCAAAATCAGTAAGAACAAAATAAATAATTAACACCCATGTCCTCCATAGTTCCTTTAAGCCTCTCTTCCTATTTCTCTGCCTTCTCCGGTTGAGAATTTTCTCTTCCCTTTTATGAAGGACACCTTCTGGACTCCTTGATATTTGGTTATCTGCTATTTAAAATTCAGAATAATTTATCTCAGCACACTCTATTTAGTTTTTTGCATACCTGGCATAGTGAAACTTACTAAAATATCCTCCAGGACCCTCCTTTTCTTAAAACTAAGGAATTAAGAAAAATTACATTTGTCTCATCTTCAATTTCTAGAAGACAGTGTGAAGTAAAAGAATCAAGTTAGAGAATTCGTTACTGAACAACATGAATTATGACACTAGTTAAGATCAAATGACCAGAGGCAGTTTGATTCTGTATTATGTTCTTTTCCTCCTTCACCAATATTAGATTGTATGTGTGTGTGTGTGTGTGTGTGTGTGTGTGTGTGTGTATATATATATATATATATATATGCCATCCTGTATATCTATATATATGTATATATGTATATATGTATATACGTATATATGTATATATGTATATGCATATATATATGTGTATATATATAAATATATATAAATTACCTTATATACGTATTTTCTATAACTATACTATGATTTATTTTCTATAACTATACTATGATTTATTTATAGATTATAAGAGCTGGAATATATACTGGAAAATGTTGATTAAACTGATTAGATATATAGAAAGTAAGTCTTTGGGGTTTCTGGACCCAATTCCAATGTGTGTGTGGGCTGGGCATCCTCACATCAACAAGCTATCGTCAAGATACCAACAGGGTGTCTGAGAATTCAACTTAATTCTGACACTATCTACCTGAAGATAGCATCAGATTCCACAGGTATGTGCTTCATTCCACTTCAGATGTGCTTCTGATTGGCTACAAATTGGAGGGTCCTGTGACACCCTCCAACTCAGAATGCCAATCACTAGTCCAGGTTATTGCCTGTACTCTTGACAGACTGGCTATAAATCAGAGGTTCCCACATCTGACTCATTGAGTTTAATCAATTTGTTAGAGCAGTTCACAGAACTCAGGAAACCTGTTTACCCACTAGACTAGCAGCTGAAATTCAAAAGTGTCAATTTCACAACAGTCTCACTAATCTCACTCACCAAGACATGTACCAGCCATGCTTTCACATTTCAGTAAGACAACTAATGCAATGCAGGTTAATTTTGCTTGAGTCTTTTGGTAATAAACTGTTAAAGGAAAGAAAAAAATGAGAATATAGCACAGAAGATACACAGACAAACACATGAAAAACCACATACATGTATTACATGTTCTCATTCAGATTTAATTCAGTGTGCATATCTACCATGCAAAGCCCTGTGAATAAGATGTGGTATCCATTCTCAAGAATAGACCACTATTCACCTCTAAACAGAAGCTTAAAAAGCACAAGAAAGAGATCTGGTTCTTGCCTTAGGCATTGATTAAATCAGAAACAATAAAACAGAATTAGAACAATACAAGTGAGTTCTGTTGAACTTGAAACAAAAATCTTTAAAATATCCATACCTCTAAGCACAAAAAGATTTTTTAAACTAAAATATACCTGGTGCTGCATCTCCAACTAATACACTTCTACTGACAATCTTTATTCAAAATAGGAGTTGGAACTTGTATTTTGGGGGGATAAAGTTGTCTATGATGATGGTGGTAATATATTTAAAATAATAAAATTATTTTATATTAAAATATTTTATTGTGCTTACCAACAAGTCTTTATCAGGACATATACTAGTAAATCAAAACACATGAAAGTAAAGATTAAAATATTAGACAAAAAGCTGGAACTATTTTTAAAAGGTTATATAAGACCCTGTATTAATTAGCTGAGCCAACTATAAAAATAACATAGACTGTGTGGCTTAAGCAAGAAACAATTATTTGTCATGATGTGGAGGCTAGAAGTCAGATCAGCAGGTTTGATTTCACCTGAGGCTTCTCTCCTTGGCTTGCAGATGACTGGCTGCCTTCTCATTGTGTCCTCACGTGATCATCTCTGAGTATGTTCAGGTGTCTGGTGTCTCTCTGTGTTCTAATCTCATCTTATAAGAAGACTAGTCATATTGTACTAGGCCCACCATAACAACCCGTATTAATGCAGTAACCTCTTTAAAGGACCTATCTTTGAATACAATCCCATTCTGAGAAACTAAGGGATTAGGATTTCAACATATGAATTTATAAGGGACACAAATCAACCCATAATAGTCTCTCTCTCTCTCCCTCTTTCTCTGAAAAGAAAGGTATTTCTTATTTTTTCTCAATAAGCTATCATATATATGTATTATTGTTAGGTCTTCAATAAGTGGGTAGTTATCCTATATAATAAAAGGCTAATATGCAAATTGACCAAATGGCAGAATGACCAGTCGCTATGATGAGCACTGACCACCAGGGGCAGACGCTCAACACAGGAGCTGCTTCCTGGTGGTCAGTGGGCTCTCACTGGGGGAGTGCCACTCATCCAGAAGCCTGGCTCAGGGCTGGCAAGCGCAGCAGCGCTAAGGATGTCTGACTAATGGCTTAGGCCCGAGGGTTCCTGGACTGGGAGAGGGTGCAGGCCAGGCTGAGGGATGCCCCCCCCCCCCAGTGCATGAATTTCGTGCACTGGGCCTCTAGTATCAGTATAAATTCTTTTTCCCTGTATTATTTTATTAGAATATTTTCTTTCTCTCTGTTCTAAAGAGAGCTTTCACAGTTTGCATTATAGTTCTATGCCTGTCTTCCCCTCTAGATTCATCACATCACAGAAAAAATTCATTGTGCTCTACTCATCTTTAGGTATCAGAACACAGGGCAGAGTTTTACTCAGGAGGCTTTTCAGCCAAGGTGTGAATATGGTTTAAATTTGAAGGCAATTAAAAAAGAAAACTGAGGTAAAAATCAGTTATTATACTACTGTATGTTAAAAATATATAGCAGAGTAGTCCGCAAATAGTAACTCCAATGTATGTATAAGTATGTACATACACATATATGTGAACATGTATACATTTATATATAATTAATAGAAAAATTATATCTGCTTGATTGATGTTCTAGTTTTGGGTCCTGAGTTTCAAGGCAGTTAATGCCAAAAGGAGTTACTTTCAGTTCCACTTACAATGTTTATTTTACATTGTGTGCCTTAGTTCTCTCTGCTTCTAGCAATATTTGAAGTCTATATTGCCCAAATAATTTTTGGCTTACTATTGCATTCAATTACTGTAATTTAGCAATATTGTTACATACATTTATGAATTATTGTTGAAAATATTGCCATTGAAGCCATTGACAGTATTAAATATACATGTGTCTGGGTAAAAAGAAATAAAAACTAAGTTACTTCCCTTTTCTTTTCACAATATAGACAGCTATTAACTGGATTGCCCTTGACCTATTTTGTGCTTTAGGGGATCCGTATTTTTTCTGTGAAGGCAGTACATGGATAAAATGGGTTTGTTACCCATATGAAGTATTTCAATCAATGCAGGAAAACAACTCATAATTAAATTGAATCTGATGTTAAATTGATGAATTAGTATATTATTAAAAAGTTTTATATCATTGATAACTTTCTTCTGTCTCATTTAAAATTCTTAATCATAAAACAAAGCAGAACAATGAGTCATTTTTGATAAAGTGATAAACTAAGCCAAAAAGATCAAGAACCACAACAAAAAGGGATATAGGTGAAGATTAATAGATACAGTGTTCATAGATTAGGTTTAAAAGATTAAAAGATGAATAGAATAATTAGATAAAAAGAAAATCACAGAGACATCAGGAATATAACAACAAAGTACAGTACAAGACATAGTCAAAAATTAAATGAAAATGAAGGTAAATGCATCTTTTACAAAAATCCAAAGAAAGAAATGCCAGTAAAGAGAAGAGAAGGATCAAAGATAATCAGATATATAAGGCATTCAGGAGAAAATTCAACTTGAATGCAGGTGAATATGTCAGATTACTTATGAAGTTTTCCAAAACTAATATAACTCACTTAAAAAAATAATATGAAATCAAGCTATATTTTTTAACCTTTCCTTTTTAAAAAAATTGTTTTTATTGATTCAGAGAGGAAGGGAGAGAGAGAGAGATAGAAACATCAATGATGAGAGAGAATCATTGATCAGATGCCTCCTGCACACCCCCTGTTGGGGATCCAGCCCGCAACCCGGGCATGTGCCCTGACGAGAATCAAACCCGGGACCCTTCAGGACACAGGTCAATGCTCTATCCACTGAGCCAAACTAGCTAGGGCTAACCTTTCTTTTTTTAGTGTGGTAAGAACACTTAATATGAAACCCACCCTTAACAAATTAAGTGTACAATGTTATAGCGTTCATCAAAGACATTATTTTGTACAGAAGATCTCTAGAACTTACTTATCTAGCATAACTGAAACTTTATACCTGCTAAATAACAACTCTCCATTTCCCACTTTCCCCACCTTCTGGCAATGACCATTCTGTTTCCTGCTTCTTACAAGCCTGACTATCATAGATACCTCATTGAAGTGGAATTCAATGCAATTCCAACTAAGACCCTAGGTGTTTTTGCTTGTTTGTTTTGGAACTAGGCAAGCTGATCATAAATTTATATGGAAGAGAAAAGCATCAAGAGGAGCCAAGACAATAATGGAGAAGAAAGAGAAAGGGGACTGGCTTTTCAGATCCTGATAGGGACGATCTGATAATATGGAATTTAAAATAGTGTAGCAAGATGCAAAAATGGACACAGTGACTGAGGAACAGGCTTGTGAGTTTAGAGACAGAAGAGGAGACTCATGGAATACTGAAGGTAGAAATGGTTGGCATGATCATTCTGGGAGGTGATTTGGCAATATATAACGAAGCTGAAAATACCCATTTCCTTGGAATTCAAAAGTTCTACTTCCCTCTCTGGGGAGGGAAAGAGTTGGTCTGTGCCTCCAATACACCAACTTTTTCAGGGGCTGTTAAAAGGACTGGTTTATGTCTCATTTGTTTCAGAGTGTTGGCAGGATCAACATAATCTAGACATCTGGGTGCTAGTAAAAACAGAGACAGGACTTGGGGCTGGAACTCACCATAGTCCCTTCTCCCAGCTCAGCACAAAGCAAGGGGATAAATAAACTCAAGCTCCCAATTTCTCACTGGGTAAGGAGAGATTTGGATCATGCATCCAATGCCTCAACTGTTCTCAGGACTGCCCAAAGGACTGACTTCTGTCCTGCCTGTTTTGGAGTGTTATGGGATCTTACATATTCAACCTCATTAATTATCATGGAAATGCAATCCAAACCACATGTGATATTATCTCACACTTTTTATGTTGGCTATTATCGGAAAAAAAATTAAAAGAGATAACAAGGATATGGACAAACTGGAACCCTGGTTGGTGGGAATCTAAAATGGTATAACCTGTATTGAAACAGGATGGAATTGCCTCCAAAACAAACAAACAAAAACAAATGAAAACCAAAAAATAGGACTCCTAAATGATCCAGCAATCCCACTGTTACTTATGCAAAATAATTGAAAACAGGATCCTGAAAAATTACTAGCAGTCTTATGTTCACTGAAGCACTATTTGCAATAGCCAAGATGTCAGAACGACCTTAAGGTCCATTAACAATGAGTTCTTGTACTACTTATAATTTGATCTTCTCTTTTTATTTCCTATAAATTAGGGTTCACCTACAACAGGACAGTTATTGCATTTGATTTTATTTATATTCAGGAAGAGGAAATAGTTGCTACTTCTTACTTTCCTAATTTGAAGACATTACACAAACCTATCTTTTAACATCCCCTTTTCTCTCTCATCTCTTTTCCATGCCTTTTTCTCTCCTGTTTTATGTTTCTGTTCTTTTGCCTCAACATATCAGAAATCTTATTTTTTTATGCCATTCACTCAAGCTGAACTTACTTTTAAAATAGAGACATTTACTAAGGAAAAAAGTTATTGCCCCATTTTGACCACTACAAAAGAAGCTTACACATATAATACAGTTTTAGAAAAATGGGTAAACAAACACAACAGGTAGTTAGATTGTGTGCTGGGAAACAAAGATAAGAAAAATCATGCATTGACCCAAAATGAGCTATTAAGTATGCTTCTCCAGATGGAAGCAAAATGAAAAGCTGAAAGAAATGTTGGCTTTCAAATGACTTTTTTTTCCCTGAAGAAAGTAATACCTTTTTACTTACCAATATTGAGTAAGATCTTTTGATATTTATTGATGTGCTTGCATTGATCCATGCACATTCGCTTGCCTCTGATGAGACCTGAAGTATATAGTTCTGAAAAAACTTACAGATACCATTGAACTCTATGGCACTGAAAACAAACAGAAATGTTTAAGTTGACCTTTCTGTGAATAATAAGCCCATTATTGTGGTGTAATTATTACAATGTTCAATATGCTGAGGTAAAAGTGCATGGGTACAAGCACAATAGTTATTTTAATTTTGCAGAATTTTGCACATTCAATTTAGCACATTTTCTTATTCAGAAGCATGAGGGCATGCACAATAGAGTTTTTCTAATTCTCCAATCTGTAACAATTTGAAATTGATTGTTAAACAAGTCTAGTTCCCCCTCTGGCCAATTAGATTCCATAAGAAGACTATCATATAAAGGTTTAAGCTCAATCACCCAATATGTTTGATCCTTAATATTATTACTATAGATTCTGTTACAGTCAATCTAGTTACACCAGTATTACATTATATAGAAATTGCATCATGAGTTAGACTAAGAGGATTACAAAATAAATTCACTAGAATTGCAAAAAATTGTCTCAGGCTTCCCTACAAAGCAAACCTTGAACATAAACCAAATTATTTAATAGAGTATAAATGAAGATCCAAGTCTCACTTAGTTCTGTTTTTCAAGTTTCTCATGGGTACAGTTCTATGCTTTTTTTTATATTCAAGGTTGGACTGACACAGGTTTCTACTGATAGCTACCCTTTAATATGAAATATATATATATATATATACATATATAGTAATAGATATATATATTAATAGTTAAGCAATCTTAATACATAGTTTATATGAACAAAAATGTGTAAGAATTTATACATTAAAAATCTTAAGTGTGGAAAGAATGTTTTATGATAAATATTTAGAGCAATTATATATTTAACATAAAATGGTTATTAAGCTATACATAATTACAAAAATGGATAGGCTTGAATATAATGGCTATATATACCAAGAATGGTTTTCAATGACTTGACTATGAGAAATCAATTGAAAAATCATATTTAATACTTAAATTTCTGAACAAATCATTTACCATGTTCTAATTATTCACATATAAACTAAATAACAAATTGATTCTACTTTATTTTTGAATAAAAAAAGTCTTGAAAACAAATCTGAAAGGGATAATTTAAAATAAAGACACTGAAAAGTATAAACATTTTATGGACTAACATCAGTACAATGATTCTAATAGTACATTATCACCACTTTTAATTGGAGTATTTTGAGCATATTTTATACTTTCTCACTTAATGTTTACAGTCACCAGGAGATTACTATTGGGCAACAAAATATTAATGTATTAATGTTCACTGAAAATGAATTCTTTGAATATTAGGTATAATTTTTAAAATATATAACTCATTTATGAAAAAATATATAATTTCCAATCCTAATTTGATTAATATAATTTATTCAGAAGACAAGATTTGATGCAGGAAAAAATAAAGCATGCGCCTTTGTATTTAGTTTCATACATTTTTCTACTTTTATCACTTATTCTATATCATGGTGATAGCTATCAGGAAAAGAAAAGTAGCAATGCTTAGGTGGCTGAGAATTACAATTTCAAGCCCAAGAAATTCTCAGCTTCTAGAGGGCACCTACATTTCTTGGCTATGCTCCTCATTCTTCCATATTTACAGCCAGCAGTGGTAGGTTGGGTTTTCCCCATGCTTTGAATCTCTCTAAATGGCCTTCTTCTTCCTGTGAGTAGATTGGGACCACCTGGATAATCAAGAATTATCTCCCATCACAAGGACTATAGACTTTACTCACATTTGGAAAGTTCCTTTTGCCATGAAACGTAATATAGCTACCAATTCTAAGAATTAGGATGTGAATGCCTTTGAGGGGTATTATTCTATGTAAAACAATTTACTACAGGGTTAATCATTTGATCTCTTCGTTTCAGAGTTTTCTCATATGTGAAATAAAGATACTATTAATGCCTCATTCATAAGCATTTTTCTGAGAATTAATATGGGTTACTAAGCAAAGTAATTATAACAAAGTATTGCACATAGTAATAATTACTTAATGGTTCATTATAACTTTTAACTTCTACCAAAAATATGAAAACATCCCATTTTGTAATATGGTGAGTATATCCATGCAATTAATGTAATGATTATTAATAGTTTCGATTTTACGTAAAATAACTTGATGATAACCAGTTAAAAATAGAAGTAGATGATAGATAACCCAAGAAACCAGAATTACCTACACATAATTGAAAGAAATATTTGAAGATTTTATGATTGCAACCTGGAAAATGGGTTTCATATTATTTTTTGGTTTCTTTATACATAATATCATTCTAGGATATATTGCTTTAATAATAATATAAAAGAAAATTTAAATGAAGTACCTAAAATAGAACTTAGACTTTTCTTCCTTTCCCCTACTTATGTGCGATAAAATAAATTACTAAATCTACCTCCGTTGTGGGTAATGATTTCTAATTATGGTACCTCTAATCATAAAATGGCTTCTGTGAATTATCACAGTTTGATCTTAGCCAGTGAAGCCTCAGTACACATCACTCTTTATTGCACTAACAGAGGATTTTTCCTTGGATTGTCTCACTCAGTAAAGTGATAGAGAGCAGATATATTGCTTTCAGTAGAATTATTTTCATAAATAAGAGAGACCCCTTTTTCCTACTTGTTAACAGATTTTATATATCTGTATTTATAAATAAAAATAATAAATCAGTAAAACTCAATGAGTTTGATTGACCAGGACACATTTTCTAACAAACTAATTCTCTTATGATGTTTTTCATCTTTAATCAGCCCTTTTAAAGCATATCATGTATTTTACATACATAATATATATTTAGATGATGTCTAGTTACACCTTGCCAGTAACAGACACCTGAAATTTTTAACTCTAATATTTATGGTAATTATAAAGCAATGTACCCAACTATAAGACCAATTCTTAATTTCTGATTTGATAACACTCAGGACAAGTTCTCCTATGCCACTGTTAGTAAAACAACATTTGATATTTTGTTAATTGGTGGATATAATTTGCATAATGTATTTGCTGAAAACAGTTTCCCATTGTTTATAACAATTTTCCAAACATTTATAACAATTTTATGCTGCTATAAATAGTTTATAAACTTTTTATAGTTTGTAGTTTTAGGGAAAACAAATAAAATCCCTGTTACTGTACTGTTTATGAAAGACTGCTGTTCTGATTAAGGGGCCATATGCTTCATTTATCATAACAGTGGATCATAAAAGGGGTAAGTGTATTAAGTGTGTTGATGCTAGACTTGAATAGTGATATTAAAGGAAGAATTGTTTCTCTTAAGCAATGGCCAGCTAGTATTAAACACCAGTTTTGCTTAGTGATTTTTAACTTTTCTATTTATATGCTAACTACATGAAATATGTTATTAAAATATAATAACATCATATATGTAACAAAATCTTAAAGACTGTAACATTCAATTAGATTTTTATTTGAGAAGACTTTTTTCTCTAGATATAATTGAGCAATTTGAGATTTAAATTAAAACTAGATACCCCTACAAATGTGTCAAAATGACCAAAATTGAAAATATCAATTCCTGAAAAATATGCAGAGCAACAGAAACTCTTCTTCTTTACTGGTTGGTAATACAAAACGGAATTCCCACTTTGGGAAAGTTTGCCAGTTTCTTGCAAAGCTAAACAATGTATTATCATGTGATCCACCAATTGTACTCTTAGGTATTTACCCACCTGGTTTAAAAACTAATATAATATTATATGTCACCTGTAATTGAAAAATAAAAACTGATTTATAAGAACTTATGTCCACATAGAAACCTGTATGCTAATGTTTGAATTTTGTTAATAACTAGTGGCCCAGTGCATGGATTCATGCACATTGAAAGGAAAATAATTAGAAGAAATATTTTAATATTGCTATTTGCCCTTTCTCTGTAATGGAAGTGTCAGAGCTGCCACTGGTCACTGTCTACAGGGCAATCAGGCCCCCGCTCACACCCACTTTGGCCGGGCGCCACCCGCTCACCTGCTCCATCATCCCACCTTGCTACTGCTGTCATCAGGGCCCATCGGAGCTAGCAGCACCTCCACTGCCACCCGCTACCAGCGTTGCATCACCAATGCCTGCCATGTTCCACGCCACCCCCTAGTGGTCGGTGCATCATAGCAAGCAGTTGAACTCCCAGTCAAACAAATGCCCAAGGAGATAATTTGCCTGTTAGACTTTTATTATATAGGATTCCCCAAATCTGGAGGCAATCAAGTTGTCCTTCAGTATGTGATGGATAAAGAAATAATGAAAAGGAATAAAACACTATGAAAAGATATGGATTAATTTTAAATGAAAATTTCTTAGTGAAAAAATAAGGCCATTCTGAAAAGGTTACATACTGTATGATTCCAATTAATTGGCATTTTAAAAAACAAAAACTATAGATTTGATAAAATGGATAGTGGGATTTTGGATTTGGGCGAAGTGCTGAATGGGTAAATCACAGGAAATGTTTTAAGGTGGTGAACTATTCTGTGTAATTCTATAATGATGGATATATAAAATAGTGATTTTGATAAACATTTAGAACTTTCAAGCACAAAGACTGAATTTTTATTAAAGTCATTTAAAGGTCAGGGGAATCCTAGGATGCAATGCAGAATATGACAAGCAATGAAATTGCAACATGAAATAATCATACTGGTAGAGTTGGGGGAAAAAGCTGCTTACCTAAACATCTGTAGACATCAGTGGAATCAGAAAGACCAGAGAGGAAAGGTACCATATATCATAAATATGCTCTAGTTGATAAAGTTGTTTTCCATGGGGTATTGGTTAACAATTCTGATATCACCAAACATGTATTTTGGAGCTGAACAATTAAATAAATTGATGGAAGATAGCAAAAGCCAGGTTTCTCAATGTTGGAGTGGGAAATTACAGATAAACAAGGGAGGAAGCTAAAATGATCTGTGTAATATGATTTAAAGTTTCAAACATAAGTATGAACTCATGGTTCACTTAATATCAAAATACCTGTATTTGTACTAGTAAATGTGTATCTATCCTATCTAATAAAAGAGTGATATGCAAATTGACCGTACCTCCGCCATACCCACGAGCCACGCCCACAAGCCAATCAGGAGCAAATATGCAAATAAACCAACAAGATGGCTGTGGCCACGAGGAGCAGGAGGGAAGCTTGGGTTTCCCTGGCAATGGAGGAGGCCAAGCTTTCCGACTGCCCTTGTGGGCCCAGGCCTCCACTCAGGCTACAAAGTTTCAATTAGAGAAGATAAATAAATCCCAACAAAAATGGCTTTGGCCACTGAGCAAGCAGGAGGTTTGGCTCCACTCAAGGCTACAAAGTTTCAATTATAGAAGATTAATAAATCCCAGATCCTAGGGCCTCCACTTGGGTCGCCAGGGGGCATGGCCAGCCTGCAAACCACCACAGGCTCCTTGCCCAGGCCACCCCACACCCCAAGGGAACCCCCACCCTGATCCGGGATACCCTTCAGGGCAAACCAGCTGGCCCTCTCCCTGCACCAGGCCTCTATCCTATCTAATCCTATCTAAAAAAAGAATAATATGTGAATTGACCATCACTCCAACACACAAGATGGCTGCCCCTATGTGGTCAAAAATGACTGCCTCCATGTGGACACAAGGTGGCCACCACAAGATGGCCAGCAGGGGAGGGCAGTTGGGAGAGACCAGGCCTGCAAGGGAGGGCAGTTGGGGGCAATAAAGCCTGCAGGGGAGGGCAGTTAGGGGTGACCAGGCTGGCAGAGGGAAGTTGGGGGCGACTGGGCCTGCATGGAAGGGCAGTTGGGAGGGACCCAGGCCTGCAGGGGAGAGCAGTTGTGGGGCACCAGGCCTGTAGGGGAAGGCAGTTAGGGGCAATCAAGCTGGCAGGAGAGTGGTTAGGGCGTGAGCAGGCTGGCAGGCAGAAGCAGTTAGGCGCATTCAGGAAGGCAGGCAGGCGAGCAGTTGGGAGCCAGCAGTCCTGGATTGTGAGAGGGATGTCTGTGCACAGGGATGTCTGTGCACAGGGCCTCTAGTATCTAATGATATGCTAAGGCTGTTTAACTGCTTGCTTTGACCTGCACTGACCACTGGGGGGCAGACAATGAACTGGTCGACCAGTCGCTATGATGTGCACTGACCATTAGGGGGCAGATGCTCTGACCAGTAGTTTAGCTTGCTGATGAGGTCCAGCCGATGGGACTGAGCGAGATGGGCCGGACATGCCCTGGAACCCTCCCGTGGTCCCTCCCTGGCCCGATCGTGCACTAGTGGGGTTCCTCAGCCTGGCCTGCACCCTCTTGCAATTGGGACCCCTCGGGGGATGTCAGGGAGATTGTTTCAGCCCAATCCCACAGGCCACTCCCCTTGGGAGGGCACTAGATGCAGGGCTCATGACTGGCGAGAGCTGCTGCAGCAGTTCGAGCCTCTCCCAATCAGGACTGATTTGGCATGAGCCTGCTGTAGGCATAGTGGGGCCAGCGTGAGCAGGAGCTGCAGGTAGGAGCTGTAGGCGGAGTTGGACTGCAGGTTTTGGCCCAATCCCTGCAGGTCTCCCAGAGGGATGCCACCCATGAGCGAATTCATGCACCAGGCCTCTACTATTTTAATAATATAGTTAGCTGGAATAATTGTAAATGTGGTGGAATTTTCATTGGTACTTGCCAAAAGTAATATTCTATGGGATATTCTGTAAATATTTACCCATATTGTGAAATTAACTCTAGGAACATACCTTTAGTTTAAAAATATATATTTACTAATTGTAAAGAAACTATGGATGTGTCTTGATAAAGAGAGGAAGGGTTTCTTAAAGGATTCATGATTTGTAGCATGATTCTAGGTAGTATGGATGAAAGAAGACAGGTTCAGGTCTGTACTGGATGTTGTTAAAAGTAATGGTTAAAAAAAAAAGTAATGTCACATAATGCAATATACAGACCATATGTTATAGAAATGTACACTTGAAACCTATATGATCTTATTAACCAATGTCACCCCAATAAATTTAATATTTTTTTAAAAAGTAATGATAATTTAATGATTAGGTATTTTATTATTATTCTTTTAATCAAGAATCTAAAAGATTAAAATGTGGCCAAAGTTGTCCTTGTTGAAGAAGCTAGTCACAAGAGAGATATGTTTAATCATTTTGTGATTGCAATGTGACTTGTCGGATCATCGTTTATGTTCATTTAGAACTTCACAGTTTGTATACAAGAAGGGCCATTTTTCATTTTCTCACAAGTACCACTACCTATTTATAAGAAACAGCAATTCTTTCCATCTTTACTTTTTCTTATTTGTGTCTTATCCAAACCCAAGGGATCTTTTTATTCAAAGTTGGGAAACAATAATGAAAAGTAAGTCTACTTAAAGAAAAATGGCATGATAATGGCAATTGATTGCTAATCAGAATTTCAAAATAAACTAGTAACTTAGAAAATATTAATTACAATTTAATCATTGTCAAAAGAAGACAACCTTTAACTTTCAGAATAACTACTATACTGTAAGCAAATTGTATATTGATTAAAGATATTAATTCTTGAGGAACTTGTCACCTCTACAGAATCTCATGAATGTTTTTTTGAGGGGATTGACATACTTATGTGGAAAATTCCAGAGGTCAGAGCAACAAAGTCAAAGATAGATGAAATGTAATCTATAATAATAAAAGCATAATATGCTAATTAGACTGGACAGCCGAATGACCTTCCGGACATCATTCTGGACATCCTTTTGGACAAATCCGTGGTAGTAGGGGCCTGGACAGAGGCAGTTAGGGGTGATCAGGCAGGCAGGCAGGTGAATGCCTAGGAGCCAGCCGACAGGGATTGGGCCTAAACCAGCAGTTAGACATCTTCCAAGGGGTCCCAGATTGCGAGAGGGTGCAGGCTGGGCTGAGGGACTTCCCCCCACACACACACAAATTTTGTGCACCGGGCCTCTAGTTTATCCATAATATTACTTAAGAATATGATACACTTGAGATAGAATACTAAATTAAATAGATGTACTCATCTTTAGCTTTTATATATTATTTCTCTTGAAATTATTTTTTTCAAATTGTAAATATTATGACAAATTATAAGCATATGTCAGAATTTCCAATTAATCATGGCATATTAATTTATGACTACACATAAAGTTGTAATGTTTTACTCTAAGATCTTTGATATGTCTCAATCTTTTTCCTCATAAGAGTTGTACCAAATTTACATTACCAAAAAATGCATATATAAGTATATTATTTTATCTAAAATCTTTATAAAATTAAGTGAAGATTTTGTTTTTTTCATATTTCACATATAGTGTTATATATATATGTATATATAGATAGATAGCAATAGGTTAGAACAAAGGTATAAAAGCTGACTGAATATATACACTTGAATCTACTATATATTTTATGAATATGAAAAGATAAAAACTTTTTATAAAAGTGCAATACTGTAAAACAAACATATTTTAAAACATATTTTTTTAAATAGTAGGCATCAATCTCATACAGAAATAGCACACAAAAAAAGAAAAAGAAATTGTACTGCCTTGAGGAAAAATCAGAATGTAGAGAAAGATTGTGTGTTATCCATCAGACACTTCCATTCCAAGTCCTGCTGCTTCTGAAGAATGCCTCAAGTGCCCATTAGCACATTCCAAAAGCCCCAGGATATAAAAATACAGCTTAATCTATTAAATGGTCCAAATAGTCACAGTCACTAGAAAAGAAAGTTATAATTAAAAACACAACTATAACCACTAGCATACTTAAATGCTTAAAGAAAATTCACTTGAATACCTTTAGAAAGGAATATCTAGTTGTGAATTTTAAATCTGCTTCAATACTTTATTTTTGATATTTTTCACTAAACATGCCTGATATTAGAAAAGTATATGTAATTCTGCAATACTTTTAATAACACCAGTTTATAGATTATCAGGAAAAGACCACAAAAAGTTTTATAAGTGCCTATTTTTCTGTGCCAAAGGTATAGAAGTTTATGCAAAAGAGGCATCTATGTAGATAAAACAGTAACAGTATATCATAGTAGAAATGTCTTCTTCCCTTTGGTTACCTTGGCATGCTGTCCTTTGTATTATTGCCAGCATCAATATTTACCTGATTCTTCATATGTCAATGAACTTTAATACTGAAAACGATGTACTTCTGTTTAGGATAACCTCTATAAATATCAAGATCTAGTTTTGGAATACTGGGTATAGCAATTATGTAATAACTAGAGGTCCGGTGCATGAAATTCGTGCACGGTGGGGGGAGGGGTGTCTCTCAGCCCAACCTGCACCCTCTCCAATCTGGGACCTCTTGGGGGATGTCTGACTGCCTGTTTAGGCCCGATCCACGGGGGGCCTAAACAGGCAGTCAGACATCCCTTTCACAATCTAGGACTGCTGGTTCCCAACTACTCGCCTGCTTGCCTTCCTGATTGCTCCTAACCGCTCTGCCTGCCAGCCTGATCACCCCCTAACCACTCCCCTGCCAGCCTGATCGATGCCTAACTGTCCTCCCCTGACACCCCGGTCACCCCCAAATGCCCTCCCTTGCATATTCCCTCTTTATTAGATAGGGTTTTTTCTTTAGCATATTGGACAGTCCCAACTGGTTTGGCTCAGTGGATGGAGCACTGGCCTGCAGATTCAAGGGTCCTAGGTTCAATTCTGGTCAAGGGCATGTACCTTGGTTGGGGGCACATACCCAGTCGGGAGTTTGCAGGAGGCAGTTGATCAATGTTTCTTTCTCATAGATGTTTCTAGCTCTCTATCCCATTCCCTTCCTCTCTGTAAAAAATCAATAAAATATATATTTTAAAAAAAGAAACATTTAAGATTCCTCCATATCTGCCTGGCTGGTGTGACTCAATGGTTGAGACTCCAGGCTGCCACCGCTGGAGGGGTTCGGGCCCTGGCCAGGCTGAGACCCCAGCTCAAGGCTGCCGCCTCAGCCCAGCCAGAAGACACCCCATCTCAGCCTGGCTGCGGATAGCCCGCTGGGTGCCTTCCCTGGCCTGAAGATTGCACATTGGGGGTGCACTGCGCTGCCGGCCTGACACCCTGGCCCCAAACCCCATGGCCCGCTTTGCCCCAGATTGCACATGGCTCGGGGGCGGGTCACTGCCGGCCTGACACCCCGGCCAAAAGCCACGGCCCCCTTCGCCCCGGTGGCATGCGGCTCGGGTGCGGGTCGCTGCCAGCCTGACACCCCGGCCCCAGCCTGACACCCCGGCTCCAGCCCCCGGGGCCACTTCGCCCCCGATCGCACGTGGGTTGGGGGGCGGGTCCCTGCCGGCCTGACACCCCGGCCCCAGGCCCCGCGGCCCGCTTCGCCCCAGTTTGCGCGTGGCTTGGGGGCGGGTCACTGCCGGCCTAACACTCCGGCCAAAAGCCCCGCGGCCCGCTTTGCCCTGGATGGCGTGCGGCTCAGGGGCGGCCAGCCTGACACCCCGGACTGCCGCCACTGGGCAGGAATTGCTGTGTGTGGGGCGGGCGCCTCCCAGCTAGACACCCTGGACTGCCGCTGCTGGGCAGACTTGGGGACTCCACTGGGGCTCGGGGCTAAGAGGACTGGGCGCCGCCATCTTGTGGCCATGGGCGCCGCCATTTTTGTCGTGGAGTGATGGTTAATTTGCATATTACCCTTTTATTAGATAGGATGCCATTGGGGTATGACAGTGGTGGCTATGCTCAGTTGCCTCTGGACAATATTCCTGCATCCTAATTTTTTTTATATACTGAAAGCCTCCTGGAAAATATTCCTGCTTCCTGGTATTCTATGCACTACTGGTAAAAGCTCCAGACTCTTTGAAAACACTTCCATACAAAAAGATAAGATACTGAGTTTATTCCAAAGATAATGAATTCATTTTCCTATATCAACTCTTAGTTTATGATCATATATTTATCTACAAAGAATTAGTACTAATAATAACTTTTTATAATTGGGCACTAGTCAATTTCTATATATTCAACTAAGTGAATATTCACTGAGTCCACTTTATCTTATTGTGCCTTTTATGAACATTATCACAGAATCACTTCTTTTTAAATGACTCTACTTAAGCTTCTATACTTGAGAGTAAAAATTTCACTACTTTTTAAGCATGACTCACTAAAAATTATTACTGTCAGCAGACATGAATTAAAGTATTATTCTTTTTCTCAAAATAAGATGATCTTATATCTTCTTTAATTATCTACTCCAAAACATCAACGAGTCTTATTGAAAAACTCTGAATTATTTTGTATTATAAATTTATTTTTTTCCATTATGTAAATTTCAATTCTTAGTGTACTGAAATGCTAAGTATTTTTATACATTGATCTAAGATCCAGAAACCTTGCTTAACTTTCTTATTTTTTAAAAAAAATATTTTTATTGATTTCAGAGAGGAAATTTTTTTCCATTTTTTTCTGACTTCTCTTGGGAAAACTGGAAAATGAATTGTGCATATTCCAGGAATATATATTTCTAACAAATCATCAACTTTATTCAAACAAAAATAATAATAAAATATTGACTGTGTAGAAAACTTCTATTAAAACTAAACTGGAATCTGTGAGTAGTAATCATACTAACTACTTAAAGGAAAAGAAACGTGCTCACCTTAAAAAGGGAAAAACTTAAATATGGTATACAGAATCTTTAAGTTTAATTAATTTATTAAAGGTTTATAAATTATATTAGCAAAAGTTTCATGTAATTTTCTTGATACAAATATAACTTTTGGGACAAATTAGAGTTCATGTTAAAGAATTAGAATGTCTTCTAGTTTCCTATTCAGTATGTGAAAAGTTTGGAAGATGCCATTCTGTACTAAAAAGCTAAACAAACTAAAGTATTAAAAAGTCTGCTTAGATGTGTAAGATAATTATGTGGTTAAGTTTTAATATGCCAAAGCATTATATTCTTCCTAGTGGAGTCTGCCTTCTGTAGAAACTTTTTAATCACAGTATATTCCCCTTGGGTTTTATTAGAACCTAAATAACCTAAGGGAAGGGAAATACTCCATCCTAACCAGGTGGAAGACTGAAAACACCCAACCCCTGTTCCCTCTTGACTTACATGTGAGAGAAAGGAAATAACCATCTTCAGCTCAGTGTAGCTATCTTATTCCACTTAATTTGGAGAGAACTAACAAAAACTGGAACTAATATGGTAGATATTAATCCAACTATAGCAATAATTTCTTTGAATATTAATGGTTTAAATGCACCAGTTAAAAGGCTGTTAGTGATGATCAAGAAACAAGGCACAACTCTGTTATCTACAAGGTAGTCACTTTAAATATAAAGACAAATCAAGATTAAAAATACGTGGAAAGAAAAAATATACCACACTAACACTAATCAAAACTGTCCTTCTCTGAAGTCTGCTCTGTCTAGCTAAAGACTTACTGATTTCATTAAACTTTTCAAAGACACAACTTTTGTTTTTTATGTACTCAATTGATTTTCTATTTTCAATTTTATTCATTTCTCTTCTACCATTTTAAATATGTTTTTATTGATTTTTTTAGAGAGAGAAGAAGGGAGTCTCTATTCAGACAGAGCAGACTTCAGAGAAGGAAAATTGTCATTTATTAAAATGATTCAAAAGATTCATAAGTTAATAATAAAGTGATCAGTTCTGCAAGAAGACATGATGTTCCTTAATGAGTATGTGCCTCACAACAGAGGATCAAAATACCTGAGGAAAAAACTGATAGAGCTTCAAACAGAAATAGATAAATTCACCATTGTAGCTAGAGACTTCAGCCCTCTATCAGAAATGTACAGATCCAGCAGGCAGAAAATCATTAAGGACATACTTGAACTCAACAAAAACATCAATCAACTGAAAAAAATTGACATCTATATACTATGTTGTCCAATAATTGCAGAATACACAGTTTTCTTAAGCTTACATGGAACATTCACCAAGACCGACCACTTCCAGGCCATATAACTCACCTCAACAAATTTAAAAAATAGAAATCATACAATGGCTGCTCTCAGTCCACAATGGAAGCAAACTAAAAATCAGTAACAGAAAGATTGATAGGAAATCCTCAAATATTTAGAGATTGAGAAAAACACCTATAAATAACATGTGGCTCAAAAAAGAAATATCAAGAGAAATTTGTAAAATATTTGAACTAAATGAAAATTCAACTTATCAAATTTGTGAGATGTAAGGAAAGCAGTGCTTAGAAGGAAATTAATTGCAGTGAATGCATATATTGGAAAAAAGAAATATCTGGAATCAATCATCTAAACTTCCACATTAGGAAACTAGGGTTAAAAAAAAAGAGCAAATTAAATGCAAAGTAAGCAGAAGAAAAGGTATATTGGAGGTGGAGGAGAGGAAGGAATGGGTGGATAAGGACACATATGTAATACCTTAATCAATAAAAAGAAGGAAAAAAAAGTTAGAGCAGAGCCTAGTCAGTGTAGCTCAGTCGTTGGGCATTGACTCATACACCAAGAAGTCACCTGTTTGATTCCTTCAGGGCACATGCCCAGGTTTCAGGCTCAACCCCCAATAGAGGGTGTGCAGAAGCAGCCAATTGATGTTTCTGTCTGTCTATCTATCCCTCTACCTTCCTCTCTAAAAAGTCATTAAAACTATATTTTTTAAAATGTTAGAGCAGAAATGAATGAAATTAAAAATAGTAAATCAATCCTATGTAATAAAGAGCTAATATGCTAATCAGACTGAACATCAGAACCACCTTCTGGATGAAGCCGGGGCTACAGGGCCGAGGCAAGCTGCGGCTGCAAGGGCCGAGCCCCTTGCATGAATTTCATGTATTGGGTTTCTAGTAGAGTAAATAAAAAACAGAAGTTTCTTTGAAAAGATCAATAAAATCAATGTCTTTAGCCAGACTAGCTATGAAAGAGAGAGAGAACATAAATTACTAATATCAGTAATGAAAGAGATGACATCGTGGCATATACGGTGGACATTAAAATGATATATAAGGAATACTATGAATACTGTATGCCTCATAGTAAGATAATCTAAATGAAAGGGATGAATGCTTTGAATGATACACTCTAGCAGAACTCAAGCAAGAAGAAATATACAATTTGAAGAGGTTTATATCTATTAAACAGATTGAGTAACAATTGACCTTTCAAAACAGAAAGCACTATATCCAGATGGGTTCACTGGTGATTTCTACCAAACATTTAAGAAAGAATTTATATCAATTCTCAACAATGTGTTTAGAAGATAAAAACAGAGGAAAATTTTCCTAATTCATTCTATGAGGCCAGCATTACCCTAATATAAAAAACAGACAAAAACACTACAAATAAAGGATACTATAAGCCAATATCTCTCATGAACATTGATAAGAAATCTTCAACAAAATTAGCAACAACAACAAAAAAAAATCAACAATACATAAAAAGCATTAAATACCATGAATCAGTGGATTTATTCCAGGCAATCTATCATATCAACAGGCTTAAGAAGAAAATTCCTGTGATCATATCAACAGATGCAAAAAAAAAGCATGTGAAAAAGTTCAAGACCCATTCAAGTAAAAATCTCTCAGTAAATTAGGTATAGCGATGAATTTTCTCAACCTGATAAAGAATATCTACTTAAAAATACTACTAACATCATACTTAATATTGAAAAGCTTAATGCCTTCACACTAAGATCAGGAACAAGGCAAAATGAGCAAGAGAATGAGAATACAAACAATAGCCTGGGAGAAAATATTTACAAACACAAACACAGCTGACAAACAAACAACTATACACAGAACTCTTAAAATGCAAAATTAAGAAAACAAATAAGATGATTGAAAAATTGGGCCAAAGGACTTAAAAATACCTCACCAAAGAAGACATGGATTCGTTGCCTACTGCAAGTGCCCTTTGAGGCCAGGGATCAAACCTGCAACCAGGTAAGTACCCTTGACCAGGAATCGAACTCACAACCCTGCGGTGTGGGGGCCGATGCTCTAACCATTGAGAAACATCGGCCAGGGCCAAAGAAGATTATAGATAGCAAGAAAGCATATGAAAAGATGTTCCACATTCTATGTCATTGGGGAATACAAACTAAAACAAGTGAGTTACCACCGCATATTTTTTAGAATGGCCAAGAACTAGACACTGAAACATCTAAGGCTTGTTAGGATTAGGAAAAAAAGAATTATAGAAAATATGTTAGACTCACAAAGGATTAGTTTTATTTTATTTCTAAATTTTAATGATTTTATATCAAGACCCTTGCAAATATGCATAATAAAAAGTATAATAATGTTAATTATACCATTTATGTAACAGCAAAATATAGGAGGATCCTAAGTGTCCATTGCAATGCTAATTATATGCAACTTATTTATTTAATGGATTCCAATTTAGCAATAAAAAGAAATGTGTGAGTCATTTGTCTTATAAATTTATAAATAGATAATTCTCACAATAATTCTTAAATATTTTTAAGTAAAGAGGCAGAATAATTATATGTATACACATGCTTTGATAATCATTTGAAGGAATAAACATTTTTAAGAAAATGTAAAGATATTTAAGGGAATGATAAAGAATATCTTTCTAGCAATTACCTTTGGGGAGTTGGAAGAGTAATGTAATTGGAAAGGTACTCACAGTATTGCTAATATTTTTTCCTTATGTTAGCTCTTAAATATAGATGCTTTAGTTGTATCACACTGTGCTTCTTGTATAGTTCATAAGTGTAAATTATGTTAATATGAATACATTCATTACAATGTTCATCTTACTGTGGGATGGATTAACAGCAATTCATGTCTAAAATATTTAAAAATCAGAAATTCAATATAGAAAATCAGAAATAAAAAAGGACATGAAATGTTCCAATGGTGAGTTGGAAGAAGAAGGGAGGAAAGGACAGAAGAAAAAGGGAGACAGAGAGAGAGAATTGTGAAGGATTAAGCAATAGTACACTTCTCATTAGTGACCGAAAAAGACAATTTGCTACTTGAAAGGATTTCCTTAAGGGAAGTCTTGCATGAAACAAATATATTTAATTGGAATTGCCAGAATCAATGCAAGGAGATGTAACAGTGGCAATCCTGACAGAACCAAAATTGCAGTACTAAAGTTAAATTATTTAGCTGTAAAATGGTACAGTATTAAGCTATTATGCAAAGACTATGTTATTCTGAAGCAATGGAATGGGAAATTGGTGCCAGAGAAAATCTAAGAGATCATTGTGTACAACCTATTTTGGATTTGAAAACTCCATTAAAATACTCCTGGAAAAAATATAAATAAGAATACTTCTTTTTCAAATGATATAAGCTGTTTAAAATAGAAAAAAAAATCCCCAAACGCAGCATGAATAACTAAAGTGTTAATACAGTGAGTCAAATAATATTGCACTCATGATGAACATATTTGGAATGAAATGTGCTAAAATTACTCTTGACATTCAGTTATAGTTTTAACCACCCTCCTGGTCTGATACAGAGGATGGAGGTTAACTCGTGGAAGCCCTTGCATGGAAGGTGGCGTAGAGACAAGAGAAAGCATGCGCTCTTATACCTGCTTGGCTATAAAAAGCCATGGTGAGATTTCGCTCTGTCTTTGCAATCTCTTAGCAGATTGCCTGTGATGCACATAACCCACTAGCTTAATGCTTATTTAATAATAAAATTGTTTTCTTTCTCTGCTGCCGCTGTGGAAAGATTTTCTGGATTGAGAGAAGATTTTGTTTTGTTTTTAATGATATTTTCCTAAAAGTCACCACCACCATTGAATATATTCTCTGCAATTCATTAAGAAAGTAAAAATTCTCCAACGTGGAAATTTCTAAGTAACACATTGTGAACATTAAGAATGAAACAAAATTTAATCGTGACTTTTTTTTTCCTATAATACCACAAGGCATTGATGTAGGAGACATTTTTTAAGAAGGTATCTGTCTTCTATTTAATTCCAACTTGCAAAAACTTCTAGCCTGTACAAATTGCAAATTTATTTATTTATTCACTGAAGTAAGTCATATAATATTTTAAAATATTTTAGCTACATGTTTCAATCAGAAACTATTGAATGCTCTTTCACAATGTCCATGGCAGGGAAAATCTAGAGACTAAAACTAATGTGTCACTTTCTTTGTTTTGAGGCTCTATTTAGAATGACCATAAACTATTAAGAAATTACCCTCTCTAAATGTAGCAGAATTGTTGGCTGATACTTATATGATCATAACTGTGTTTATCCTTCTGGGTATAGCTGCCTAACAGAAGGCTATTAATTCCTCATCACCATTTGTGAGGATTTGGAGAGAAAGAGAATGGAAGAGCAGACATGAATGTCCCACCACCAGATGAAACGGGACTATGATGGCTCTTCAGTGTTTAGTTCTCACCCCAGGACTATAAAGATTACAAATATTTTAAAAGATTGTGTATCTGGTTGTCCAAATTCCATCAAAATGCATTTTGGCTGCTTATATTAAGAGTATTCTATAAAGTTCTAATTTAACATAAACTATCAAATTATAAATAAAATTATTTGAACTTGCTCCCATACACCTTGTTAATTCCTCCTCTTCTAATTATTTGTAAATGATTTAGCCCATTCAATTTCAATTTAATTCATTCATTTCAGAATGAAATACTATTTCTGATCATCATAGAATGAGCTGTACAAATAAGATGCCAAATTGTTGCATTAGTTTCTAGCCATGGAGCAAAATGAATGGTTTCCATACTTTATTTTTGGCCATGTTTAAGAATACCATTATGCAAAATAAGTGTTGACCAAATTTTATGAGTATATCAGTATAAATAAATTTACTTTTAAATTTTAGGGAGGTTTAGTTAAGATAGATAAATAAAGATTACTTACAGAAAAGTAAAATAATGGTCTTCTTTTCAATTTAAAATATACCTGCCATAACTGTTGCCAATACTAAAATATAACATATAAGAATTAAAAGGCCAGCATTTTATATTTAAACATAAATTATTATATTCTAAAATACCAAACAATTTTAGTGATTATAAAATTTTAAAGATTGTTAAAGATTCTGATGGTTTACTAGAAGACATACTAACACAATAATATTAGTTCTTGAAAAATTATCTTCATTATTACTTTTATATTACATAAAAACACACATATATACAGATACAGGGTGTCCCAAAAATTATATACACTTTGAATGATTATAAAGTCAACATTTATTAACTTACAGTTTATTTTCAAAATTTAAGAGAAAATTAAGTGAGTTATCTGTTAAAGTGTGTATATATTGATTTGGGATGCCCTATATGTATCCATACTTACTTTGACATTCTATACATACAATTGTGGTGAAATCCATATGTCCTCTCATACAAGTACTCTGCTAGATACTAAACCTTCAATTTTATTAAAAAATAACTTTAAAATATTAATATTGAGATCCAGAGGTATATGAAGTTTTCTTAGTTGTTTTATAAATTATAGTTCTCTGATTTCTTGTGCAACTCTCTCAGTCTTGTATCCTTTGCTTTTAAAGATGATATATGCTAGGTAATTCTGTAAATATTAGAATTTTAACCTCTGCCACAGAGAGTTTCTATTAACCAGCATCTCCGTATGATCTAGTAATATGTCAGTTCATTCATTTATTTAACAAATATCTATTGAGAGCCTAGTATGCGTCAGGCACTCTTCTAGATGCTTATGATATATCAGTAGACAAGAGAGACAGGCATAACTGCTCCCAATGAAGCTGCTGTTTCAGCGAGATCACACCAACAACACACGATAGCTATAATAAATAAATTAGTACCGTATGTCAGAAGATTAAAGAGTTATGGAAAAAACAAGGAGAGCAGTGCCAATGGGGTTGGAAATTTTGAATAGATGATCAAGTGAGTTCTTACTAATATAACATTTAAGCAAAAACTTGAAGATGGTGGGGAATTAGCTACACAGATAATTTAGAACACAACATTCTAGGCAGAAAGATATGCTATTACAAGTAAAATGGATCTCTCTTTCTGTTATATGGAGAATAGGTTGTAGGATAAGCAGGATAGTAGCACAAAGCAATAGCAGTACACAGCTAGAAGAGCAGGAAAGCTGAGAGACCACCAGGCCTGCTCCAGGTTCAATTAAGAAGGACCTGATAACTTTTGAGTGCAATGCAAAAAAAAAAAAAAAGATATATATTAAAGCCTCCAGTCTCACAAAGACTGAACCCCTGAAGGAATAATTTTTTATCCTGCCCTCAAATAATTAAAAGCCTGTGGTGTATGAATCTATTAGAGAAAAAAATAAAAAATAAACCCACACCTAGTTTTAGTTTAAAGAACAACTATCATGACAGAGGAGAAATAATTATTTCAGTCTCTATAATATAGGTAGTTAGTTTTCACACAATTACCAATATAAAAAAAAAAAAAAAACAAAACAAAACTGCAAAAAATGGAAGAGGACCCAAAATTTGACACATTGTAATGAGATGAAAATATTCAAAAGAATCAGACTGAAAGAGCTCACATATGTTAGAATGACCAGACAGTGAATTTTACTTTTAAAGTATGAAAAATATGTTAAAAGATATAGCAAAAAAGTGATGGAAATATGTAAACAAATGGGAAATTTCAGGAGAAAGATAGAAGCTATAAAATGGAGCCAAAGAGATAGAAAAGTTGTGGTAACAGAAATAAAGATGCTCACATATATCTCCTGCTCCCCACACTCAACTATCAGAAGACTAGAAAGAGCAGAGAAAATAATTAATTTGAAGACAGGTTAATAGAATTTATCCACATTGACACAAGAAAGTAAGAAAACAGTACCTGAGTTTGGTGAATCAATACTGAATGTTTAACCATAAACAATTAATAAATTAAAATGAAATTTTAAAAGTTACCTAATAAACAGAATAACATAGTCATATTTACCAACATTTTCCTTTAAGGTTGCTGCTTTTGTGTATTGGGCAGAAGTATGTATATGTGTGTTTTCTATGACCTCACACCTCTTAACTAGTCTTCCTGCTTCTGATCTTGGCTCAACAGTTTTTTATAGCACAATTTCCAGAGGTCCCATTTTAAGCCAGGTCATGTCATTCATCTGTGAAATACTCTCCAGTGTCTCCCCATATCATTCAAAGGATAAAACCAAGATCCCTAATGTTATTTATGATCTGGATCTTCGGTTACCACTCTGACCTCATCTCTCCTGCTGCCCACACTCAACCATTTGCTTGTGATACCCTAGCCTTCCCCTTCCCCAGATGTGCCAGTCATTCTTTCCAAAAAGTCCCTTAAGTAGGAAAAGGTCAGCATATTTTCATATTGCTTTAAGAAGGTATATCTTATAAGATCATTACATGGCTAAATTGATTCAATTTTCCTACACACGTTTTATCCACTTTCAGTATTATATGAGGAAACTAAAAATTATTACAATTGAAGGGCTATACCATATGTACTTTGCTTTCCAATTCCTCCTATCAGTTGACAAGTATTTGGAGTATTAAAATTAATGTTAAAATATACATTGGTAACTTGTAATTAAAGTGGAAAATTGTTGCTAAAGAAAAAAATTATAAAATCTGTTTCACAACAGAAATCATATTTGTATAACCTGCTGTCAGACTAATTCCAATTATTCATTTCAATTGGATTAAGATGAAAATGAATTATAACATATAATTACTTAAATGCTCATTTTATTCATCCCACATAAAGTTAGTATTAGATTGTCAAAACTATTTAGTAACTGATTTTTGTTAGCACTTTTGGATACATTAATTTTTCACTTTCAAAGTTATTCAGTTAAGAAGTAAATGAAAGTATAGTGTGCACAATCTTTCTATTTCTTTTGAGAAGATGGTGATTCTCATCCATTTTGAATAAAGAGAATTGCTTTTGTCAAAATGAAAAATTTTTCTCCTGTTTTCTAAAGAGTTTTCAATGTTATTGCACTTATAGAATTATCCACGTATAAAATAACAGGGAATTTATCTCATCAGAGGGTTATAACATAGTAATAATTTTGTTTAAAATGTGTTCATATGTAATGTGAATTGCTTTCAATACTGTTTTAAAATACATTTATAAATTCATATTAAGATGTAAGAATATTGGTTTTTATCAAACATTTTTCCTCCTAAAGTCTCTGTTCTATTGCACAGGGGAGATAATGAAGCATTTCAGAGGGCAGAGGAAAATTGTTATAGATGCAATGTTATCTACCATAAATGACTAAGAAAAAGTAATTCAACTAGCGATGAAACCTTTTTCTCTGAGACAGTTTTACAGCACTTGTGAAACATCACAGACTACCTTGAATAAAAGATCCAGAACTGATTGTTTTCACATAATAACCTATGTTCATTAGAACTCATTACTTGATAGTGAGACAACATTCCTCTACATAAATATGCCCTTATTTATTTAAAACCATTTCTCAATTGATAGACAATTAAGCTACTTCCTATATTTTTGCTATAGAAACAATTCTGTACTGCACATACATTCATAAGTAAACTTTCATTATATTTTGTACTCAAGGTTTTAGAATCAGCATTACAAATAAGGGATAACACAGCTTTTAAGTTTTGATACATGTGCCTACTTTCCAGAAAGATGTAACTCTATTTTCAGGAGCGATGAATGGGATGAGAGTCTGGTTCTCTAGCACATCATCTAGGTTTTATCTTCTTATGAATTATTCTTAGTTTGAATATATTCTTATTTTTGTTAATTTCTTCATGTTTTATTATCTTTTAAGAATTAATAATCAATAAATAAGCAATATTCAACAAATTTATTACATGTGCTAACACTATTTTGTTACCTGTGTTACAAATATTTAATTCTAGTCAGTCACTCTTAAGAAATGATTGTGACTGTAGTAAATATATGTAAATAATCTCTTCCATCACTTCTGAGAAGTATCTTCACAGAAGAGAGATATATAAGTTGACTTTTCTAATTGTAGAAAGTCTGTTTAGGAATAGTACATTAAGATGACATACAGAGTCCAAAGGGTAGAGTCTATTAACCTTTTGCACTCGGATGTCGAGTGTGACTCGACACGGTTAGCATTAGAATAAAGGAATCGAGAAAAAAGCAAGCGAGTGCAAAGGGTTAATACAAGATTGAGGATTTTGATGTTTCCCTCCTCAGTTTGGTTTATAAATCTGCAGTCATAAATGAAGAATGTAGGGTGCAGTTATCAAATTCAAAACATAGAATAACATTAACTGTCAACTGTAATTGAAACATTTAAAAAAAAAGAATTCAGATTCATCTGCATAAATTAACAAATTGACACATATGCTTAAACAATAACAGCATCAGTCTGTTTTACTTTGTTTTCCCTCTTTGGATATAGACAATAACAAACATGGCAGTTTATTCCTAACTTAAGTAAAACAACAATGCAAATGATACTGTGAGTAATAATTAACAAATAACCTGACTGTTAAGGAGATATAGCCGAGCACATGCTCCATCCCACGTGTGTATCTGTCTGTTAATACCATAGACTCTTTGCCATGAAGGAACCCAGGTTCAATGATCTTGATTTCTGTCATTGTTTTCTTCCCAGAGAAGCCAAGAATATGGCATTTAAACATAAATTTTGTAATCTTAAATCTTGGCAGCAATTTATAGCTTAAAACATTAGGTCAACTCTTACTGTAAAAATCAAATTGGCCATGTCTGAGGGCCATGGGCTACCAGCCATGCTTTTGAGGACCCTCCAGCAAGAAAGAAACAATGCAAATGAAATCTCAAAAAGAATAACTCAGAGCTCATACACAGATGATTTGGAATATGCAGGTATTGATTTTGGTGGGAAAAATAAAGGATATAATGTTTGCTGTGCTCAAAACATTTATTATATAAAATGCTACACACCTTATTTCATAATGCTCACAAACATCCTGTAGTTCAATATTTTATCTCCTTTTTTTATAAGTAAGCTGAACCTTAAAAAAGTTAAATAACACAACTGTTTTAGATTAGGAAACAGATGAAATAGAGGCTGAATAAATATATTTAAGTGCAAATGGTTTGTTAAGTAATCCTAAGAGGTATTGCTAGGAAAGTGAAGAAGGAAGACAGAGGAGGGAAGGAAAGGTAGTCAATATACAGTGGGTTCATGAAGATGTAACCCGTATGTCCAACTAGGATAGACTGTGCAGACTAAAGTCAGAGGCTTGTATGGGTATCCTGAGTGCCAAGTGGCTATGGGGTCCCAACCACTTAACCTAATATGCGTAAGTGTTTAAGCCAGGGATAGGAACCGAATCAGAAGGAGGAGCAAGTAAAAGACAAATAGAAGAAATATTCGGCTCATAGGCAAAAACTAGAACAATAAGACATTATAGAATTCATGGGTAGGTGGAATGAGACATTTATAAAAATTAATAGTGTCAAATAAATTACATAAAAGTGCATTATATTCACTTTGGAAAACTACCAGAAGTTCAAATATTCTAGTCCCACATTGAAATTTCAAATATGGACCAAATAATAATTTTTGTCCTCATACAACTTGAAATTACATGAGAGTGTAGTCAATAGAAGAAAATAATAGATTGTTCCAATCTTAACAATCTAGCTATGAATTATAAACATTCCAATGTAACTTTTTTCCTAAATAGGATATCAAGATATACTTTAATTTGAAACTTTTAAACACTTATTCAAGCTCATGTTAATCCTAATCGACCGAATATATCAGTTACTTTGTCGTGTAACACACATTCACCAGTTTATTTTATATTCATTTTCAATATTTACATCTGCTTATGTAAGAACCTTTGTTAGGTCCACTCACTCACTGACTCCTTCCTCCCTGTTTTTCTCTGCAAAAATTTTCTGGAACTTTTGTTCTAATTTATTTATTTATTCATGTATTTCTTTCTTTCTTTCTTTCTTTCTTTCTTTCTTTCTTTCTTTCTTTCTTTCTTTCTTTCTTTCTTTCTTTCTTTCTTTCTTCCTTCCTTCCTTCCTTTCTTTCTTTCTTTCTTTCTTTCTTTCTTTCTTTCTTTCTTTCTTTCTTTCTTTCTTTCTTTCTTTCTTTCTTTCTTTCTTTCTTTCTTTCTTTATTTTTAAGTTAAGGACTCCAGTAAAGAAAGGGAGTAGTGATAGAATAGCTAGATCTGTACTGATTCCATGATAATCATTATAACAAACAAATATAAATCAAGCCAACTTTAGAAACACCAGTACCAGTATAGGTTTCCAAAGCATACCCTGGTTATACATTTTTGCCAAACAGCAATATAAGTTGGTATTTGTGCACTTCATGGAGAGAACAGATGAATGACACTGATGGAGAATACATACAGTCTCAATAAATTTACAACAAAAGCAGACCAGTTTCAGAGATTTTGTACTATCTTGCTTTATTTTGCCCACACCTTACTTCTTAAAAAGTAGGTAATGGAATACTTTTTGTTGTCTTTATAAAGCTAGTTGATTTTTTTTTTTTGGTTTAGTTTCTTGAGTCCTTAGAATCTTTTAATTGAATAAAACTGTGTCCCATGTATTGGTTTTATGATGCATGAAAATAGTAAAAGGACATTAGATCTGTTAGAGAGAGAGCTGTTCCTTAGTAGCACATGTTGGAGTATCACTTTAGAAAATAAATATATATTTACATGTGAGGCTAGATTTCCCAGAGAAGCAGTTTACACCATGCTCTGCAAAGTATTTATCTGGCAGTCAATAAGTGACAGTGATGATGGTGATCTGTTGGACTTACAAAAGCACCTGAAGGAGCTATCACGCCTAACTGATAAGCTAAGAAAAAAAAAAAGGTGAGAAATAGAATTGGGACCATGAGAACTCCACTTGGTAAATTGCCCAAAGCTCAGAATCCATGAAAAAAATATTAAAGTTACTATTGGAGGTTGATTAATTGGAGATGCCAAATAATCCTGGAATTCCTAAATTATTATTTTCCTGGTAAATAGATGTTCCCTAATGGACACTTAACATTTTATTTCTCAATATATTTACTGTTATTTAAGAAATGGTAGGAAAAATTCATCTCCCAAAACTCAACTCAATTCAACATAATATGTTACCAACATAAAATGACCAAAACCACTATATATTAAAAACCATGTAATAAGATGTTTTAGCAATAATGACGGTGGGTGAAAAATAAAAACACAAAATTAAAACTAAAATTCCTGGAACGATGGAAAGTGCTATTAAATTAAGATTAATGGTGATGATCTTTACATATCAGGATGGAAAGTATGAACTACTATTTTATCAGATGATTCGCCCTTAGGGCAACCCACAGATACACTGCCTTTCCTGGTGTGAGGCCTCATCAATCTGCAACTCAGTCTTACATTAAATTCAGCATTATCAATGGGAAGAAAGAGAGAAAGTCTCACAAAGCCAAATCATACAGAACTTCACCAGGGGAAAGAAAGTGAAACAAGTTCAGGATAAGGCAAAGAACTCCGGGAACATAGTTGAGAAGAGTTTCATCTATAAATAAAAGCAGCAATGCGACGCTGCCCCAATTTATTTTTGAAGACACTATTCTTTCATGATTGCCCATACAGCAGTGCCTGGGTTTAACTCCTAATAGATTTACAGAGCATTCCTCTGCACTTGTTCTATTCTCTGGGTAATGCTGAATTTCACGCTTCTGGATAACCTAAAGGAGCTCATTGACATTGATACAGTGAGAAGCGATTGTAAAATAGACCTGGAATGTTTATTTTCCTAAATACTCATTTTGAACACTTGCTTAGAGCTCTTTTTTATTTTCAGTTTCTCATAGAGTACCATTTGGCTCTCCTTTCCCCATTGTTTTCAGCACTCACACCAAAGCAGAGGTTTAGCTATTGTAACGGAAATTACCACATTGAAAATGGATGCTCTAAGTACTACCCCTGACTTCACCCACCTTCATTGTTATAAAACTCTCATCTCAGTTTAGATTAGCAATGACCTTATATATAAACATAGCAATGGAAATTATTATCACAACAATTATATAAAGTTAAGGAAAGGTATGAATCATGAAACACTAACAATTTTTAACTGTTCTTACTATGTTGAAGTGCATTAATTTTACAAATGTAGACCTCAGTAGCAAGACAACAGCAGTAGGGATATTTAAAACTAGAGGCCCGGTATACAAAATTCATGCATGGGTGGGGTCCCTAGGCCTGGCCAGGGATCAGGGCCAATTGTGGCCGTCTTGCCCAGTCCCAATCAGAGCCGGGCTGATTGCGGCCAGGCCAATCGGGGCCTGCTGGCCAGGGGGAGGGACCACAGGAGGTTGGCTGGCCGTGGGGAGGGGCTGGGGGAGGTTCGCTGTGGGAGCGCACTGACCACCAGGCGCTAGCTCCTGCATTTAGCATCTGTCCCCTGGTGGTCAGTACATGTCATAGCAACTGGTCAACCAGTTGTTCCGGTCATTCAGTTGTTATGGTTGCTTAGGCTTTTATATATATAGATACTTTGGGAAACATAGCTTCAAGGTAGACTTCCCTATGTTTTCTAGGCAGTAGAAATTTTCTATTAAGAAGTATGAGTGCTGTATCAAAGTCCTTCACAACATGAGAAATGGGTTTTATTAATTGCTATTACCAATGGCAATGCCAACAAAATGTATTCAGGATGTCATTTTTTCTATCTCCAGTCATAAACAGTTCTTAGATCTCATAGCATCATAACAATTCTGTGACATAGAAAGTGTGCAACTATATCTATATTAACCTTTTGCACTCGGATGTCGAGTGTGACTCGACATGGTTAGCATCGAGATTAAAATTACTTTGAATGTACCAATAATTTGAAATATAAAAATATCCAAATAAATAAGTTTGTATGAAAATAAACTCCAGTTTTTTATTCTACTGCCGCGCTTTGTAAAATCTGGGGTATTTAAAAAATTAAATCCCGAGTAGAATAAAGGAATCGATAAAAAAGCAAGCGAGTGCAAAGGGTTAAAGATAAAACTGACTAGTTCAAGATTTTATGTTAATATATGTTTTATTTTCTGTAACAACCAGAATCAATCAGAATGCATGGTTTAAGTAACTGATAAAAATTATTTTAAACTCCATTTAGAACCTGGCACAACAAGCACTCTGACATGTAAAATGAATGAATGTGTTGATGTGAGAAACACTTAAACCTGTACAGAATATTTTTAAATAAAATGTAATTTATTGACTTGATTTCTATTAATAAAGATGTAGTGTGTACCGAATTTTTATGAGTTTACTCAAGCCAAATTGACAACAATTGCCAGGAAGCAAAATATCAATGGATTGAGAAAATGTTCTGGGAAATTGAAGTTTTACCACTTATTTTATACATTAGAATAAAAGGGAAAGATCAACTTCTGACTCCATAGATCTAGAAGTATTAGGTTGATATCTGAACTCTAGGCAGAAGTCTTACAAAGCAAGTAAATACTGCTCTAAACATATATTACCAGGTGATCCAATGATTTCACTCCTTGTTATTTACCCAAAGGAGTTCAAATCTAATGTCCACAAGAATCCTACACATCCTATATAATAAAAGCTTAATATGCTAAGTGTCCAGTCGTCTGGTTGGCCATTCAACCAATCAAAGCATAATATGATAATGATATGCTAAGGCCGCTCAACCACTCGCTATGACGTGCACTGACCACCAGGGGGCAGATGCTCTAACTGGTAAGTTAGCTTGCTGCTGGGGTCTGGCCAATAAGGACTGCGCCAGATGGGCCGGACACGCCCTGAAGCCCTCCCGCAGTCCCTCCCCAGCTGGCCAACCTCCTACGTCCCTCTCTGGCCCTGATTGTGCACTGGTGGGGTCCCTGCACCCTCTTGCAATCTGAGCTGAGAGAACCCCCCACCCCAAGTGCACAAATTTTGTGCACTGGGCCTCTAGTAAATACATACAGAAGCATTATTCATAATTTCAAAACTTAGACACAACAAAGATGTCTTTTAGTAGGTGAGTTGGTAAACTAATGTGGTACATCCATTTAATGGAAAGTTATTCAGCACTAAAACAAAATGAGTTATCAAGTCATTAAAACAAAATAGATCCAGAGGCATGAAGCATAGAATAGACTGTGGTATCTCAGAGGGAAGGCGGGGGAGGGCCGGTGGGTCAACCAAAGAACTTGTATGCATATATGCATAATCTATGGACACAGACAATAGGGTGGTGAAGGCCTGGGACAGGGCAAGGGGTGGAGGTAGGTTAGAAGAGGTCAGTGGAGGGGAAAAAGGGACATATGTAATACTTTCATTAATAAAGATTGAAATAAACAAACACAAGCAGAAATGGGGTAACCTTAAATGCATACTTTTAAGTGAAGGAAGCCCATCTGAAGAGACTACATAATGTGATTTGAACTATTTGACCTTTTGGAACAGGCAAAACTATGAAGACAGTAAAAAAATCACTAGATGCTAGGGGTTCCAGGGAAGAAAGCAGCATAGGGGATGTTTTTGGATAGTAAAACTACCCTGATGATACTCAAATGGTGGACACATATCATTAAACATTTGTCCAAATTGAATATACAACAAGGAGTGAACCTTAATGAAAACTATGCACATTAGTTAATAATAATGTACGAATATTGCCTCCTCTTTTGTAACAAATGTTACATACTAATGCAAGATGTTCATAACAGGAAAGACTGGGGAAGAGGGTAGTGTGAGAGGATATATATAAACCCTCTGAACTTTCTACTCAATTTTTCTATAAACTGAAAAACACTCTAGAAAGAGTTTATTAAGTAAAGAAACAAAAAATATAAATGTAAGACCCATTTTACCTATTTTAAAGAAAAACTAAAATATTTAAAATTATATCAGTGTTACTAAACATCTTTATTTTTATTATTTTAAATCCTCACCCGAGGATATTTTTCCTTTGATTTTTTTTAAATTTATTTTTTCTTTTTTAGAGAGAGTGGAAGAGAGAGGGAAAGACAGAGAGAAATATCAATGTGAGAGAAACACATTGATTGGTTGCGCCTCCTGCACAAGGCCCAGGACCCGGGCCAGGGAGGAGCCTGCAACCTAGATACATGCCCTTGACCCAGAATCGAACCTGGGACACTTGGGTCTGCAGGCTGGCGCTCTATCAAGTGAGCAAAACTGGCTAGGGCTAAACATCTTTATTTTTATTAAAATTTAAACAAAAAATATTATGGAAACCTTTTAAACCACAAAAATTATTCTCAGGACTTCTGGAAAACTAGTTAATCAAAAATTTTAGAACAATTTGGAAACATAAACACGGGCACATAAACCTAAGTACAACAGCATTGAAGTGTTCAATGTTTGGGAATTTTTTAGCTTTTTTCAAATAGAAAGTATTAAATATATTCTGAAAACCATTACAATAGTTTGAAAGGATTATATAATTAACATGCTTAAGTAGTTAGAAATTGAAAACTTGCCAGTCTTCCAAAGACCTTACTTACACAAATGAGGTATTTTGTTGTTTTTATTTTCAATTTTCAAAAAACATATAGTTTTGATAAAAAGCACATTTTGGGGAAATGGCCACTTTGAGTTAAGTTGAATTAATAGAGAGTTCATTTTTCTTGCTTTAGGCAAACCTATTATACCCACTCTCTAGGTTAGGATTCTCACTGGATATAATGCACATAGAAAATGCCTTTAATAGTGACTTCTAAAATGTTTTTCATTCTCTATTAAAAATAAATTAATTTAATTAAATATATTTAAATTAAATAAATTTAAATAAATTAATTAAATAAATAAATAAAATAAATTTAATTAAAAATAAATTATTTAGCCCTAGCCAGTTTGGTTCAGTGGATAGAGCATCAGCCTGTGGACTGAAGGGTCCCAGTTTCAATTTTGGTTAAGGCTCAACTCCCAGGAGGGGGTGTGCAGGAGACAGCCAATCAATGATTCTCTCTCATCATTGATGTTTCTATCTCTCTCCCTCTCCCTTCCTTTCTGAAATCAATAAAAACATTTAAAATATAAATGCTTTAGACTTAGTATTACATTTAGACTTATTAAATTCTTTTAGGTTTATTTTTTCATTACAGTTCTCTGAAATTTCAGGTTTTTGTTTTGCCTAGTATCTACTTTTGAATTCTGGGTCCAGACAGGCTCTACCAACTTCAGTATTTTAGTGGTCTGAATGTTTGCTGACCTTAGGGTTGCTGCAATGTGGTTTTATTTCTTTACAGAACAATATGTAGTATAATTATAATGCCTTTAGAGAAGGAAATAAACAATGTATGTCTAGTTCATTGCTTTTATCGTTTGAAAATATAGCTCAACTGCCTTTAAAGGCATTCATTCTCTGTGCCTCTTCAATGGTGTCTCATATAACACCTGAACAAGAGTGAATTGTTTCATTTTAGAAGATGAAGAGAAATAGTTATGCTCTATTGAACTTCTAATATAAACCAATTGCTCCTTGAAATGCTTAACGATTACAGAAAATACCTATAGGGAGCTTCCATACTCAAATAATTCTTAGAAGAATAAATTTTTAAACAGACATGTAATTAAAAGCGAATTTAGTTCTTGGTTTCACTGCTCAGTGTGTGTGCTCACTAAGAGGTAGCAGATCAGAGTAAGAAGATGTGTGGTATAAGACATCCTACCCTGTTTTTCATTGTGATAATCTCAGCAACTGGAAATTCCAACCTTTACTGTACTTTCCTGTACTTAAATCCAATACAAAAGCTGATCAACCCAATAACTAAACTTTATGATAGATGTGAGTTAAAATAGTGTGAATTTTGTGTAACAATAAGTGTGTGTTTTAAATTGCTTGTTATTCATAAGAAATACGTTTTTTCATATAAGTAAGAATATGTCAGAAATTCCCTAGGGGCACATATTTGTAGATGAGTTTTCTTCTTTTCATTATTTGCCAAAATATCTAATAATTCCTATGCCTAGACACATTTCAGATATGTCTAAAACACTTGTTGAACTTCCAAACGTTTTGCTTTTCTTTTTAACATACTGTTTATCATCTCTCTTCTGCTCAAATACTCACATCTCATCTATGTTTCACTCATGGCAAACTTTTCTAGGGTTAGAGTGAAAGGAATTTTGACTTAAATTTTCATTTGAATGCATCAGGTGGATTTGGAAATACCACATATGATTATGTAGTTTTGTACTGCCCAATCTATAAGTACCATTTATCTATCAGTCTAATTTAATGTCTACTTCCCACCACCAACCCTGAAAGTTGTGCTGTGTAATTTCTACATCCAAACATATTTACTCTGACTAGAATCTGTTATGTAACATCAGTTGTTGGGATCTTACCCAACACAATATCGATAATTAGATTAGAACTTCAAATAACTTATTTACAGACACTTACCTCATTTCCTAGCTTTAGTTGAAGATTGATTGGATCAATTGTATATAAGGATAATCACTGGGCTGGTTTTCCAAAAAGGCTCTTTAAAGAAAGGATTTTTTTTCATGCTTCATTTTTTTGTATCTGTTTGAAGCATAGAGTTGGTAACTGAGGCTGCAAAGGAAAACATACACACATGAGATAAGCTTGACAATAGAACAAAGCAATTAAAGTGATGGATGTGAGCGAAGGAAACTGGGATGCTGATGATTATCTTGGACCTTCCATAATAGCTATGGACTCCCAAAATTGGAATTATTTTGGATGAGAAAAATATAAATCTTTATCTTTCAATATTACTTAAATATTTTTTCTAGGAAATAAATATAACTCAATTTATACAGTATTACTTATATTTGAAAAACCTGAACCAATCATTTATATAAACACTTTAGTAGCCAACACATACTGGGCAATACACAGTTAATCAGTAAACATGGAGGCTGCTGATACAATTGGAGATGAGAGTTATTTGATAGTCATTCTCAATATTTGAAGCTCCATATTTCCCAGGAGAATTGGAAAACAAAAAATTCCCAAGTAACAAATGTGGCTCAAATCTTGCAAGTGTGTGTATTTAAGGAATGTGCATTAGGATAACTAATATTTAAGTTTTCAACCCTGGAAAAGTATAAACCAACAAAACCTGAAAATTGCTTAAGTTTGCCATCAAACCACTTTAGTTTGTAAATCTCAAAGAGATAAATGCCTTATTGAGCATTAAAACTAGTGTAAAAAGTTGAGGGGGTGGTCCCTGATGCCCAGGCTTTTTTTGTTTTGTCCTTGGTACCCCTTGAAAATTAGCACAATTAATAATGGTAAACAATAAGTTTGATAACACAATGAAAGTCATTTTCTTATGAAAAATAACAAATGATTTCTATATACATTATGAGGAGACTAGGTGATGATGATGATGATGATGATGATGATGATGATGAATCCACAAAAATTAGAGATAGAAATATTTAAATGTCTCAAGCAAAATGTAAAGGTACAAAATTTCACTATTTATAAAAAAAATCATAGCCTTAATGCTTTCTTAGTTTTGGATTTTGATAAAAAGTGTGACTATTTAACAAGAGGGAATGTCATTCTATAATTTTAAGTGTGAAAATGAAGTTTGGAAATATATAACTTGAGACATGGTATAATTATGTCAGCTATGATTGAATGATTGCTTCAATTCTCTATACATTTCTATATTTGTGCCTTATAAAACATAAATTTCCAAATCTCCCTATCAAAGGGCAGAGTTTATTATACCTTCACTCCTCAAATCTGAACTAATCAAATGACTTATTTTCACAATAAATAGCAGAATTGTCAGTGTGGCATTTCTGAATTCGGACCTTAAGAGTTCAGACTTTCCCAAACTTTGTCTTATACAATGAGAGCAAGTCATCAGAATGCTTCTGAAAGAAAAATGCCATATGGAAGAGAGCTGAGGTACCTGAGCCAAGAACCATTCAACTTCAGGTGCAAAGCCACCACCCTTCTCTACCAACCACTTAAGTGAGTTAAGCTGATACAAGAATTCCTCCCTAGTGGTCTATTTTTTAACTTATCAGGGACACTAAATTATTGCTTTAAATTTTCTCAGTTTGAGGGTTATTTTTCACACAGTGATATTATGGCAGTAAATAACTAATACACAGCCTAAGTGATCTCATTATTCTGAGACCCTAAGAAAAGGTAATTGTATTATAAATTGGAATATAAAATTTTATTTAATATAAAAAGTAGAGGGAAAGTAAGTTTGGCAAAGAAAAAGGGGGTTCAATTATAAATTTCATTAATTACTCTGTATAAAAATGGAAAACAAATTATCTTTTGTGGGCATTGCATTACTCATCTATAAACTAGGCGTCATAAATTTACCCATTATCTTTTTGGCAAGAAAACCTGTCTGTATTAAACAAAACAAGACAAATCAAAACAAAACAATATAAATTTTTTTCAATGCTTTAGTGGCTGACCCACATGGAGGAACTATGAGCAAACATATGTTAGGCATCTGACTAAATACTACTATACTGGTTAATAATGTGGATTTTTTCAATAGATGGAGTTACACATATGTTGATATATATGTGATTTGATATGTATGCTATTTTGTTGTATTGACAGCAAGCTTCAAAACTTCATATGTCAAATTTGCTGAAGGTGTTAACATCATAGATATTTTTATGCTTAAAAATGTCGAATTTCGTGCCATAAAAAGAGCATTTGCGGAAAGTTTTAATTCATTATTTTGAAGAAAAAGTTATCATATACTTCAGGAAGCTTATGGTGAACATGCTCCATCTCAAGATACTTGTGAACGCTGGTTTAAATGCTTTAAAAGTGATGATTTCCATGTGAAAGACAAAGAACATCCAGGTTCAACTGAAAAAGTTTGAAGACCACCAATTACAAGCATTATTGGATGAAGATGCATGTCAAACTCAAAAACAACTTGCAGAAAGATGAAACGTTGCTCAGCAAACAATTTCCGATCATTTACAAGCAATGGGAAAGATTTTGAAGAAAGGAAAATGGGTGCCATATCAACTGAATGAAAGACAAATGGAAAACCGTAAAGTCATCAGTAAAATGTTGCTTCAATGGCATGAAAGAAAGTCTTTTATGCATCTAATTGTGAATGGCGATGAAATGTGGATTTATTTTGAGAATCCCAAATGCACAAAATCATGGGTTGATCCAGGTCAACCATCAACATCGACAGCAAGGCCAAATCGCTTCGGAAAGAGGACAATGCTCTGTGTTTGGTGGGATCTGGAAGGTGTGGTGTATTATGAGCTTCTAAAACCAGGTGAAACTGTTAATACTGATCGCTACCTACAACAAATAATCAACTTGAACCATGCTTTGATCATGAAAAAACCAGAATGTTCTAGAAGACACGGCAAAGTAATTTTGCTTCATGATGGAACACCATCACACACTTCAAAACCAGTTAAAGACACGTTAACAGATCTTGCCTGGGAAGTATTAACCTCCCCGCCATATTCACCAGACCTTGTTCCTTCAGATTACCACTTGTTCTGATCAATGGCACATGCACTTTCTGAGCAGCACTTCAAAACATACAAAGAAGTGGAAAATTGGGTCTCTGAATGGTTTGCCTCAAAACAAGAAAAGATCTATTGGGACAGTATGCACAAATTACCTAAAGATAGGGAAAATGTGTAGCTAGCAATGGACATGACTTTGAATAAAGCACTGTTGATGTTTCTCTTGAAATTATCGTGTTTTCTATTATTACAAAATCCGCATTATTAACTGATACACCTACTATGTTATAAAAATATCATTTTGATATTATTTAAATATTATCATAATTATTAATTAATTAATGCAAGTAAAAGTTCTCAAACTCAGAATATGGAAAATTACTGTAATAATTATTTAAAGAAGGAAATGTTTGAATACCAATTACTAAAATATAATACCATTTAAATTTGTTTCAAAGAAAGTGAAATACTTAGGTAAAAATACAGCAAAACATGTGTAGGCTCTGTATGCAGAAATATTATAAAAATGCTGATAATGAGGAAGCATAATGTGCTCATGTTTTGGAAGATTTGATATGGTTAAGATGTCAATTCTCCCCAAATTTAGCTTTAGGATTCACAAAATTCCTAGTAAAATCTCAGCAAAATTATTTATATACCAAGAAATATATTCTAAAATTGATATGGAAAATAAAAAGTACTTGAATATCTAGAACAATTATTTAAAATTAATAGAATGATAGGAAATATGCTACCTAATTTTAGGACTTACAAAATATCTACAGCAATCAAGACAGTTGGTATTGAAAAAGGATAGATCAAAGGAAGAGTAGAAAGCCAGAAAAAGACCCACACAAATATGCACAATTGTATTTTGAAAAATTTATAAAGACAATTAAATGAAGTATGAGTGACTTTTCAACAGACATTAAAGCTTGGTATCAAACAAACAATCCTTAACAAATACTGATAAATTGTACTTCATCAAAATTTAGAATTCATGTTCCATGAAAGACCCTGATGAGAAGATGGAACAAGTCACAACTGGGAGAACATATTTGCAAACTACACAGAATAAGCATTTAAAATACATATTATAGATGCTTATTCTGTGTCCAGTATATAAATAACTTAAAATTTAACTGTAGAGTCCTGGCTAGTGTTGGTAAGTGGTTAGAGTGTTGTACCGTACACCAAAGCATCATAGGCATGATTCCCAGTCAGGGCACATAGCCAGGTTGTGGTGTTCAGTCCTGAGTTGGGACAAGTGCATGAGGCAATGATCAATGTTGCTCTCTCACATTGATTTTTCTTCTCTCTCTCCCTCTCCTCCTGCTCTCCAGAATCAATGAAAAAGCATATCCTCGGGTGAGGATTAAAAAAAAAAACTATTGACACATGCAACAACTTCCATGAATTGCAAGGGACATATGCTAGTGGTAATGCCAATTTCAAAAGGCTACATAGGATACATCCCATTTATATAACACCAGAGGCCCAGTGTACAAATTTGTGCACAGGTGGGGTCCTTGGCCTGGCTAGCGATTGAGGCCATTGGGGCCATCTCGCCCAGTCTCCATAGGGGCTGATCGGGGCTGGCCAATGGGGGGAGAGGGACCACAGGAGGTTGGCTGTGGGAGTGCACGGACCACCTGGCTGGCTGGGGAGAGGGACTGCAAGAGGTTGGCTATGGGAGTACACTGACCATCAGGGGGAAGCTCCTGCATTGAGCATCTGCCCCTGGTGGTCAGTGCATGTCATAGTGACCAGTCAACCGGTCATTCTGTTGACCGGTCATAATCGTCGCTTAGGCTTTTATATATATAGCTTTTTGAGCTCACATAAGGTTGAGAACAGGTTAGCTGTTGTCAGTGTTTAGGGAGAGCGAGATCGGTGCAACTACAAAGGGATAGTATTTGGGATGATGAAATAGTTGTTTCTTGTGGTAGTGGTAAAACAAATCTAACATTTCATAGATTTATACATCCATAGACACAAATGAGTTTATGTAAAAATTGAAGAAATATGAATGAAATCTGTAGCCTAATCAACATTGTGCCAATATAAATTTCCTGATTTTCTTTTAGTTCTGTAGTTATGTGAAATGTCACTCATGGGGAAGCCTAGAAATGGGTAAACAGGAACGACTCTCTGTACCACCTTTGCAAATTCCCATGTGTTTATATGATTATTTCAAAATTCTTAATATTCTGAAAAGATCTCTTACACTTACTGTAAGTGGTATCTTACTCTAAATCTGTAAATACCTTTCCTCACATCCGTATACATACCTGTGTACAAATGCCATCTATGAAACTTGTTTCTTTTTCTAGGAGTATATGCTCCTACAAGAATTGGAGTGGGATGGGTAAGAACTGCTCTCAACATTTCCATCTCCTTATATTTAGGATATATAGAATAGAGTATTCATATAAATTAGTTGATAATGACAGATTAAATGAATGAACAAAGAAATTAAAATATTTTGGAGACACTATCTTTTATGTGTTGACTGCTTAATTATCTGACTTAAGGTATAGGTTTAATTTTTAAATGAATCTTAAATGTTTTTTTATGACATTATTTTATTGTTGTTGCAGTCTACTATGAAATCCTATAGACAATGATTTATTTGGTTAGTCAAATGATAAAATATTGATACAGTGGGAATATTTTAATGAATATTTTAAATATAATTATTGCACAAGATACATCATTTGACTTTTATAGTTTTTTAAGATAGTCATGTAAATAAATGTTCTCTATACATTATTGGAAAACCCAAAAGCAATAACACATTTTGAAAATATATAATATCTCAAGAGTTAATTCTGAAGAGCATACTATTGGGATATATCTTCTATTTAATATACATATTTCTTCTGTTTTATGTATTTGCAATGACTACCTTGCAATAATGATTCTTCATCTTACTTTCATCTAAAAAATACAAGTTTGATTTTAATTACTGTGAATTTTATGTAATTCTATATACTGGGAATTTTAAATTTAAATTTGTAGACTATAAATGGAAAATTCATCAAGAAGCTTTGTTTTTTATTCTTCATTTCAAAATCTTCATTTGAAATTAGAAGAAGTAAATATCTTTTTTTTTCTGGAAATGTTTATACAGCAAGATGCTTTTTGTATTACCTGTCAACATTTTCACATTCCAGTAGTTTAATAGAACAGGTAATATGATTTCAATTATGCAAATTCATTTTAAATACTGTATTTTTGATAAACAAGTACAGCAAATTGTAACACATATGAGGTTTTTTTTTACAATTGAACAGATGCTGTGATTACAAAAACAGATGCTGGTAATAGCAAAATATTTGGGAAAAACATGTACTATGCAAATAGAGTCTACAACAAAGACCATTGAAAAGCTGGAAAACCTATGCATGCCAAAATGTATAAAAATATAAGATAAAGTTTGACCTTTCCTCATATATTCTTGTATGTATGGTATATCTGAGAATGTCTTTACATAAGCATCATTTTAAGTGAATAGTAAGTAAACAAATATAACATCTATAGTGTAAGGATTTGGGAATGGCACAAGATGTTAAGGGGAGATGAGTAACAAAAAGTGTAAAGAAAACTTTGCAACATTTATGTATATACTTGCTGACTGAAATCTTTTTTATTTGTTATTGATTTTGCCATTTTCCGATGGTAATGACTCTTGGATATTGTGAATGTTTGGCAGATCATAAAAAACACACTAATAGACTAAAGTTTAAGGCAGGACCATATTTTAACTAAATATAGAAATGATTCTGCTTTAATTTAGTTCTCAGTATTTTCTGTCCACATATGTGCAGGCTAGGAATTGAGGTTTGCCTTTTTTCATTATACTAGTTGCCCCATGCATGAAATTCATGCACATTAAAAGGGGATTAATTAGAGGAAATATTTTAGTATTGCTATTTGCCCTTTCTCTATAATAGAAGTGTCAGAGATGAAAGAAAATTAGTAAAACGTATATGAAAATCTCCCTCCTGTCAAAGTCTCAGGCACGCCACAGGACCCAGAATCAATTTCCCACCCACCAGTGCACCTCGAAATCGCGCGAGATCCAGCCCCAGCCAGCCCCACCCTCATTGGGAGAGATCCAGAACTTGCTGGCCCCACCCCCTGTCAAGACCCACCAGGCAGGGGACGAAGCCTCCTGCGGATCACTCATAATGACCATTTGCATATTAGCCTTTTATTATTAAGACTAGAGGCCCGGTGCATGAAATTCGTCCATGGAGGGGGGTTCTCCCTCAGCCCAGCCTGTACCCTATCCAATCTGGGACCCCTTGAGGGCAGTCGGACATCCCTCTCACAATCCAGGACTGCTGGCTCCCAACTGCTTGCCTGCCTGCCTTCCTGATTGCCCCTAACCACTTCTGCCTGCCAGCCTGATCACCCCCTAACCACTCCGCTGCCAGCCTGTTTGCCCCCAACTTCTATCCTCTGCCGGCCTGGTTACCCCTAACTGCCCTCTCCTGCAGGACTGATCACCTCCAACTGCCCTCCCTTGCAGGCCTGGTCCCTCTCAACTGCCCTCCCTTGCAGGCCTGGTCCTTCTCAACTGCCCTCTCTTGCAGGCTGGGTGCCTCCCAACTGCCCTCTCCTGCTGGCCATCTTGTGGTGGCCATCTTGTGTCCACATGGGGGCAGGATCTTTAACCACCTGGGGGCAGCTATATTGTGTGTTGCAGTGATGATCAATCTGCATATTACTCTTTTATTAGATAGGATAGAGGCCTGGTACAGGGGTGGGGGCCAGCTGGTTTGCCCTGAAGGGTGTCCCTGATCAGGGTGGGGTTCCCTTGGGGCGTGGGGCGGCCTGAGTGAGGGGCCTGTGGTGGTTTGCAGGCGGGCCACGCCCCCTGGCAACCCAAGCGGAGGCCCTGGTATCTGGGATTTATTTTCCTTCTACAATTGAAACTTTGTAGCCTGGAGCAGAGCCAAGCCTGGGGCTCCCTCCACGGCCGGCAGCCATTTCTGTTGGGGTTATAATTGAAACTTAGTAGCCTTAAGCGGGTGGTCCTGGCCAGGGTGTGCAGAAAGCTTTGCTTCCCCTGTTGCCGGGGACAACCCTGGCCTGCTCTCTCAAGCTCCATTCTGCCACCATTTCTGTTTGAATTTGTTTACCTTCTATAATTGAAACTTTGTAGCTTGAGTGGAGGCTTAGGCCTGGCAAGGGCAGGCAGAAAGCTTGGCTTCCTCTGTTACCTAGGAAACCTTGCTCTCTGTGGCTGTAGCCATCTTGGTTGGGTTAATTTGCATACTCGCTCTGATTTGATTGTGGGCATGGCTTGTGGGCGTGGCTTGTGAGTGTGTCAGGGGTATGGTCAATTTGCATATTTGTCTATTATTAGGTAGGATATGCATTACTTATGGACACAGACAATAGGGTGGAGAAGGCCTGGGGTAGGGCAGGAACAGGGTGGAGGGAACAATGGAGGGGAAAAAAGGAGACATTGTAATATTCTCAACAATAAAGATTTTTAGAAAGCCCAAATGGGTGTAGCTGTGTTCCAATAAAACTTTATTTAAAAAGCAGGTGGAGCTGGATTTGGCCTGCAGGCTTGTAGTATGCTGACCCATTTTATTTTATTTTATTTTATTTTTATTTTATTTTATTTTATTTTATTTTATTTTATTTATTTTATTTTATTTTATTTTATTTTATTTTTATTTTATTTTATTTTATTTTATTTTGTTTATTTTTTTGTTTATTTTATTTTATAGAATAGTTTATTGATTTTTAGAGAGAGAGAAAAAGGGAATGGGGGAGAGAGAGAAAGAGAGAGGAACATCAATAGGCCCACAACCGGTGCATGTGCCCTGACAGGGAATCTGGCAACCTCCTGGTGCAGGGTACGATGCCTAACCAACTGAGCCACACCAGTCAGGGCTGCTGACCCCTTTTAAGTAAGTTTGCATTTCTGCTAGGATATTATCTAAGTCTACGAATTTTTTTGTTTTGTTTTGTTCATTCTCAGAGTGTTTTTCCCCCCAAAACAGCATCTAATTTTTATTTCACATGTGCCATATATTTTCCTAAGTCTGAATATAGGAATAATAGTTTTGTTTTTAAGTTTTCCCCCCCTGCATATTGTTTCCTCAAATTAGGGATAGCAAATGATGGATAATAGCAAGAAAATTAATAGATTTATTTTACAAATTATATTTTTACAAAGGAAGAATTCTCATGTTACATGTTTATATAAAATATTATTTAAATAATGTTGAGTAACATATATTATTAAAATAATTTTGTAATAAATATTTTACATTTAATGGAATAAAAAGCAAGTCAATTAGACAGAAAATTATTTATTAAACCAGGAAATTCCAGATTTAGTTCCTAAACCTGGTAGAATATTGAAAAATTTAAATTTGGAGAAACTGTATTAATAACATTTAAGGCCTTCTGATATTCTAGATATTCTATGGACATATTTTATAAAATATTTCCCTATTCCTTCACAATATTTTATTCTTTCTTGATACTTTTTACATCTTCTTATATTTTTTGTTTTAATAATCTAAGTATTCCATGTGAATTTTCTTTAGATTAATTCAAAGAGGAAGGGCTCTGCAAATTATTTTTTTGTTTGTTTTTGATACCAGCATTGAAATATAGTATTACCCTCACTGTTAGGTACGCCTTTACTTCATATGACTCTTTCTACTCTTCACTCAGCCTCTATTGGAAATAACATATCCTCATTTCCTGACCATAAAATATCTCAACCCCAAACGCATATCTATTATGACACATCAAAAATGTTTTCTTGTCCTGGCCAGTGTGGCTCAGTTGGTTGAGCTTCTTCCTGTGACGGAAAGGTTGCCTGTCAGGACACATGCCCAGGATTGTGGGCGCTAGATACCCCCCAGTAGGAGACATACAGGTGACAGCTGATAGATGTTTCTGATGTTTCTCTCCCTTCTTCTCTGTCTAAAAATCAATAAAATTAAAAAAGATTCTTAAAAAATGTTTTTCTTTAATATTTAAAGTAAAATATTATATTTATTTTATGTACAGGAAAATTAATAAATAGTTATATCTTAAGATAACAAAACATGTTAATATTTGTAATAATGATGGCAATTAACAAATAAATAAAGGCTTAGGATATATTATCTGGGGAAGGTGGACATATGTATACTTAAAATCTGAATTTACCTTATTAAAGCTTTTAGAGAACTGAGTAATTGAACATTTGAAGTTTATATGCCTGCATTTCAGAGTAGATATGTGGTTATAATAAAAACCCTGCTATTGTAGTAAAATAACACAGTACCGGTCTTCACAACAGAAGTATAAAATTGACTGAAATTAAGAATATTTTTTCTATGGCTGTCAGTTCAATATACATGTATGCATGATTTTGCATATAGACATACACGGACTAAATCTGTCTCATGCAAAGTATACATTTAAGGGCTTTATGGCATCCATAAAAGTATTTGAATTAAGTACTTGTATTTGAATTAAGTACTTGTCTTGAAGTACTTAATTCAAATATGTCTCTAAAAATTGCTAAGTTATTTTCATTCAGAAATATCTAAGAACACACAATATGAGATAATAAATAAGCATTGTAGAATGAAAAATATAACATATATTAAACCTCAAGTTATTCATATGTATTTGCATATGAATCTATATATTTAGTAAAGTACAGTAGGTATGTTGTTCTACAAATCTTTAAAAGAACAACTTCCTGAGATTTCAAACTCAACAAACATTTGTTGATCTGTTTTATGTGGAGGGCTCTCTTTTTATGTATGTTATTTTGTTTAGTCTTCATAACATTCTATGACAAAAGTATTTTTTTATGACAAAAGTATTAATAATCATGTTTCTCATATCACATATGACCTTGCTCTCCTGAAATTCCAACTATATCAGAAAATTTATCAGTACTTGATACTTTGATACTTTGCTGTTGTTTTTATTTGGCTATGATTGAAAAAGGGATTTCCTAAGTTAACCACTATATAAAAATAGCTTCATTACTGGAATGCTTCTTTGTAGATATTTTACTAAATAGCTCTTACAAATTGTGCTATTGCAAATAAATTTCCTAGCCTGGGGCTATTTTAACTCCTAATACCAGTACTGTGTTATGAATTCCCACTGTCTCTCTGTAATTGCTGTGCTAGGTTTTCCTGTTCATGACATTGCCACGACAAATGTTTTCCTCTTGCATGTATGCACATATATCCACATGCATGAAAGAATACATGCATACATTCACACACACACACACACACACACACACACACACACACACACACACACACAACACATTTCTGGTTTTTTGACCAAAAGATTTGGATATAATAAACTGAGTTAGGAAAAATCCTGTCTAATTTGGATAAAACCTGATAGTTACTCAAATGCACATGTAATTGAGTTCAAATTGTTTTTGGTTTAGAAAAGTAAGCCCTGGTACCAAGACAGATTGATAAATACTACAATAAAATTTAAGTTAATGCTTAGTTTAAAATATAACATACTCAATAAAGTTGGAGTTTATGAACAACAGAGCCATAATAAGCCATATTCCAGATTTCTGGCCAACTAAAATTTCACTAACATCTTGTAGGGGGGAAAATGTAAATAATCTCTACAAATCTTACTGATTCCAAACCAGAGAAATGGCATCATTTATTAAAGGGCTGGGGAGTTGATAATGATGATGATGATAAGCAGAACGAATAATAGTGGGATTTTGGAGGCCTTCCACCTACACTTTCTGCATGTGCAAAGAGAAAAGCAAGCATCTGGTATACCAGATGGTTTATATTTGTGATGCCCAAGGTTAAAAAAGAGTATGGAAGACAGAAAGACATGTTCCTACTGATACTAATAATTTAGTTCAAATTATGCTACAAGCTTATTTTCTCTATAGGAGATTGATGCTACTATGCATTTAAGAAATGAACTCTTAAGGAAAGAAGCAGGCTGAATGTATTTTTCTTTGTAGAAAATTGAGCCTCCTACTTGCAGTTTTACCAGTTCTAACACAGTATTATTTTCCCAATTTATGTCCCACCATAGCTCAGAGAGGAAAAGACCCCTTAGTCTTCATCTGTATGTGTTTCTTCCTGATTCAAAACATGACAGATTTAACCCTTCCTTTATTGACTTAGTTTAATATTTGTCTAAGGAAGGATGGTTTCACAAAATATATGGGATACTATGTCATCCAGCAGGTATTTGGTTTAGTGTATATCTTAAAGCAACTTCCGTATTTTTGCACTCCTTTTAGAGCATAGGGTTTTATTAACCACTAGAGGCCCGGTGCATGAAATTAGTGCATGGGGGGGGGGTGTCCCCTCAGCCCAGCCTGCACCCTCTCCAATCCGGAACCCCTTGGGGGATGTCCGACTGCCGGTTTAGGCCTGATCGCAGGGATCGAGCCTAAACCTGCAGTCAGACATTCCTTTCACAATCCTGGACCGCTGGCTCCTAATCGCTCACCTGCCTACCTGCCTGGTCACCCCTAACTGACCCCCCTGCCAGCCTGGTTGCCCCCAACTGCCCCCCGTTGGCCTAGTCGCCCCTCACTGCCCCCCCTGCCAGCCTAATTGCCCCCAACTGCACCCCCTATTGACCTGGTTGCTCCTAACTGCCCACCCCACTGGCCTGGTCACCTCTTACTGCCCCCCCGTGCTGGCCTGGTCACCCCCACCTGCCTCCTCTGCCGGCCTGGTCACCCCTCACAGCTGCCCTGCCGGTCTGGTTGCCCCACGCAGCCTGCTTGTTCAGTCGTTTGGTCGTCCCTCACTAACCCTTCTGCCGGCTTGGTCATAGGCAGCCATCTTATGAGGGCATGATGTTCAATTTGCATATTACCTCTTTATTATATAGGACTAGGGGCCCAGTGCATGAATTTGTGCACCTTGAAAGGAACTGTGGTCCACGAGGCTGCAGTAGGCACAGGGGCGGGTCTCAGCCCATCCTCTGTGCCCCCACATGGCCCCTCCCACCACAGCCCCAGTCCCCTGTCTGCCTGTAGCCCCGTTCCTCCCACTGCTGCTCCCACACACTGATGGCTCAGAGTGATTGGGGCCAGCGCCAGCAGCAGGTGTGAGTGGCTGCTGCTCCGATCACCTCTCAGGAGCAGGGGGAGGTGGAGAAGCCCTCAGGGGCAATCAGGGCCAGCAGCCACCACTCACACCCTCTGATGGCACCAAGTGATCGGGACCAGCACCGGGCACCAGCAGTGGGTGCGAGCCGTGGCTCTGGCACTAGCTGCGGGTGCGAGCAGGACTGGCACTGGCAGCAGATGCAAGTGCCGGGCGGGACTGCAGCACGTGGGAGCAAAGAATTTTCAGTAACCACCAGAGGCTCGCACTGATGACCGCAACCAGAACCCCGCCTTGGTCTTGTGCCCCCGCTCACTGTTCCACCATCTCATCATGGCCAACGCCCACCATGTTACACACATGCCCCCTGGTGGTCAGTGCACATCATAGTGATCGGTTGTTCCAGTTGTTCCACTGTTTGATCTATTTGCATATTAGCCCTTTATTATATAGGATTTTCCAAATAATGGGATAATTTATTACCAACCACTTTTCCATTCAAGAACACAAGTGATCATGCTTAACAGAATATATTCTAAGATTCTTTTAAGCATTTGATGAGGTTGAAAAGTCCTAGATCAAGGTTCTGGCAGGATTCAGTTTCTGCTGAGAGCTTTCTTCCTGGTTTGCAGATGGCCTCTTTATCCCTGTTCTCTTCCTTTTCTTTCACACACACACACAGAGAAACTGTTCTCTTCCTTTTTTTTAATATATTTTATTGATTTTTTACAGAGAGGAAGGGAGAGAGATAGAGAGTTAGAAACATCAATGAGAGAGAAACATCGATCAGCTGCCTCCTGCACATTCCCTAGTGGGTATGTGCCTGCAACCAAGGTACTTGCCCTTGACCGGGATCGAACCTGGGACCCTTGAGTCCGCAGGCTGACGCTCTTTCCACTGAGCCAAACCGGTTAAGGCATCTTCCTTTTCTTATAAGGGTCACCAACCCTATTGGATTAAGGCTCCATATTTACACCCTCATTCAACCTCAATTACCTTCCTATGAGAAGCATATTCAAATACTAAAGACAGATTGGTCAAAACATTTCCAACATGAGAATGTTGATATACAGTTTAGAGATTTATGTTTAAGTGAGTTCTAAATAGTTTTATGTGTGGTTATTTGCACAAATATTAAAGAAGTTCAAGGCAGTCATTACAATACATTAAGAAGTGCTATATTAATATATAAGCAGGTTTCTATGTAATGATGATTGCTACATAGATTTGAGGTAAAATTCTACATGCATGTTATCATGTTTTAAGATAATTCACTTCAATTAAAATGTAAAAATACGGTTTGAAGATTTTACCACTTATTAAATGTAAGTTGTTATCTCATTAATTTAGAATTACCAAAGATATTTTTATGTAAAACCAAATAACTTCTATCTTAGTATCAGATCTACATCAGTCTTACAAACCAGTACCCATTTTAACTCTCTCATCTTTCAATTTTAGACTGCTTATTTATTGCTATTTATCCATTCATTCAAAAACATATTTAATAGATATAATATAGAGTTTAATAAGTAACCTATGCTATTGAGGATCTAAGAGCTCCAAGTCTATAGGATATATATATATATATATATATATATATATATATATATATATAAAAGCAGCAGCATAAAAACAGGAGATAGATTCAGTGTTCTAATAACACATCCTACTTGATTTTTCCTATACCATTCAAAGTGACTCCTTTCCAGCCTCCATTTTTGGCCACATCTATGAACTTGATTAATCTGTACTTGCCTAGGTAAATACCTAGATCCCAGATTCTACGTGCTGTGCATGCTTTAGCATAACCTGTCTTTAATGTTGAACCATCCTGTACTGCTGCTCATCATGGTATTAGGGACAGTTTAATTTTTTGTGTGTGTGTCTTAATTTTCACCTGATTTTTGTTAATTCTCATTGATTTTTACAGAGAGTGGAAGGGAAGGTGGAGAGACAGAGAAAGAAATATTGATGTGAGAGAGACAGATGGATTGGTTGCCTCCCACAGGTACCGGGACCAGCACTTGGAATGGAGTCTGCAACCAAGGTACTTGCCCTTGGCCTGAATCGAACCTGGGACTCTTCAGTAGGTGGGCTACAGTTCCTATCCACTGAGTCAAACTGGTGAGGGTATAAAGGTAGTTTTAAATTGACATTATTCTCCTTATTTAATTTCATCTTCATCAAACCTTTTGCTCAATCCAGGTTTTCAATTGATTGGATAAGGTCTACCCCTAACATGGTATAATCCTATGTATAAACACCCTTACAGATTTACCCAAGAATAATACTTGACCCAAAGTCTGGGCACCCTGTGGCCCTAAAATTGACACATAGAATCAACCAATACACTCCTATTCTCAGCTTTAAAATGATATATGCTTACTATAAAATAAAGAGAAAACAATGAGAATAAGGCAGAAAAAAATTGAAATCTCCCAATCAATAATAAATATTATTAACCTTTAATTGAAAAGTTATTTTGATAAGAATGTATAAATAAATGCAAATATGTTATTAATTATATTTTCTTCCTTTTGTTTTTTCTATAAAGTGATACTTTATTTCATAATTATTACAGTGTAACATCTGTTCAACTTAAACAAATAAACATAATTCTTTTTAGGTGCTCCATAATTTTTATTGTATATACCTATCATCATTTAATTACTTGTGTGAAGTAACAAAATAAGTTAAGACAATATTCAAATCAGAGAAGAGAGGTAAACCATATTGAAATACTATGAGATGTAAGCTGAGGCCAAGATATGACCAATGGTTTTGGTAAAAGTTGATTGCTAATAAGCTTGATGAAAGCAACTCTGTTCAGTATGCTGAAGATGTGTTGCTATCCTATCTAATAATGAGGGAATATGCTAATTGACCCTCACGCCGACATAAAGAGCGTTGCCCGCAGCCAATAAGGAGGGAATATGCTAATTGACTGTCCTGCCCTCAAAGATGGTGGTGACCACAGCCACGAGATGGCGGTGCCCAGCCCCTCAGCCTGCTGGGGCAGCAGGTGCGCAGAAAGACCGGGCCCACCCCGCTTCACGCGCCTGCCTCCAGAGTCCCCCAGTCCCCTCAATCCCCCAGCTACTCAGGGCCGGCCCGAGGTGCAGGCAAGCCTCGGATGGCAGCTGCCCAGCCACCCAGGGCCACCTGAGGCTCAGGTAACCAGGGCCGGCCGAGGTTTGCATTGCTGGCAGTGACAACAGCAGAGGTGTGATGGGGCATCCCCTTTCCCTGATCGCTGGGTCGCCTCCCACCCCTGAGGGCTCCTGGACTGTGAGAGGGGGCAGGCCAGGCTGAGGGACCCCCCCTCCAATGCATGCATTTTCATGCACTGGGCCTCTAGTTCTACATAATAAAAGCCTAATATGCAAATTGCCCCCTTGGCTGTGGGTTCACCTGGGAGTGTGACCACTCACTATGATGTTCACTGACCACCAGGGGGCAATGTGGAACATGGTGGGTATTGGTGAGGCAGCGCTGGCAGCAGGCAGCAGTGGAGGCGCTGCCAGCCTGATGGGCCCTGTCGTGAGCAGGACTACAGCGGGATGGTAGAGCAGGTGAGTGGGTAGCACAAGGTCAAGGTGGGTGCTAGCGGGAGCCCAACTGCACCTGGCCCAGATCGATCATCATGCAGATAGCAACCAGTTGCAGTGGCAGGGGGTGGGGCCACCGCCTGGCTCCCAGGCGCTGAGGGAGCCAGGCATGTGGCCCGGCCCTGACCGATCTCCCTGCAGACAGTGACTGGTAGCTGGCAGGCCCTGATCGCCTTATCGGAGCCGGGCCCTGGGATGGGATGGGTGGTGACAACCAACCTCCCACAGTGCCTGGGTGGGGGGCTGTGACCTCCTGCTGGCTACCTGGGAGCCAGGGTGATGGGGACAGTGGTGCAGTGAGAATGCAGGGTGTCCGCTGAGCTCACTCTCACTCCCCCTGCTACTCCCTACCAGGATGCCAGGGCTCGCATGCCAGGGAAGCCCCCGCACTCAGGTGCTGGGTGCCCACAAAGAGCCTGCCCTGCACCCAAGTGGCCTCTTCCGGGTGAGCCAGGTCACAGCCACCAGGACTGCAGGGGCTGGTCAGGCTCCTCATGGGTTCATGCAGGAGCCAGTCTGTGAGGCTGGCCAGGAGAGGGCACGCTGCCTGCCCAGCTTCCATGTGGCGCCACTGGGTGGCTCAGAGGCCCACGTTGTGCCTTGGCCCACAGCGTCCAGCCGCGCTCACTGCATCTCCACATGGGGACTCAGGTGCCATGACTCAGGGGGAGTGGGGTATGCGGGGCCCCGGGGACCCAGGTGCTGCCCAGGGCCCAGAGGTTATCTGGGACCTGACCTTCCACACCAAACACTTGCACTTTGATCACTGGCCAGGCCTAGGTACTGCACCCATGCATGAATTTTGTTCACTGGGCCTCTAATCCTATCTAATAAAAGAGAAACATGCAAATTGACCGTACCTCCACAAGCCACACCCACCAGCCAATCAGGAGCGAGTATGCAAATTAAACCAACCAATATGGCAGTTAATTTGCATATCCGGGCACAGAGAAAAGACTGAAGACAGTGTAGAAGGAAGCCAAGTGCTGCAGAAGGGAGCAAAGCTGCAGAGAATCAAGCAAGTGGGATGGTGGAGAAGGGAGGGAAGCAGGCGGGGCTGCAGAGAAGGGAGGGAAGCAGGGGGGCAGGGGAGAAGGGAGGGAAGCAGGCGGGGCGGGGGAGGAGGGAGGGAAGCAGACCTCCGCAGGAAGCCCTATTGCAGGAATCTTCCTGAAACAGGCCTTTAGTAGATTATAAAGACGATTTGGGTGAAGAAATGAAGACAACTAAAATCAGATTTATTAAGATGCCAATGAAGCTTAATTTTAGGGCTGTCTTTAGGCATCTCAAAAAAAAATCCATTTGTTTTATCTTTTCTGTAAATTATCATATTAATCAAATCAAATCACTAATATTATAGCATCAGGTAAACTGCTCAAACTTATGCCTTCTTTCTTAATACTTTTCCCAGTAAAGCTTTAAACATAAGGTTTTATGGAGATTAAAGCTTGTTCAAATACATCTACTCAAGCAATGTAGCATTAACCTCATTCTTAACACTGTGAGTTGTTCTACCACTGTGTATTTTATGCCTTTTTTAAATGATAATAACAGTTGGCCCTGAAAGCCTGCTTAATGACCTATAACTCCTTCAGAGAAAAATTGCAAATGTTGAACTCAAAACTGCTAAGCTATATTCAAATCACATTTGACATTTTAAAAGGCTTTGTGTTTTGGGAATAAACTTATTTAAATAAATTAATCTCCCAATACTATATAAAATGTATTTGATATCTAAAATATATTCAATTACGGTGCTGAAAACAAATTTAACACAAGTCATTCAGCTCACACATCTTTAAGTGTAATAATGCCATGTAGTTAGTGTGTCATAGCTGCCCAGAAAAATCTCAAACTATACTAGTTGTGCTATCAATGCTTCTAAGTATTCTCAAACTAGTGATATATTATACATTGTTGTCACATATGACATTTAATAAAATACATTGAGGTTTTGAGCAAACTCTCTGAGTTTTTGAAGAAATGAGTATGTGTGTAGGAAAAAAATAAGGGAAAGGAAAGGATACAGGTATGACAAATCCATGTTTTAGTCAATATAATCGAATCATCATTTAACTAGTATGGCAATGTATAGTGCTATACAAGATGATTTGGTGTTATTGTACTTGCTGTATCTATGACTTAAACACACACACACACACACACACACACAGTGGAGCAACACCTTATTTCCCCCCCATTAGCATATAAAATTAAGTAGTATAAAATCTTTTTTGGCACTTCTATCCATTGTTCTGTTTCCCTCTCAGGTAAATTATTAAAATAAAGGCAATAAATAAATAAAACAAAGCTAGGATTTTGCAGTCATTTGAAGAAAATAATTTTAGCCTAAATAAATACATACATAAATTCCTACTTTACTATTTTCTTATTCTTAGAAAAACGAGTATGTAAGACAAAGGTTTAATTACAAGAAGAAAACAAGCCTTCTATTTCTAAAGCCTGGACAGGTTTATTGTACATATGAGATCCATTGCAAATGGCCTTGGTAAATGCTCTTTAACAGTTCCTTCTTTCCTTTGAATACTTCTTTTATTGAGAAACTAGAGGCCTGGTGCATGAAATTCATGTACAGGTAGGGTCCCTAGGCCTGACCGGTGATCAGGGAAGATCGGGGCCTTCTGGCTGCCAACTGGGGCCTCCCTTCTCAGGCTGCCGGCTGCCAGCCAAGGCCTTCCTTTGTTTCGCGCCACTGCCTGGTGGTCAGCGCATGTCATAGTGAGCGATAGAATTCCCAGTCTCTTGGTCAAACTCCCGCAGGGACACTTTGCATATTAGCCATAGATAGATAGATAGATAGATAGATAGATAGATAGATAGATAGATATAGATAGATATATAGATATATAGATATACTTTATTTTAACCATCTGTTAAGTAACATTATTATAAAAATCAATAGTTACTTGCAACATCTTCTATTGCTTAAAATGATTATAAGAATCTTTTTAAAACATAGTTTTAAAAATATAAAATAATTTCAATATAAGAAGTTTAAAATAATTGAAACAGAATAATATACATTTTACATTTGGACATTGTGCACTGACATCCCCAGGTAGCACCTCCACCTATCTATATGATGTTAGAGTAATATACATAGTCTCGTCCATGATTAGACTAATATGCATGATTCTAATCCATGGTTTCTGACCATGTTTTTGATTTAAGAAAGATCCAATACCTTTAATGTTATATGGTAGAAATAATATTATATTACACAGAAGGAAAAGTCATATATAAGGTTTTAAGTCTAACAGGGTTTGTTTGAAATATCTGATTATCAAACTTATTCTTCAACTCAAGAATGATACTCTTTTGAGGAGGAGTTTTGCAGATACTGGTTCCTTCTTTCCATTTACTACTTTTTAAAGAACCCCTATGCCTTCAATATTAGAATTAGAGATGCCACACTTTGTTCTTTGTAAAAGTTTTCCCCTGTGGATCAAAGCTCTCTTCCATCTGTCTAGTTCCAAATGGCTATCGACTGCTAAGCATCCTCATTAACTGTTTTTTTTCATACTCATCCATGCTGAATAAGACTTAATACTGAAGAAAAACAGCATTACATGCCTCAGTTAGAATGCATAGAATGTTTTCTCAGCAAGAGTTCCACCAAAAGCAATGCTCTATAAACTTAGGAACCAGGCCAAATTCAATGAACTCTCTGGCTTGCAGTAGTTAAGCATTCTCTTCACTGCCATACTATTCTATTTTCCACTTTCATCAACTTTGCAACAGCTGCAGCACCTGTGGCCTTTCTTCAGAATTAATAGGAATCCAAATTTAAGGTTCTTATCTTATTACCTATTGGTGAAGAATCTAAGTCTTAAAAACACTAGATTGAAAAACATGTTGCATGCATCAATTTGAATTCTTCTCAATGTAGTTGGAGGTGATTCTTTGTAACATCACTTAAGACAAACTCTAGTTGTTTAAGCCTTGCTGAATATGTTCTCTACCTGTATCCTATAACTGGTAAATGCTTGGCATACCACACCTTATGTACTTCTTCCAGAATATACAAGCTTTGCTGTTTCACATTGCCATTGGCATCTGGGTGCAGTTTATCAATAAATTCTGTTTGTGATAGAGTGAAAATCACAGAGTCACAGATAGCCCAGAGGGACTGCAAGACATTAAATTATTTTGTTCCAACATGGTTTTATCTTCTCCATTTGATTTCAGCAGTATATATATATATATATATATATATATATATATATATATATATCCTATATAATAAAGAGGTAATATGCAAATTGACCCTCATGCCCTTGCACAAGATGGCCACCCCCATGTGGTCAAAGATGGCTGCCACAAGATGGCCGGCAGGGGAGGGTAGATGGGGGCAACCAGGCCTGCAGGGGAGGTCAGTTGGGGACGATTGGGCTGGCAGGGGAGCAGTTAGGCATCAATCAGGCTGGCAGGGGAGTGGTTAGAGGGTGATCATGCTGGCAGGCAGGTGAGCAGTTGGGAGCAGTCCCGGATTGTGAGAGGGATGTCCAACTGCCAATTTTAGACATCCCCCGAGGGGTCTCAGATTGGAGAGGGTGCAGGCTGGGCTGAGGAACAGCCCCCCCCCCCCCCAGTGCATGAATTTATGAATTTTGTGCACCGGGCCCCTCTCTCTCTCTCTCTCTCTCTGATATATATATATATATATATATATATATATATATATATATATATATATATATATTCAAGTTGTATGTAATTATGGGGAAAATAAACAAACTGCACATTCTTATTCCTTCTAGGGGAGATTAGCAGTTGCCATTTTGATGTATCTAGGGCATTATAATTTATATTACTTCGAAGAAAAAAAACCTAAATAAATCACTAAAATCTCTACTCCTCCTGTATCTTCTTATTTTTGAGAATCTGGTTGTTTCCGTTGATCAAATTCTTAACTTCCTCTTGCTGTTTCAGGTTTCCTGGTGTATTATTCATTCTCTCACACTAAGTTTACTCAGCAACTGAAACACATTACTTACCACTAACCAACAGCTTTCCCTGTTGAGTAGTTATAGGTTCTTATAGAGACATGGCACTTTAGATTGAAATGCCAAATTTACTGTTATGCTGCTGATTTAAACTCTATATGCTTTCCTTTGAGTCTGATTTAGATATCAACAGTACAAAAATAAGTTACCTTATATTTTTCACTCCCTTAAAAACATGTATAGGTCATGTAAGTCTCAAATATGTACAAAAGTCACCACATTTAGAACACATCTGGCTCCAACTTTCCAATAATTCTTGCAACCTGATTATTTTATTGTTTCCTTCACTAACTGGTTTTTCATCTTCATCTTTACAATCATCTCTTCTTAGTAATTTTTTTAAGGACAAGGTATAATTGTGTTTCTAAAAGATTCCAAAGGATATCTTTTTTAATCTAAATTTTGAAGTCTCCAAGTTCTGCTAAAATTGTTATATAGTACAACCGACAGAATTCCTCTGCATGTAGGTGAACCAGGAAGTGGGGAGATGTAATTATGCCCTAGGCATCAACCCATAGAAGCCCCCAACTACCGTGGATAGGCTGCTAGAAGCCTCATCACAGGCTGAAATGAAATGATTCTAAGCCCTCTCACTAGCCCTGGGATCAGTGACCCATTGTGTTCTTGGTGGCTCTTCATTGACTGGCCACAACCAGCTCAGCAGTGTAGCTACTCTACTGATCATACTTTCTATCTTAACATTTTGTATGATTCACATAGAAGATAACGGGGAGACCTAACCTCTTTACCTTGATAATCCCATTAATATTTTAGAGCCATAACAAAGACAAGAAATTCAGTGGACAGAAGCTTTGTGTTCATAGCTTCCTGTCCTCTCATGCATGTTAAATATATGGAGAAAGTAGACAACTGTTTTTATTTCAATGCCACAATAATAAGTGTATGTATGTATGTATGTATGTATGTATGTATGTATGTATAGCTTATAGTAATAAAAATGTTAGGCAGAAATATTTGCCCTCTTCCTACCCCTACCTCTAAGCACTGATTCAATTTCTTAATCCCATTAAGTTAGGACAATTTTCAGATCATCTTCCAAAGCAAATTAATAAAAATGGATCCTTTTCAAATTTAGGACACATCTCGTACATGTGTACTAATTTCCTGCTTGCTTCTGTAGAGCATTGGTCCAATATCAGTATGAAACTGACTAAAAACCTTAAAATAACTTGCTCACTTTCTAAAAGCATGGATGTACATTCATAACCTTCCAGGTTCCCCCATAAATCCTTATCCCTGGTTTTAAACTAGGCTTGAAGTTAGCCCCCTCAGGCTCTGCTTTAAATCAAATCAAATGCTACATTTTCCTATCCCTTATTGAAATTGATTCTCCTTGAGGCTGTGGGAGGAGAAAGTCCATTTTGTCTTTGCTTCCTGAGTATGTCTTTAGTGTCTGAAAGGGAAACACATGAATTTAAAGAAAGTCATGTCTAGTTTTAGGGTTAGTATCCTTAACCCTAAAACAGCCAATGTGGGATAAGACAGTCTAACTTCCAGATTCTTCTTATTTATGACTATCATCTTATAAAGTCTGGTTTCCACTAAAGTAGCCAATCAAATTTATAATTTACTTAATTACAAAAAAAAAGAATAGTTCTGCATTTTCTTAAGGTACAGAAAGCCACATGAAAAACATGTTCTTAAACAAGTGAAAACCTGATGATCGAAAAATATTCAATGTCTCTTGAGTCCATCACAAAGCTCTGGTTACAAGGCAATCATGAATTCTAGAAAATGGTAGTTTCTTCAACGACAAATAGGACACACAAACTTTTACTTTGGACACTTTTTATTTGACCCGAAAAGAGGAGTATGAAACTCTCCCTGTCCTCAGAACCCAGACAAAGAGGAGCAGCGGATGCCTCCTAATAGTAATGGACATATTACAATCACTCATTTCAGGTCTTTCCTGCAATCCGTGTTTGGTTCCTTTCTTTTCCCCATGTAGGAAGCTTCAAATAAGTTTGATTTCCTTTCTGTCTGAATTCATTTTATAGATAAACTCCAACAAATTACCTGGATTTATCCACAGAGACTGACAAATGCCTTCTATCTGAGTAACCATGTTTAGTGCTCATTTCCCCACAGAATAAGTAATCCAGATGCCCTCCCGGTCTCTAATTTTTGTTTGTTTCTTTTATGTGTCTGAACATTTTTAGAATATAATAATTTCTGCTCCTAAACAAGTCTTGCCTTTTGAACCACATCATCGATTGGGCCTTACTTTTTCTCTCACCTTGCCACATCTGGGGCTCTCTTTTCTATATTCCAGGCAGAGGACCCCACTCAGTTTGACATTATTGGCTCATATGAGACTGCAGAAGCAGATAATTTGGTGTATATGTAAACAAATAAATATTAAAAGTGTACTGGACATATGTAAAATGAGCTCATATAACCACTGCCACAAAATGCCTGAATAGCATTAATAATAGGGTATACATTATTGAGAACAGATTGTTTTCCCCAAATCACTACTTTTTTCATGAGAATGTAGGACAACTACATATTCTAATCCCCTTGCATTTAATTGTGATCATGATGTACATCCTCTGAAGGCCTAGTATTGAAATATTCATTAATTCATTGGCACTTGTGGTTGGAAACAAAGGATTCCATATAGTGGAGCAACATGATGAAAAGGACCGGAACCCTGAATCCCTTATTAGAAGAGAGGGTGTGTCTTGGACTGCAGAAGCCTGAGATTTGCTTGTTATCAACTACCATTAATTTCCACAACTACTATATTGTTAAAACATGTGTATACTATATCATCAGACAAAAGACAGTGGTATATCATTAACTAAACTTATTAAAATTATCTGCTTTTTAATGGTGGCAATATTTATCAAACACTATACCTAAAGGGTGTCTAATTCATTTAAGAAAGTTTTGTTTGGTGATTCAAATAATATACAAAAAGTAAAAGTCCAATCACTGATACTTAATCTATGGCCTACTTAGAAAAATAACTAGGAAGAACAAAACTTCTAAATCAAAGTCCTGATTTTGAGACTAATTAATTACCTTTCTGTTTCTCTGATTTTAACATATAATAGAAAAGATGTTTGAATTAAACTTTCTGACTAGCCACTAATTTCTAATCATTTTATATATTGCAAACCTTTTTAATTATTCAATTTGCTTTTTAAAATTATTAACAATATAATATTACATATTTTGAAAAATATAACTGATATAAATCATGAAGTTTCTAAAATATACTATTTTATCAAAATAAAGGTGAAAATCATCAATTTTAAATATTTTTAGAAATTTAAACTAAATGCCATATCGTAGTTACCAAATTATCTCCAGTATGCTTTTCTCTTTATGTATTTCTCTGAAATATATGAAAATTGATCAGCAATTAATTACTGTCTAGTGTACCATTCTATATGCTGTCTCTACTTACCTGAATTATTACATTATGAAAGGGAATTAGTTGAAAAACTCACTTAGCCTGAAGAAATGCAATTTGCAGGGCAGTGGGAGTTCAAGATTGACACTACTAAATGAGCAGCAAGCAAAACATTGAAGAATACTTCTTGTCAAATGTTGCTTGAAAATCAACTCTATAGGATACATTGGAATGAAGTTAAACAAAGAGATGCTAAGGGTAATTTAGCAGATACTTTGAAGGAATGAGAAGTAGGCACCATACTTGCTTTGTCAATTGTGTAGAATAACATTTAACTTGAGCCCCTGCTGAAAATAAAGCTATTTAATTACAAGTGAGAAAGAGAAAGAAAAGGTTCTTCCTTTGAAGTTTCAGTTTACTATTTTGCATAGAACACTAAAAATGAGGACAATAGTGGGATTAAAAACTGGAAAAATATTTCTAAATCATAAACAAACTGAAAAATTATATTTAATTAAATAATTTATAAAACAATCAATAAATAGTATAAAAGTAGGAAAGAGAAAAGTACACTATAAAATATTTTTAAACTAAAATGATAAAATACAGTCCATTGCAACTCATACTCAATATCTGCAAGATTTTGATAGCATTGTGAACTTATAAAAATACCTTTTTAATGTCCTAATCTTATGAAATCTCCCAATAATCCTATATAATAAAAGGCTAATATGCAAACAGACCAAATGGCAGAAAAACTGGACAACCAGTCACTATGACATGTGCTGACCACCAGGGCACACACACAGAACATAGCGGGCATCGGCAGCAGGCGGCAGAGCACAGAACATGGCGGGTGTCGGCCACCACAGGATGGTGGAGCAGGTGAGCAGGGGCGCTAGACCAAGGCAGGCCACCAGTCGCTCTCATTGGGACGAGCCTCTGGTGGTTACTGAAAATCCTTTGCTCCCGTGCGCTGCGGTCCTGCCCGGCGCTTGCAACTGCTGCCAGCACCGGAGCTGCCACTTGCACCCACTGCCAGCGCCAGAGCCACCCCATGCACCTGCTGCCGGTGCTCAGTGCCAGTCCCGATAGCCCCTGAGGGCTTCTCCCCCTCCCTCTGCTCCTGAGGGGCGACTGGGGCAGCAGACGCCACTCACACCCACGGACGGTGCTGGCCCCATTCGCACCCGCTGCTGGCGCCAGCCCCAATCGCTCCGCACCATCAGTGGGTGCGAGCAGCGGGGGCAGAAGCGGGGCTGCTGGCAGACAGGGGTCCAGGGGCCGCAGTGGGAGGGGCCACAGGGGATGGGCCGAGAGAAATAAGGAACCTACCAATCATGGAACAGGAGTTGTAAGTGATGTTTCTTCCTTAGATTGACACAGAGAGTTACACATATTATTATGGTAACTAAATAGTAAAAAAAAACTTAAATTAATAGTCCCATATTTGCTACCCTTTCTACTGCACAGATTGTCTCTCAGTGAGCTTTTGTCTCCCAAGCAATGGTCTTTCTTTATACCAGGTTTTTGCCTAGTAGAGTGATAAAAATAGGATTTGGGAATTGATGACATAATAAGAAAATTTAATTCAGCATGTTCTAAAAAAATAACACCCACATACACCATATAGCTTTTTGAGGTGTATTCTATGTTTATCATGGAATAATATACTTCTTATAATGCAGAAACTTAAGACTGAAGCATCATCTTACCGTTACCAGCAAAGTTGACCAATGCACAAGGTAACTTTTATGCAGTTAAGAACTCCAGGTTTACAGAATTATGCCTTCTCTTTGTTTAAAAACTGAGGCATGCAGAAGCTAAAGCCTGAGTGCTGTGGCCACCCCTGTAGCTCCTGGTGTCCTAAGCTAATCATTTATAGAAGAGAACATCCCATAACTGCTAGTAGTTAAAATAAAGGAGAAAGATGATATTACAGTAAGAAATATCTTATTTTTAAACTTTATTAACTGGTTCTGTGCAAAATTATAAACTTAAATCTCTCCCACAAAGAAAATGTCTGACTACATGGCCCCTTCCGTTACTGCATTGCCTCATTCTTGCAATTCAAAGACAGCTTTCTGAAAGATTTAGTTTTCCATCTTTGATGCCCATAATACCTTGCTGTTCCCTCTGTACTTGGAACACTTTCCAAGGACATTTCTCTCACCACGATATTGTCTTCCTTTATACTCAATCTGATGCTATTTCTAAACGGTTAGGCTCCTTAAACTCTCAGGTCTATTTGATAAGATTAGATTATTTTTTCTTTTTGAACCTGGTTTGTCTCTCAGTTTTTGAATACCACTTCCTAGTGTCTTTTGCAAATTCTTTTCATATTTATTCCTTACTAGAGGCCCGGTGCATGAAATTCATGCACGGGGTGGGGTGTCCCTCAGCCCAGCCTGCACCCTCTCCAATCTGGGACCCCTTGAGGGATGTATGACTGCCCGTTTAGGCCTGATACCAGTCAGACATCCCTCTCACAATCCAGGACTTCTGGCTCCCAACTGCTCATCTGCCTGCCAGCCTGATAACCCCCAACTACTCCCCTGCCAGTCTGATTGATGCCTAACCACTCCCTGCCAGCCTGTTTGCCCCTAACTGCCCTTCCCTGCAGGCCTGGGTCCCCCCCAACTGCCCTTCCCTGCAGTCCTGGTTGCCCCCAATTTCCCTCCTCTAACAGCCTGGTCACCCCTAACTGCCCTCCCCTGCAGGCTTGATCATCCCCAACTGTCCTCCCTCGCAGGCCTGGTCGCTTCCAACAGCCCTCCCCTGCTGGCCATCTTGTAGCAGCCATCTTGTGTCCACATGGAGGAAGCCATCTTTGACCACATGGGGGCAGCCATCTTATGTGTTGAAGTGATGGTCAATTTGCATATTACTTTTATTAGATAGGATAGAGGCCTGGTGCACAGGTGGGCGCCAGCTGGTTTGTCCTGAAAGGTGTCCCGGATCAGGGTAGGGGTTCCCTTGGGGCATGGGGTGGGCTGGGCGAGGGTCCTATTGTGGTTTGCAGGCTGGCCACACCCCCTGGTGACCCAAGCAGAGGTGCTGGTATCTGGGATTTATTTATCTTCTATAATTGAAACCTTGTAGCCTTGAGTGGAGGCCTGGGCCGGCCAGAGTGTGCGGAAAGCTTAACTTCCTCCATCGCCGGGGGCAATCCAAGCCTCTTGCTCACTCCGTGGCCACAGCCATCTTGGTTGGATTAATTTGCATTCTCACTCCTGATTGGCTGGTGGGCGTGGTTTGAGGGTGTAGCAGAGTGATGGTTAATTTGCATATTACTCTTTTATTAGATAGGATAATTGTGTATTTTCTAGGAGTCTGTCTAAGAATTTGATTGATCTTTTATTAATCTAAACAAGCTTCATGGGCAATCTCATCTACAACTTTATCTTAATAACATTATTTTCTTATTAACTTTCAAGATAATATTCCACTGTGTATTTTTATTTTTCCTGAACTCACAACCCATGCAATCTTGTGCAGTTTTTTAACATCCTCCTACCTATGTTCATACCCAAACTTAGACTATTTCCCCTAAATTTTTTTCTTCTTCTCTCCAAACTTAATGAGTTATATTCCTACTTTCATGGAAATATTTTGATATACAAACATGTAACTATAGGTATGCATATAGGTATGTACATATTTCCTTCATGGATTTTATTATAAAAAATAAATTTGATTTTTTTAAAAATATCATAATAAACTATACATTAAAGTTACATTTTTCAAAGCCTATTAAAGGAAATAAATATCCAAGGAAATTTTTGAAAACAATTTTATTTAAAATTTTTATTGCAATATATATAAAAATTTATAAAATGTACCTACTACTGATTAAATTGTTTTTCTCATTAGTGGGTTTATGTTTCAGTATTTTAACATTGTATGTTTTTTTTTAAATTTGGCTTCTAAGAAATAAATATATTAAATATCATAGATGCATATCATATCATTTAACCTTATGAAGAAACAGAAGCATATCATGCTAACTCTATATAGTGAAATGTATGCAAATTAAGTGATAAACAGTGAAGTAAATGTATAAAAATGATGTTTGATAGCATATTATTTTGTTCAATTCTCCTGTAATGGTTCAAAATACTTAAACTTAAAAATGTAACTGCACATGTGCAAGTAGAAAATATTACTAGCATGCTAACTTTTTTACTCTACAAAAGAGGCTAATTTTCTTTATACATTTTTCTTTCAAGACAATTTTTCATTCAAACAAATTGCAGAGGGCAATTTATTCTTAAAAATTGTAAAGGAGAGCCTAGAGGAAAAAAGGACACACTTTTTCTGAAATTAGATTTTGCTTCTACATGGAAGCTGCTTTTTTAAAAATGTTCATTTGTAGTAACCTCATATGTTCATTTTATATATTTTGTCTTCGAGATTGATATGCTCTGAATTACAAATATCTGGCAATGGGAAAGACTAAGAAATCCAGCTTAGGCTTGTCTGTCATTGTAAACTCTTGTTTGTTAGAGATTGGCCTAAAATAGAGCTTTCTCACCTGAGTCTATAGTATTCTTTCTTTTTAATTAGATTAATTTTCCAGGTTTTTTTTTTAAGGTGTAGAAAATAGAAATTGCATATATTTAAGATGTATAATGTGATGTTTTGATATATGTACACATTGTGCAATGATTACCAAAATCAAGGTAATTAACATATCCATTACCTTACATATTTCCATTTGTGTGTGGGGGTGGGGGGAAGACTTAGGATCAACCGACTCAGCAAAGTTTAAGTACACAGTAGTTTTATTAACTACAGTCACCATGCTGTCATTAGATCTCCAGAACTTACTCATCCTGCATAACTGAAATGTTTTACTTCTCCCCATTTCTGCCACCATCCCAGTCAGTGGTATCTCTTATTGTCCTGCATAGAATACAAATTGTAATCCTCAAGAAAATGGTGTTTACAGAAAAGAAAGCCTCTGTTAAGAATTGAATGTTTGTCTTCCCCCAACATTCATATGTTGAAACTCCCCATGTGATGGCCTTAGGAGATGAGGTTTTGGGAAGGAAGGTAGGTGTGGAACCAACATGATTAAATGAGTGCCCTGATAAGATGAGAAAGAGAGCAGAGCTTGCTGTCTCTCTGCCAGAAGCGGATAGACACAGCAGTAAGTTGCCATCTACAAACCAGGAAGTGGGCCCTCACCTGAAACCAATTCTTCAGGCACCTTGGTTTTTGTCTTTCCAGCCTCCAGAATTGTAAGAAATTAGTGTTTATTGTTTAAGCCACCTAGCTTATGGCTTTTTAATAGCAACCCAAGCCAACAACCTCTGTAAAGTATAATTAACTTGATATGCTGCAGGTACACTTTAAAAATTATAGATTATATGTTTCAGATAGTATCAACCTCAATTAACACCCATCAGATTTACTTAGAAGTATATAATTTTCATATAATTTTGAGACATTTTTCTCATGTGGTTAAAGTGTTCATATAATGCTCAAATTGTTACTAATGTTTGTTATTTAATTCAGTTTTCCCTAAACGACATTTTCATTGAAAAAAATAATAATTATTTTGGAATGAATGAATATGTAACAACACATTTTATCTATAAACTATGTCAATAAAACACTCAGCAAAAATTTAAAAAAAAAACCAGACACAGCTTTTACTGTCTTTAATCCTTAACAAATACAAATGAGAAAAGGTTTGTTCACACTATTTCTCAAAGTCAGTATAATATGAAAGATGATTTAGAAGTATATTTCTCTTATATTATATACTAGAGGCCCGGTGCATGGCAGTCGGACATCCTTCTCACAATCTGGGACTGCTGGCTTCCAACCGCTCGCCTGCCTGCCTGCCTGATTGCCCCCTAACCACTCCCCTGCCAGCCTGATTGATGCCTAACTGCTCCCCTGCTGGCCCGGTCACCCCTAACTGCCCTCCCCTGCCGGCCCGGTTGCCCACAACTGCTCTCCCTCCCCTGCAGACCTGGTTGGCTCCAATTGCCCTCCCCTGCTGGCTATCTTGTGGCGGCCATCTTGTGATCAAATGGGGGTGGCCATCTTGTGACCACATGGGGGCAGCCATCTTGTGACCACATGGCGGTGCCCATCTTGTGTGAGGGCCTGATGGTCAATTTGTATATTACCACTTTATTATATACGATGGTTTATTTAACACAAGTAAATTTGAGAAAACAGAAATTTGAAATTAAATTATTTAATTCCAATCTGAATAAGTTCTGCCTTAGGATGTGATCAGGGATGATTTCTTTGGAAAACCAACCACAAAAGGTACCTTATTTCATTGCAAATAATGTGTTAATATGGGGAGTTGTTCAATATGTATAACGTTTCAGTTATGGAAGATGAATATATTCTAGAGATCTTCTATACAACCTAGTGCTTGTGGTTATAACTTTTTGCTATTAAAATTTGTTAGAATGGTAGATTTCATGTTAAGTGTTCTTATCACAATAAATAAGTAAATAAAAATATAAATATGATGGAAAATTGTTTGTAAAAATAAATTAGGTGAGAGTGCAATAACTTTAAAGAAAGGGCAGTTATTGCTGACTGTTTATTGTTTCATCATTGAACTTCTTCCTAGCTGAGAGTAGAGTCTGGGTGCCTCCAGAGAGCACCCTTTAGATGGGCATTTCCAAAGCATTTCTCTTCTACATTTACCTAGCAGAAATACAGGTTGAACTAATTACTTTCAATTCTTATATTAAAATAATGATCCTACCTAATAATAGACAAATACGCAAATTGACCATACCTCTGACACACCCACAAGCCACGCCGACAAGCCACACCCACCATCCAATCAGAGCGAGCATGCAAATTAACCCATCCAAGATGGCTACAGCCACAGAGAGCAAGGTTTCCCAGGCAACAGAGGGAAACAAGCTTTCTGAGAGCTGTTGCAGGCCTAAGCCTCCACTCAAGCTACAAAGTTTCAATTATAGAAGGTAAACAAATTCAAACAGAAATGGCGGCAGAATGGAGCTTGAGAGAGCAGGCCAGGGTTGTCCCCGGCAACAGGGGAAGCAAAGCTTTCTGCACACCCTGGCCGGGCCCACCCGCTTAAGGCTACAAAGTTTCAATTATAACCCCAAAACAAATGGCTGCCGGCCTCAGAGGGAGCCCCAGGCTTGGCTCCGCTCCAGGCTACAAAATTTCAATTGTAGAAGGAAAATAAATTCCTGATACCAGGGCCTCCACTTGGGTTGCCTGGGGGCGTGGCCGGCCTGCAAACCACCACAGGCCCCTCGCTCAGGCCGCCCCACACCTCAAGGGAACCCCACCCTGATCAGGGACACCCTTCAGGGCAAACCAGCTGGCCTCCACCCCTGTACCAGGCCTCTATCCTATCTAATAAAAGAGTAATATGCAGATTGATCATCACTGCAACACACAATATAGCTGCCCCATGTGGTCAAAGATCCTGCCCCCATGTGGACATAAGATGGCCAGCAGAAGAGGGCAGTTGGGAGGCACTCGGCCTGCAAGGGAGGGCAGTTGAGAGGGACCAGGCCTACAAGGGAGGGCAGTTGGAGGTGATCAACCCTGCAGGAGAGGGCAGTTAGGGGTGACCAGGCTGGCAGAGGAGGGAAGTTGGGGGCAAACAGGCTGGCAGCGGAGTGGTTAGGGGGTGATCAGGCTGGCAGGCAGAAGCGGTTAGGGGCAATCAGGAAGGCAGGCAGGCAAGCAGTTGGGAGCCAACAGTCCTGGATTGTGAGAGGGATGTCCGACTGCCCGTTTAGGCCCGATCCCCGGTGGGATCGGGCCTAAACGGGCAGTCGGACATCCCTCCAGGGGTCCCAGATTGGAGAGGGTACAGGCTGGGCTGAGGGACAATCGCCCTCCGTGCACGAATTTCTTGCACCGGGCTTCTAGTATATATATAAAGCCAGCAATCAGAATGACATAATGACCGGAATGACCAGTTGCTATGACGCCCACTGCAGCCAGTGAACCACCAGATGCGGGGGTGTGTGGGGCTGGCCAGCCAACCTCCCACAGCCCCTTCCCCCAGCTGGCACCACACCTGATCAGCCTCTCCCACTCCATCGAGGGTGAGGCAGCCAGCCAGCCCCCCATGGCCCTTCCCCCTGGCCGGCCCCATCCCTGATCGCCCCTCCTACCCTAATAGGAGGTGGGCTGGTGGCCACCCTCCTGCAGCCCCTCCCCCCAACCACCCCCACACCTGATTGCCCCCCTCACTCCAACAGGGGCACGGACGGTCAGCCAACCTCCTGTAGCCCCTCCGTCCATCCAGCCCTGCCCCCAATGGGCCCCCACCACCCCGATTGACCCACGGCCCCTCCCCCCATCAACTCCACCCCCAATTGCCCCCTACTCTGATCAGGGATAGGGCTGGCTGGCCAACCACCCATGGCCCCTCCTCCAGGCCGCTGGCCCCAATTGGCCCCCCCAAAGGCCATTTGGGGGCAGGCCAGCCAGCCCACCACCCACAGCTTCTCCCCATGGCTGGCCCCACCCCCTATAAGCCCCCCACCCCAATCAGGGGTGGGGCCCACCAGCCAATCACCCGCAGCCTCTACCTCTAGCTGGCCCTGCCCTGATCAGGCCCTGATCGGGGCAAGCCAGCCGGCCAACCTCCTACCATCTCCTTCTGACAGGCTCGGCCGAAATCTGCCCCAATTGAGGCTGGGCCAGCCGGACCCCACCCATGCACGAATTTGTGCACTCAGCCTCTAGTAAAATAATAATTAAAATAAATGATTTAGCTTTGCTAAATTTAACTTTCTAACTTTGGGAAACAGAGATAAACATAGATTTCATTGTATGTTGTAAAGAGTGCAATTTGATTACAATTAGAATAGACAATAGTAAAAAGATACCCAATTTTGATTAAAATAATCTCATTCTTCTCGACAAATCATTCACAACAATAACAAAAACAGAGAGAAGGAGCCCTGGCTGGGTGGCTCAGTTGGTTGGAGCATTGGCCCGTACACCAAGAGGTGGTAGGTTCACTTCCCAGTTAGGACACAATCTTAACTAAAGCCTGCAAAGACCCACCTATTATTGTGAATAAAGTTTTATTGAAAAGCACCCACACCCATTAGTTTATGTCTAGGGCTGTTTTTAAGCTATAAGGGTAGAGTTGAATAGTTGTGACAAAGATCAATGACCCATAAAACCTAAAATACTAGGTGGCCCTTTACAGAAATGTTTACTAAGGATAAAATTCCTAAATTTCTGGAAATGTTTTGGTGATGATTTATGATTTTCTGATGTATATGTTATGATCTTCAAAATTTTGTACATATTAAACTAATGTGAATTAAGGTAATTTTTAAACTGAATAAGCAGTTAATTTTATTACCCCTCTGGTAATATTATAAATGTATATTATAAAATTATATAATAAATATTTATGTTATGACCACAGGGAAGTGGGGGATATAATAAAGGGTAAAGGGTGTCAAATATAGGTGACAGATTTGTCTTTGAGTGGTAAAGAAAAAAAATCTTTTATTTTAATTATAGAACATCTTTAATAATTTTTAAAAAAGTAATAAAATCATGGTTTCTTTCTCAAATTCTCACTTTACATAGCATTTGAAGTTAAGTCTAAACTACATGATTAGCTGAAAGTTTAAATGGCTTTCAATGATTTTAACTCTGACACTAATTGAGCTTTATAAAGTGCTTTAGACATTTGTAAAGTTATAAGAAATGCATTAAACTACATAAATACTAAAGGATTTTGGATTCAATGGAATGAGTTGAATTTTCCAATTCATTGTCTGCCAGTCACTTTTATCTCCCAATCAAATGGAAGGGTAAAAAACCAAAGAATGGAAAAGAAAAGGAAACGCCATTTTGATAATGTAATTTATAAGCTTAAATGGATATTTCACAGTCTTAACTCTTGTCAACTGTTTCTATTTATTCTGAAAATTACAGACTCCTTTTTCCCACTTTGGCTTACCCATTACATTTTCAGAGTAGAAAACAACTTAGATATGTTTGATTACAGAAATTTTAGCTCAAAAATGTTTTAAAGTATTTTTTCTTATGAAATATAACAAATGCCTGAATCTGCATATAATGGAGATGCACAATTGAAATGCAAATAAAACATAGCATTGTATTCAAACTATCTAACATAAGAGAGAGGACATTATCAGTATTACCAACATCCTGGGTGCCCACTTCCTTCTCCATTGGTAGTAACCACACTTCTGATTTTTGTGTGAAATAGTCCTTTTGTTCTTGTAATGGTTTTCTCATGTATATATGTAGCATAAGTACCAATATTTATTTTTCCAAGATTTAAAGATTTTTAAAAGCCTTTTAAAAATTTCTGTGCTATTATTTTATCAGGATTTGTTTTGAGCTCCATCCATTTTGATAAGCATAGTTGTAGTTGATTAATATTCAATGCCAATAAAATTCATTTGTACTATTATATATCAATTTATATTTATCCACTTTACAGTTGTGGGACATTTAAATATATATATTTTGTTCAAGTTGTGTGAACAAATTTGTGAATATTCTTGCATTTGCTTCCTAGTACAAAGCACAAGAATCTGTCTAGATTAAGTATATAGAAGTAAAATTTATGCGTTCCAGGATATATACATTTAACTTTTCAAATACGGTTGCACATACAACCAGTAGCATATGTGAATAGCTCTTACTTTACATCCTCACCAGCGCATGTGATAGTGTCTCTTAAAATGCTGGCTTATTTTATGATTGTTGAATATTTACTTAAATTCTATATATGTTCTTCTTTTTCTTATTTAGCTCTTCTTGCTCTAGCTTTTCAAGGTTGGGAACATAGGCTATTGATTTTAGATCTTTCCTTTTCTAATATATGCAATACATTGGTCTTGAGGCCTTTTCTTTGAATGATGGGTGATTTAGTAATGTGATGTTTAATTTCCACAGATAGTACTTTTATAGTTATCTTCATTGTATTGGTTTCTAGTTTAATTGTTCCTTTTTGACATCATACTCTGTATTCTTTCTTTAAATTCAAATAAGCTATGTTTTATGGTTGAGAATATGATTTATTATGGTGAATGTTTGCTGTGCCCTTCAGATTAATTTGAATTTTGCTGTTGTTAGAGGGAGTATTCTATAAATATCAATTAAAAATGTTGACCAATTGTAGTTTTCAGTCAACTAAATTCTTACTGATTTTCTATCAATGTGATCTGTCAATGACCGACATATGGATATTATAGTCTTCACTATAACAGTCAGTTTGCTTATTTATTTGTTTTAGCTCAATCAGATTTTGCTTTATGCATTTCTGTCACTTTCTTGTTGTTTTTTTTGTTTTTGTTTTTGCTTAATCTCTTCAACTTTTCCACCCAGTCTCCCAAACCCCTCTCCTCTAACAGCCAGTTAACCCAAGTGATATCCATGTGCTCTTTTCACCTTGGGTTAATTAATCAAGTTGTACAATTATGTGTGTATATGTTATACTTCCATAAAATAACATCAAAAAAAGTTTGCCAAACTGGTAGAAGAGAGATCTCTCTGTAAAAGAGGAAAGGAAGGGAAGTTAGAAATAAAGAGAGCAGATATTTTGTTTGTGATGATAATAGGGTTAGGATAGGAGAGAGGGGCTCCTTGTCTCCAGTTGTTTGTGGAAGTAGTGTTAATGGGGTACACTTGAATAAGCATTTCTGGAGACCCACACGGTAGGATGAGATACAGTAGAAAGCTTTATTTCTATGGAATTATACCTCTGAGTTTCCAAAGTCCTATTTTCCTTAGCCCAGTCAGGAAGAAGTGTAGCTGGGTAGCTTTAGTAGAGCTAAAACCAGAGCCAGTGTCCAGAGTTCCTTTCCATGTTGGAACCATAGCCAGTACATCAGGCTAGCTGCAGTCCATTAGTCCATGGTGTGTGGGACCCATATGGCTCTGGCCCTTAGGGCGAAAGCAAGAGAATCAAGAGAGCACACCCCAAGCAACAAGAGCAACAAGAAAGTGAACTCCTTTGTTTAGGGCCGCTGGTCGGCAAACTGCGGCTCCTGAGCCACATGCGGCTCTTTGGCCCCTTGAGTGTGGCTCTTCCACAAAATACCACGGCTTGGGCGAGTCTATTTTGAAGAAGTGGCATTAGAAGAAGTTTACATTTAAAAATTTTGGCTCTCAAAAGAAATTTCCATCGTTGTATTGTTGATACTTGGCTCTGTTGACTAATGAGTTTGCCGATCACTGGTTTAGGGGATTATATATACCTAAACATTCAAGTGCTTGCAGTGGTCATGCCCATTCTGCCTAACCATCTCAGTCTGGAGTTGTGACTGATGGACAAGTACTTTCCCTATGCCACCCAACTTTACTGGGCAAGCGCCAATCTGTCCAAATAACATGTCTATAATATCTGGCTGTATTTTTTCTCCTTTCCTACTTTAATTACAATAATATAAGTAACAAATTTAAAATGCTCAGTATACAGTATGAAATATGAGACAGAATTACTTAGGGCACGTTAGCATTGGGGTGTTCATTGAAATCAGGATGTAGAAGTAAAATATATAAAGAATATAGTAATTATTCTTTAAAATAGTTTTTCTGCCTTTCATTTCTGACCCATGCATTCCAGGAATTGAAATTATTATGCATAAAACTTGTAAAACATTTATTTTTTTTTTGCTTAAAATTAATCAAAGACACATGCATAATGTACATATATGTTTATACACATTTAGATGCATATACAGAAAACATGATTTGTAACTATGTCTGTATGTATGCACACATATTGTCAATTAAACCTTGAGCCAACTTTAGAACTGTTAAAATGGTTTGATATAATTCCCTCCCCCACCCCACTCAACAATGCAAAGATTCTTTGTCTTAGTTTGTTGATTACTTTCGAAAATGGGTTATCTCTTTAGAATTGGGCATTTGAAAATTTTAAATTTGCTTATGGACTTAAATTATTATTTTATTTTTGGTTGTCATGTCAAACTCTTATAGAAGAAATAAACTCTTAAAGAAATTTTCCATTTTTCTGAAAGCTGGTTAGTGGCATATAATTAGCTATGGCTAAGATACCTAACTCTCAACCAATTCAGTCCTTACAATTCTACCTCTTCAATAATGGCACAAAAAGTCAGTGAACAGCTGACAGGCTCTTAATTGACTATAATGTCCCCTTTTCCTTCCAGGAATACCAAATTTCCATAATACACATATTCTAAACTACACCAAAAAAAAAAAAGTTCCAAAAGATAAGTTATATTTTTTCATGTTTCTATGCTTAACAATTGAGAAGAAAAAAGGTAACAGATGGGAAATTTTACTATTTGCCTATGAACATGAATTATTGAATCATAAAACTTGCTACTAAAATTAATCCTTTGAAAAATGTTCTCTACTTTCAGTTTGCAAAATGCCGTCATCTATTTCTGTCTTACATTCTAGAGACAGAGCAATATCTGATCTGTATGCGATGTTAGTTTCACTACATTGTATATCTGTATGCATACATGACCAAAAATAGAAACAGATCTTCAAAAGTATTAACAATGAAGACAACCATAACAGAAACAACTGTATTATGTATTACTTTTTGAAATGATAAAACATATTTTCTAAGACCGTCTGAAAATATTGATTCCATTAGACACAACAGTTCACAAATATCCCTTATTGTTACATAATTATATTATGCTATCTACATTAATCACAGTTCAAATTGTCTGTCATTATGACAAAAGAAAGCTCAGATTTGTGTGATATTTGCAATGATTTAAAAGTGGTTGAGAAAGGTTACCAATAAAAAGGATGAAATCAAATGATTGAAAATATTTAAGATACCTCTAAAATATAACAACCTCACTGAAAATGCTTGATAACATTTACCAGCCTTTAGTGTCTTTTTTTGTGATTCTTAACATTTTGTATCAAAGCAAGAGATAAAATTTTTATCCATGTTACTAATGTGTTATTTAAGGATAGACCAACCTCCTACTGTCCACAGCTGCTTTTAATTCAGAAGCAATTGGAGTAAGTCAACCATTACTAGTGAGTTGTTTCTGCTTCTTGCTATGTTATTTCATCTGGGAAGCCATTATGCAAACTAAGAGCATCTGAAGATAGGTACCCCACTTAAAAGTGTTCAGTAGGGGTTCCAACTTTTATCATTTTTTGGCAAATTGCATCGTTAAGTTGCATATGTTGTACCGTTGGTAGCCATGATTGTCTGGGATTAGTAAATGTGTTCCTAAACTCCATGACTTCACAAACTTAATTTTTCTTAGAGTCAATATGAAGTGAATTTCCAGATATTACTATGAAGTGAATTCCAGATATTACTATTCATTTTTAAAATCATTCAATTAATTAAATATTTAAAAATTTAGAAATGGATCACGGGAACATGCCAACTGTTATATGAATTCTAGGTAATAGGTTATTTTTGGTAATTATTTTATTGTATGTACAATCTAATTTTAGAGGGGAAAACCTAGAACACTTGGTATTACTAGATTATACCAAAATCACTTAATTGTCCCAATACATTAGATGTTAAGATAAGGTTCTGCAGGAATTTGGAGTGAAAATAATTTCTCAGAAACACTCATTTCATTGCAGCTAGATTATATTTTATTGCACGGTCCTCTACTGCTCTAGAATTTCCCCTAAAATAGATTTTACCCTTATAGTCATTTTGGTATAGCAGACCAAATTATCCATTTTTATTCTGTTTTGAAGTTTACCTAAGCAAGTATCTCATTAAATTAATGTGAGATATGACTTTACTGGTAAATGTGCGGTGCATTTCAAATATAGTCTTATCTTATGTATTCACCATTTCCACCATCATTGTCATCACTATAATAAAAATAACATACAGTTTTAAATAAGATCTTGATTCCTGGCACTTTATCAATTGCTTTTTATTCTATATCATATTTAACTCTCACAGTGATTTTGTGAAGTTAGTGATTCTACTATTCTATTATTGAGGAAACAGTGGCTCAAAGAAGAGATATCAGCAGCTGGAGGTGAAGCTGTCCTTCTAAGACAGAGCCACCTTCCTGGAAAGCCAAAATATTTTGTACTTCTAGCTATTATATTGTCTAGCAAAGTTCTATATATTGGGAATAATAAAGTCATGCATTTATGGAGTAATTAGTTGTTAGTAAAATAGTACATGTTTCAAAAAAGGATCTGTTTAATTGTTTAACTTACAAACAAATTACAATACATGATGCTCACAATTCACATTTTGGTTTTTTTAAAGTATCATAAAGGATAAAGGGAGTCAAGTATATGGTGATGAAAGATCTGACTTTGGATGGTGGGCACACAACATAATACACAGATGCTGTATCATAGAACTGTATACTTGAAACCTATATAATTTTATTAACCAATGTCAACCCAATAAATTTAATGAACATGGAATAATAAGAAAGAAATATTAGTAGGGTTATTAAAAAAACTATCATAAAATAGATCACATTTTGCCAGAGACAAAATTATCTAATTGGTATCGTAGTCTAGAAAATTTGTCCTTAGTAGAGCAGTTGTACAGTCTAGATAGGCTTATCTAACTTCAAACTGCCCTTTAGTGCTCGGATTACTCCTCATAATCTGTGATGACAAGTCCAGTTTCACCCATCACACACCTGATCCATCCAGTGGGTATGTGGTTAGACCAAATGAGAGTAGGCACCCTCTATATAAGGGCATTTCTCACAAGTGGTGCGTGAAACGTCTGCACACAACTCTCAGAACTTATGCACTTGACTACGAGTGGTTGCAAGAGAAGCTGGGGATTATTGCTTCCTTTGGTACAGCCATGTGTTGGGCTAAAATTCTGGTGTTCTATCTTTACAAAAGAAGGAGACAGTGGAGGTTAAAGTCGATGATAAGTAGGCCTTCTCAAAACCATGCATAATCTAATAGAGTGTTTTTCATTTGAAAATGTGATTTCAGTTTTCATCTAATGTGCTCATATTTTAGTTTGCCACAGGGCAGCCAACAAAATGATATATAGTAAAGTTAGTTCTGAAAATTAGTTTCCATACCATTATAAGTAACTCTGTAAAGTTTTTAATAAAGTTTAAATGAAATAAAAATATGAATTTGTTCTGTGATTTAGTGCCTTTGCCGTCTTATTAGCCATCTATGCAATGTGCCATTATGTTTATTACCTTATTTTTTCTAAGTCATATCACCAAGGTTGATACCCCATTTGCATCAGAGGAAGAGGATGTTTTAAATAATCTATGGCACCAATGGCACCTTAGATAACAAAAAGGAAGTTGTCTATAGGTAAAATGGTTTCTTTTGTGTTAGAAGAAAGAAAAGCAAAAATATGTCAATGTTTTTTTAACATTTAGTGAGAAGGCATACTACTATGACAAGGAAAAAAAGGCTTGTCTTGGAGAGCTGTGTTGATCTACACAGAAAGCAGGCATGGTTCTCTCTGGAGGGAAGATTGAACTAAAGTTAAACCATATTTTGCACCTTCATTGGACTGAAGCCCTTCTTCCCTGATGAAGTCTGCCAGTTGGAACACAGGTTAACCTCATTAATTTAAAGCTGAAGTTCTATTAATTTAAAGCTGAAGTTCTAATTTAAAGCTCAAAGAACCAAGAGACAAAATATGTATCTTCATTGGATAGAAGTATAGTATCCAGAGGGTAGGGGTGAATGCAGCTGATTAAAAAATATTGAGAGAGGAGTATGGGCAGAAGGAAAGAGAAGTTGAAGGTCTGGATGAGAAATTGCGGGAGGTAGTTGCCTTCCACTGAACAACTGCATGATGTACAAGGCAGTCTCTAGAAAGTTACCACCTTTTTTCCTCTTAGACAGTAATGCATGCTTGAGATCAACAGGATTCTCCAGAAAGAAGCATCAAGCCTCATCATAATTATATTGGTACTAGAGGCCCGCTGCATGAAATTCGTGCAAGAGACTCGGCCCTCGCAGCAGCCCTGGCTGCCTCGTGGCCCGACCCCTCTCCCACTGGTCATTTCAGAAGGTGGTTCCACCATCTGGTCCAATTAGCATGTTAGCTCTTTATTATATAGGCGGGGCTGGCAGAAGCTAGTAAGACAGGGTCTCCTGGAAGCAGACCGTCCTTATGTGTGCTAAAACAATGAGTCTGAAGATACTATGTCTTCTTCTCCAGCAATTACCAGTAGAAGATCACCACCAACATTATCAGCGACAAGAGGAGAGGGTAAGGTAACTTACCCCGGTGCACAAGCAGTTCAGTGAGACTCACCCTAAACGGTAGCAAAAAAACAGCCGTGATCAAGCCAGTTTGCATACAACTAATTTTATGATTTCTACTAGTAAGTCAGCCTTGCTTGTTAATAATGACTGGTTTCTGTAAAGACTGGTCCTCTATGATGGCACTGTCTGGGCACAGCCACTGTTTTCCATGATAAATATAAATAGTTCTGAGAAGGTCCTACTTGTTAGTTGGTGTAGTCGCATCTTGCTTTTGCTAAATTATAGGTTAATTTGTTCATTCCCAAGAATTTCTAAGCAATCTCTAAACTGACATTTTACTGCCTTTTTATATGGTATATTCTTCAGACAGATGATGACCTTCTTTTTGAGTGTTGTATCTTGCACAAAGATAATTTAAAACTATACCTAATGACATTTTATTATTTCTTACTTATATACTAGGAATGCATTAGGGGTTCCAAGGTGTTTGATTTTCCTATGTACACTTCAAACATTTGAATGTGTGTGTGTGTGTGTTTTAGATATATATATATTAAGGTGACAACCTCTGCTTATGCATGGCATTTTAATCTCCCATTGAATATATTAATTATAGGAACCATACTCCATAATGTATGCCAAACCATTTCATTTCCCATTACAACTTTGGACCAAGATCATTAAAAATGTGCAGCATAGTAGCCAGACAATCATGCACTTTACAGTGATCCCCTGATATTTAAGTACCCATCTGACATCACGGACAGTTATTACAATGTTATTGACCACATTCTCCATGTTTTACTTCACATTCTGTGACTATTTTGTAACTGCTAACTAGTTCGTATTAATCCCTTCACCTTTTTCACCTGGCCCCCCAACCCCCTCCACTCTGGCAACCATCAGTCTGTCCTCTGTACCTATGAGTCTATTTTGTTGATGTTCATTTATTTTGTTCCTTAGATTTCGCATAAAAGTGGTATTTTTTTTCTCTGTCTGACTTATTTCACCTAGTATAACACCATCTAGCTCCATCCACACTATTGCAAATGGTACGATTTTATTCTTTTTATTATGCACTTCACGCAGTTTTTAGATCCAATGTCTCCTCTTAGGAGAGGGCTTCTCTGACTGTTCACACCAAACTTGATCCTGACCACCAGAGACATCATCCTGCTTGCTTCATTTTCTTTACAGTTGTTATGATTTTATAAAAGTACCTTTATTTGTTTATTTCTTAGAACAGTAGTCACTAAAAATATAAGTAAATGAAATAATTTCAGCAAAACAATGTATTTCTGCAGATAACAGGTACATGTTCTCCCATGAAGGCAGAGGCCTGTTCCGTATTGCTCAGCACAGTATCTCCAAAGTCCATCCAGCAGGGTGCCAGTACCATGGTTTATACTGAATTATTAGTTACTGGATGAGTGAATAAATAAGTGACCAAGTTGGGGGTTTATGTAGATGAGGCTTGTCTTAGATTTTAATTTCAAAACTCACTTTGGGCATTTCTTCCTTTCTCTCTTACCCTGGTAAATTTGAAAGATCTTAAAGAGAATAAATGTTACCCTATCTAGCTCTATTTGCTAAGTTAGTCTCGGATAAGAGAAATATGAGTGTCTGGAACTAAATCTCTATTATTAATTGAATGTGTTGATGTTATAAATGTTCTCTTTCTAGACATATTATGATAATACAAAATGCCGAGATGTGGCTATGCTCATTTGCCTGTAGTTGTTAAGGACTTGGGACCTTGGGGGATTTAATTTTTGATATCTTTATAATACATTAAATGAATTGGTAATAATCTGTAAATTTTTGTAGCACATAAATGAAACCTATGTTCCAATAGAGTTATCTTTCTCTTTCTAAATATGGACTATTTCCACTGTAATAACAATCACAATATTGATCGTTGACTAGATCTTACTATGGACCAAGTGCTTTTCTATTCCACGTTTAGTGGCTTTGCAATTTTACCCATGAAGAATCTGAGGCCCACAGGATTAGGTAATTTGTCCAAAGTCACAAACTTATTAAGTGGCAGATCCAATGGTTTGAGATATATATATATATATATATATATATATATATATATATATATATATATATATATTTGTAATAAAGCCTGAGATAACCTCTAAATTTAAGTTGTCACATTTTAAAGTGGGTAGGATTTCTAAAACAAGAAATTTTAAGTAGCCTATTGTGTAAATGAGAATGAGTTTCAGGGCTGAGTGATCAATGTTCAGTGATCTCTAATACTGTCTGGCTAGAGAGAAGAAGAAAAGAACTGAATACCATCAGTGACTGATATGATGAACTTTTTTTTTGAAGGTACTACTAATATTTAATTCTCAATTCATCCGCTCATTTTTCTATGATTATAATTAGAATCTTGTGCAATTATCTTGAAAATCTCTCTGTGCATATTATGAAGCACCCCTTATTCCTTAACTAGAGGCCCGGTGCATGAAATTCCTGCACTCGGGTAGGGGGGTGAGGGTCCTTCAGCCTGGCCTGCACCCTCTCGCAGTCCAGGAGAGCGGGCCAAAGCCATCAGTCAGACATCCTTAGCATTGCCATGGAGGTGGGAGAGGCTCCTGCCACCACCACTGAGCTTACCAGCCGAGAGTCCGGCTTCTGGCTGAGTAGCACTCCCCCTGTGGGAGTGCACTAACCACCAGGGGGCAACTCCTACATCGAACGTCTGCCCCCTGGTGGTCAGTGCGCATCATAGCAACTGGTCATTCCACCATTTGGTCAACTTGCATATTAGCCTTTTTTTTTATATAGGATAAGAACTGAACAAGGTGAGTGAAATATTGAACATAGTGAACATAAATTATTGTTCCTCTCTATGTGTGTATGTGTGTTGATGTTTTCAAAAAAATATAAACGAAGTGAAACTTTTTTTTATATTGATTTTAAAAAGGGAGAGGGACAGAGAGAGATAGAAACATCAATGCTGAGGGAGAATTACTGATTGACAGCCTCCTGCACAGCCCCCACTGGGGATCAAGCATGCAACCCGGGCATGTGCCCTGACCAGGAATTGAATCATGACCTCCTGGCTCATTGTTTGACACTCAACTACTGAGCCACACTGATCAGGCAAAGTGAAACACTTTTTAAAAAACCATTGAATCACTGGTTAAACAAAATAATGTATGGAATACATATGTCAGGATGTCCTTTTTGACATTCTCCCATTTTAAAATTAAATTTAATAAATCTGAATGCAGGATTATTTAATATGTTTGAATACATTTATATTAATTTTTAACTTTTCTATTTTTGAAAGTACTCAGAAAAATACACAAGGTATAAGAACTAATCTACATGAAAATAATTTCTCAGTAAAATGTTTGTGTCTATGTGCATGTGTGTGCACACATGCAAGTATGCGGTGTGTTTGCTAGCATACATTTTATGAGGTCATTTACAGACATAATCACGAGAGAATGAAGACTCTTTTTTTTTTTTTTATAGCCAAGGCAAATGAAGCGTGCCTTCAATTAGAAACTTCTGAAAATACACTGTGATAACCTACTGAGAATGGAATTGCTTTTCTTCACAGCATTATACCCACCTCTCTTTAGAAGCCCACAGTATACAAGTGTTGTGAGTACAATATGCTCTTCTTGAATCACTTTACTTCATTAAATGTGTTTTGTACTTCAAATACCATTCCAAGATTATACATTTGATATATCAAAATTTGTGCATCCTGCTTTTAGAGTTCAGTATGTGAATAAGTGAACCTCAAATGTCTTAAAACTCAAGTGTTATAAACGAGTATGTGAAACTTCAGATTATTAGTTTTTTTCTGAAACCCTGAAACACGTATCCCCAAATCCCTACTGTGCGATTATTCTGTTTTCAGCAGTTAAAGTTTAATTTTCTACATTCTTAAGCAAAAACTTAGAAAAATCCATTTCTTACCTTATGTTAAAAGCAAAATAAACATATCCCCAGGAGAGAGTTGGGTATGGCTATACCTGAATTATAGGACTTATAAGGTAACAAAATCAATACCAAACTGTAACACTATAACTCCTTTTTTGGGTGCTATTGTAAATACTACTTTTTAAAAATTCAATAGCCAATTGTTCACTGCTAGTACATAGATATAAAATTGATTTTTTACATATTGATTTTTATCCTACAACCACACAAAACTCAATTTTGAGTTCTAGTATTTTTCTTTTGACTAAGGAGTTTATAGCAGCTCACTCCCATTTTTCTTCTCCGTTTCTTTGTCATGCATTTAACATTTAGATATGACACATACATATAATATACCTCTGTTTTAGACCGTTATTATTTAGTATCTATAATAATAAAAAGGTAATATGCTAATTAGACTAGACCTCTTCTGGGACATCCTTCCTGACAAAGCCAGGGCCAGAAGAGGGAAGCCTGGGTCCCGGGTGCTGGAGGGAAGCTGGCGGAAGGAAGGCCTACTCTTGCACGAATTTTCGTGCATCAGGCCTCTAGTTATTAAAATAAAAAGAAAATGAATTTGACATGTAGCTTTATTTCATTTCCAGCTATTTTTTGGTGTAGAAAGATAGAGTTACATTTTATCTAGTACCATACTCCTTCCACCTGAACATTTCTTTAACATTTATTGAACTTCAGGTATACTGCTAATTAATGCTCTCAATGTTTGATTATCTGAGTCTTTATTTTCCCTTCACTTTTGAAATATATTTGTCCTGGGTATAGAATATTGGTTTTACAATTTTATTTTTTCTTTTAGCAGGTAAAAATAGTCATTCTATTGTGTTCTGGCTTACATACTTTCCAATAAGAAACTTGTTTTCATTCTTCTCTTTGCTACCCTTATAAAAGTAGGTGTTTTTTTGTTTGTTTGTATTTTTTTTTATGGCTACAGGTAAGTTTTTGTTTTGTTTTGTTTTCTGGCTGAAAGAACATTTTTTTTCCCTTTATCTTTCAATATGATATAATTGTGTGTGTGTGTGTGTGTGTGTGTGTGTGTGTGTGTGTGTGTGTGTTTGTGGTAACTGTCCTATTTAATATTGTTCAAGTTTCTTAAACATGTAATGATCTCTCATTAATTTTTTTGGGAAAAATGGCCATTATTTTACCAAATATTTCTCTACCTTGTTTCTCTCTTTTTGGCATTCCAAAGTGTACAGATGCTAAATCCTTGTTTATTATCTTACAGTTCTTGAATGCTTCATTTTGTTTGTTTTATTGTTTATATACTTTTTTTTCTTTTGTTTTGATTAAGCCTAATTCTTAGGCAGGCATGTCCTTGTATCTTGGAAGTAAGGTCTTCCAAGGCATTCTGCCCTGTCCTCAACCAGAAGTCCATGCCCAGAACATATTCCTTCTCCTCTTCTAGTAATAGATTGATTTTTCTGTTCTTTTTACCTGGCAACAATGTGTTTTCACAAGGGTGCCAGGATGTGTTACATATTGCCTAGCAATTTAAGGTTTTTATTCCATAAGAATGATAATCTAAGCAAGCCTCTTGGCTAGTTTGTGCAGTGGCTACTGTCTCCTTTCCTCGGGAATGGAAAACCAGGAATGTTTCTCATCGCTCTCACTTGCCCCAGCCACTTTGTAAGTACACATCATGTCCATGGAGAAAACCCTAAGAGTGGGAGATAATATGCTCTCTGTCTATGTCTCCCAATGATTTCATATTTTCTTACTTGCTCTTTGCCAATTTGTTACCTTTTAGCTGAATTATTTTTACCTGTTTCCAGTATCATATGCTTTAGATAAACAAGTATCTGATTACTTTTATATATAGACACCCATCTTTTCTTAAATTGTGTGTTAATTTATTGCCCTGTGATCAATGGATTTTAGAAAATTTCTGAACTTTCAGGTGGTTTGGAGGAATTGTTTTGTTGTTGTTCTTGCTGTGAGGATAAGAATGATACTCATTTTGGCTTTTTATATCATAATCACAACCCAAAATCTAATACATTGGGATCTATATAATTATCTACTTGATCATTAGAAATGTCATTTTGTGATTATATGACATAGAATTTGACATCAGCTTGGATTCATAAAGTACTGTATTTTTCAATAGTTAACTTTCATTTCTTTTTCTGTGTTTGCTTTCTTAATTGTTAAGTGTTACTTTGCTTTTATTCTTAAATTAAAATATTTATTTTAGGCCTTGATTACTTCTCCAAGTTTCAACTCTGAATCACTTATGCCTGAACTATTAAAAAATATCTCAAATTAATAATGCCACTGAAATACACCTTCTTTATTTCTCAGAGCTCTATTTTTGAATGGAATATATATTATACACTTAATAAGTCTTAGGTTTAAAGCCAAAATATAATTTTTAATTTTGGAAATGTTGATTACTGTCCCATTCACATCAAATTTTCAAATTTAAACTGATATTCTCTTTTATAACAAAGTTCAGGTTTTAAAGAAAATTTTATAATTAAATAGTTTCTTCCCAACCTGATTCTTAGGAAAGCACCCTTTAGCATAACTGAATAAATGAGAGAAGTCTACATTTAAAACCATTATACAGGGGTGGGCAAAAGTAGGTTTACAGTTGTTCATGTGGAAAATAATACAATAATTAATAAATAATAATACAAGAACAAATTCTGTGCTTCATATATTTGCAACTGTAAACCAGCTTTTGCCCTGCATGAAAGTTTGGGTTCTTTAATTTTATAAAATAAAGTTAAAAATAATAAAATTATACATACTGTAAGAAACTTTTTTAAAAAACTTACTGGTAATTGAGGAAGTAGTAGACATTAATCTTCTTAAAAATTCTTTTTAATTTCTAGGTTTCTATTGTAATTATTTCTCAAGATGATCTACAGGTATTATCTTTTCAGTGAGCTGAGGACAAGGACCATTTGGTACATGGCCTATTCTAAACTCACCTCCTAATTCTCAGAAATGAAATGCTAGAGATTCATTATTCTGTAAAGCTTCATCTTTAAAAATATTTAAATATTTTCTGTTTTTTACATTGTTGACATATATAGTGCGATGTATAACAAAGACACTCTATATCTGTGAATATATAATTAAATGTAACTTGATTTGTATTCTTTATGGGTTCATTGATTAGAAATAATATTAAATCAACTTAAATGCTTATCTTTTACATTATATTTATTTCATGATAATTTTTGAGTTTCTAATATTAATTTATCTCTTCACCAGAGACTATAACTTCAAGAAAAATTCTCAAGAATTGCATGTAAATGCATAATTCCGATACACTATATGATGATTCAGTACCCTTAAATAATTCTCTCTTTTTAAAATTTTGTATTTTGTTTTAATTTCAAATCTATAAAAAAGGAAGACTTCTACAAAGAACTCTTAAATATTCTTTCCCAGATTTAGCCATTAACATTTTCCCAATTTGTTTTATCACTGGCTCATTCTTTTATTTACACTTTTTCTCACCATACATATACATATCTTTTTGTTTCTTATTTACTTTATTTTATCCTCTAAATAAATTGACATCATACCTCCTTCTATTAATAACTCAATTATAAATACCCTTAATTTATATTCAAAAGTTGTTGATTTTCTCAAAAATATCCTCAATAGCTTTAACAATGTCTGGTCCATGATTCAATTCAGAATCATATATTTAATTAGTTGTCATGAAACTAGAGCTTCCTTTATTCTGAAAAAATCCCTCAGCCCTGTTTGACATTGATGATCTTGGTATTTTTAAGTAGGTCAAGCCAGTCATTTTATTTTAACCGTCATATTTTATTACACATTTTTGAATTAGTAATGCTTTATCCAGGTTTTAAACAATTTTAAAGCCCTTAATAAATATATAGACAGCAGATATTATGCCTATTGTGTTAAATGAATTTAAAACAAAATCCCTGAGAAAAATCAACTGTACTTCAATTATTGATCGAGCAAATCCTTACTGAACTCCTGTAGGCCAGGTCCTGGGCTGGCAGTGAGAATTCAGTGGTGATAAGAGCGTGGCCTCTGCCCATAAGGAGCAAAAAGTGAATGAGAAAAGACATTTAAAATAGTTGTCAAACACATAATGCCAACCATTGTTACATGCTGTGAAAGAATGGGAAGGGCATAGTGCAAGCATACAATCAGGTTATCTCATTTAGATTGGGTTGGAGGGAGAGATTTCTCCCCTATAGATGTGACTTTTGACTTGCAACTTAAAAGATGAGTAGAAGTAAGCTAAATGAAAAGCATTTTAGAAACTCGACCACATGCGTCAAAGTCCTGGACAGGAAAGTGAAAGAAAGTCAGAAAAGAAGCACAGTAAGAGGAAGGAGTGGTATATGGTGAAGACAAAAGACATAGCTGTCACCAGAGTTTGTAATTCCTCTCAAGTTTATTAAGAATTTGAAAGTTTATTCTAAGTGCAATTTTACCCATGAAAATTGTTTACTAGAAGTCACATCATTAGATCTGCACTTCCTTCCATAGAGTTAACTTTATTATCCCCACCTTTTAAATTATAATTGTCTTAAGTGTTTCCTCTACATACATTGAACATCACTTCAGATGGTTTTATAATTTTTGCTTCAACCATCAAATATATGGTATAAGAAACACATTGAGACAAGGGATACTCATTTCTTTGTTGTTGTTTTTTATTTCTTAACCCATTTTGTTGTTCTTATTTGCCTTCTGAAGTTTCAAGCCTTCTTTTGTTATAATTTCCTGCTGTCACTAGGGCACAAAAGAGAGAAGCTGAGAGAGCCAACCAGCTCTGCCCCTAAGACTTTGCTCTGCCTCATGGATGCCAGGTGGAGGCTCAGTTCCCTGCTGATGCTTATTATGTGAGTGGGCACTGTGGGTAGAGCAGAGTGTTGACTATCCCTGCTTTGCCCTACCACAGTGAGTCTTAATGCTGCCCAGTGGTGCTGAAGGCTTAGTTCCTGGACCCTATGAGTACTACCCTGGTCTGAAATCAGTGTGCCACCTGCCACCTGCCTCTGCTGTCTGAGGGGTTAGAAACCAGCTCCTGCCAGGTCCAACTGACATCACTCTGCCTCCTGTTTTTGTGGTTGGGGGGCAGAGTTTGAAGATCAGCTCCTTACTATGCCCCGCTGCAGCCACCAGGTGGAGATTGTGGGAGACAGAGTGCAGTTTTTCTCTAGCTATTTGGCTGGAGAAAAGTGAAGGGTGGGGGTAAAGGGGAGAGATCAACCAAAGGACTTGTGTGCAAGCATATGCGCCTAACCAGCGGTTGGGGACAACATGGGGGTGGGGGCATGTGTGGGGAGGGGTGTGGGATGGGAATGGGGGGATGAGGACAAATATGTGATACCTTTATCAATAAAGAAATTAAAAAGAAAAAGAAAAAAAAGTGAATGTTGCCAAGAAAAGTTTTTTATTGTTAAACCACCCTTTCTTGGTCATTTTGGTGGAATAGGAGCTTTTACGTGGAGCTTTTTGTCTGCTCCTGTGGGAAGCCATTCAGGACAGCAAGCTTCTCCAGCACCCTGGCAAAAATATATGGGAAATAAGGATTCCATGGAAACTCCCTGCCATTTGTTAGCTAAGAGAAGGGAGTATTTGAAGAGAGCCTTGGGTGTGGGGGTGGGGGATGAAGTGTATAGCTTTTACCATAATAAGCTTAAGTTTTCTTCAAGACAGCGGTAATATCACAGTGCGGAGGTGATGATGGGTAAAGTACAAATTCAGAAAAAATGAGAGAGCAGTGCACAGAAAAACATATTTGTCTGTTTCTCTCTGGAGTTGTATGTGGTAAACACTATTATGTTTTTCTCAAAGTCATTTCCTTTTATTATATATAAATGTTAGTCTGAGTCCATTAGAACATATTTGACACTTTGGAAGAATGGGAGAGAGAGATAAATACAAAATGAGCTACTAGCAGCACATTTAAGTGGTTTGTTTTTCACAAAGTGTCCCAAAAAGGAGATGAGGTGTCTGACATCTAGTCTTTTAAGTGTCTTTCTCTCCAAAGCATATCTGAACATCCAAATGTGGAAGAGAGGAAATTGGGCACCTCAAAATGACTCTTTTAAGAGCTTTTCTCTAGCTCCCAAAGAGATTTGTTTGTTTCTAAGAGATTTATTTTGTTATTATCACATCTGAAATGCACTCGGAAGGAAGAAAAGGACTTTTGTTAGCTCAGAACAATAATAAATCAGCTATCCTAAGTGCATTTCTGTCTTAGAGATTTATTTTGTTTTGTTATAATTGAGATGAGTCAAGGAGACAACAGTATGGAAACACTTTTGATTCTGCATCAAGACAAAGGTCAGTAACTTAAGACTCAAGCATCCTCAGAGTAAAAACACTTTTTAAATATCTGTTGATAGGGAAAAATGCTCTAGTGAGGATTCAATCTGTCAGTGTACAACACCAGGCAGAATACAGTGCATGCCAAGGGCCTGCTGTCCACCAAAATATTAGAAGAAGCAAGTGTTTTAGGTAAAAACATTTTGTTCTCTATTCTTTGGGTACATTGGGAAAGCTAAATTTAGACCAGAAATTACTGTTTCAGTGAGATCATTAGCTCCATGCATTTTGAGATAGCTCAATTTTTATAGCAGAACAACTGTCAAACTTTCTAACGTATTAGACATAATTTTTTCAGGCACCTATCTACTTCACACAAAGTATGTGGCTTTTAGGTTAATTTTCCATCCCACATTTTTACATAGAGAATTAGTTATGGTAGATAGCAAAGGAGAGTTCTAATCCTTCCAATATGACCTATGATCTCTGTGTGCTTGGGAAAAAAATGTAACTTCTCTTAGTACCAGCTTTGTCACCATTTAACAAGGATGATGATGCCTATCCAGCAGGATACGTTTAGTATGAGTTACAACACAGTGTGTGCTACATGAACAGAAGATGTTGTTATACACTTAGTGTCAAAATGCATACCACCACAACTATTTGGGGAATGAGCAATGCCATAGAAATTAGATAAGACAAACTTGGGAGGTATGGGGGAATCTAAAGTCTAGAAAGGGTAAGTTGTAGGATCAGAAAATTCACGTATTTTTCACGTACAACCATGGCAAGGTGAACATGTCAGAGTTTACAGGAAAATCCAAGAAGCTGACCTGGGTGGTAAAGTAGACTGCAAAGTAGGAGCCCATGGAGAGATCAATGAAAATGGCCATTTCATCTGCTGCCTTTGAGGGCCTCAAGATAGTATGTACTTGGTGGTGATCCAGGGGCTGCTCTTAGCAAGCAGGGCCAGCCAGCAATTGAGGAGACAAAGTAGTACATGAATTTTAACAAACAAAAATATCTTCAGATAGAAAAAATAGATTCTCAAGACTTTTATAAGACTTCAGTTTCATGAAATACATTGGTAAGTGATAAACTAAAGAAAGCCAACCATATATGTATATTAACATTATGTCATGTTTTCAATCACCCTTTTATAGGTATGACCTTTTATTATCCAATATGTGGTTATCAGAAAAACAAAAGAACATTTTAAATATAAAAAACACTAATATGCTAATTTTTTGAATTTGACATTTTGTTAGGATAACACAAAAAACAAAATATCCTATCTTATTAAATGTGTTCTGTATTTTCCTGAAGTAAACTCTTAAATTTCTGGTGCTATTTTTTTAAGGTTGAATATTTTGTTCCTTAAAAGTATGCAGCCTACAGCTTAAAGAAAAGTGATTTTTAAATAATTATGCTTATACACACACACACACACACACACACACACACACACACACACACACACATATATATGCAATCACAGTTATAAAAAAAAACATCTTTTCTTTAACATAGAATAAGATTCAGCATTCAAATGCTGAATCTTATTCTATGTTAAAACCAGGGGATAGAATCTTTAAGGATAATGAGTTTAATCACAGGAGGGAATTAAGTTCTTTAGAGCTCTAGGAGCCTATTGATTTAAATTCTTTTCACTTCTTTAAAAGACAGACCTAGCATTCCCTTAACAAAGATTATTTGACAAAGAAAATATATGTCTAGAGTGTGGCTGAAACCTAACCTACCAGGGATCAACTGCACATTGTATCATTTCTTCCTAGGTCATGCATTGATGATTTTCACATCTTTATTTTGAAAAAGAAGTTACAAAAAACAAACAAACAAAAACATTGTTAAAATTATCAAAGTGTTTTCTAAACCAAGGAATCCCCAATATTTTGTAAATGTGCAACATGCCTCCAAACCAACAGCTCCCCTTTGCAAAAATCATGTATCTATGTATGTATCTGTCCATCTACCTGTCTTCTACCTGTTATTTATAGATATGCATATAATAAAGAAATATTTCATTTTGTGGAATTATTTATTTGACATAAAACTAATAAGTTTTTTAATTGCAAAACTGATTTACTTATTACCTAATAAATATCATAATTCTTACTTGCTAGACCTATTAGGGTCACAAAAACAGAAGTATCTTGCAAACTTTTCCTCTTCCACCTTCAAAATCACTTCATTCAATGATCAATAAATATTTTTTCAAGTGCCTATTACATTCCAGATACTGTGGTAAGCAAAGAGGATGCAATGTTGACCACAAAGAGCGATATGCTTCTTGTCCTAATGGAATTCATGATCTCATAGAAAAAATAAACATCAATCAAATATGCATGTATAATTACACAATTTGTGATTTTGTATGAAGGAACTAAAAAGTTGAATAGAAAACTATGAAATAATGCTTAAAATCTTGATTTTATCAATGATCAAATCTTTGGTGAACCTAAGCAAACTTTAAGACATCTAATATTAGAGAACAAATAGAGACTTCAATACACACGTCCACAGCTCCAAGAAAAGTTCAGCTCAGGGATCTACATATATAAAAGCCTAAGTGACCGTTATGATGGAACGGCCAGAACAACCGATTGACCAGTCGATATGATGCGCAATGACCACTAGAAGGCAGACGCTCAATGCAGGAGCTTCCACAGCTAACCTCCCATGGCCAACCAACCTCCCATGGCCAACCAACCTCCCCCAGGCCCTCCTCCCAGCCAGCAAACCTCCCACTGTCCCTTCCCCCATCTGGCAGGTCCCGACCAGCAGCCAGCAGGCCCTGGCAAGCCTGGCCCCAATCAGGACTGGGCAAGATGGCCCCAATAGGTCCTGGTCACCGGCCAGGCCTAGAGACCCCACCTGCATAAGAATTTTGTGCACCGGGCCTCTAGTGGGATTGTAAATATGAGAGTTATCTGCATGTAGATTGGATTAAAGTTGTGAATATGGATGATATTGCCGAGAGTAACAACACAAGGTATGAGAATGAAAAGGCCAGGGCACAAAGAGGACAGCTAACTCCACTATTTTTTCAGTCTGATAGAAGAGGATGAAATTGTAGAAGAGTTCAATAGAGGTGGAATAAAATGGGGGAATATGGCACCTGGAATTTTACAACCACAGCTCTGAGACTGAATAGATTTGAATTTGAAATAGGTTCAGAGCCTCTGTCTAGGGAATTTCTAGCTCAGTTAGGATAACGTGTTAAGTCAGTCAGAACAGGAATCAACAATGAATTAGGGGAATTACTTTTGTAAATTTGCTAGAAGAGATAATGACTAGGTTGAATGGTCTTAGATATAGAATTTATTTTTGTCAAGACAATACATGAGTAAGTACAAACACACATTTGTGGAAGCACACATTTTGGATTCAGGAAAATATTTTGAATAATCATGTTATTATGTGTGTTCACAGACCTTTAGGGACATCTTAACCTCCATAAAAATATGAGTTCGCACTTCAAATGTAAAATTTTAGGGAAGTATACATATGTTATTTTTAAATGCAATGTGATTACCTCCATAGCATCACATTTTGAAACTCATTGCCTTTAACCACCTAGCAAACAGTTGAAGCAAGAAATAGAAATTTAATCTCCTGAGATTTCTTTATGTTTTTTTCTCTGAACAATGCACATTCTTTTGCATTCACAATTACTTGAGCCCATTAAGTACACAAAAGGCAACACTGTTTTTAAAGCAATGGCTTTAAATTTTTTTATGGAGGGTATGCAGCTGGTAAAATGAATAAGAAGACAAACATCATGCCTCTGTTGGAAGGTATCATTTAAAGGAATTATTTTAGGTTGATAGATACTAACTGTTTTAGTTACTTATCAAATTATCTCTCTTTTTAGTTTTTTTAATCCTTGCTCAAAGATATATTTTATTGATTTTTAGAGAGAGAGGGAAGGAGAGAGAGAAAACATTGATTGGGATCGGTTGCCTCCTGCATGCTCCAGGAATGGGGATTGAACCTGCAACCTAAGTATGTGCCCTGACCAATGATCAGGAAAATGCTCCAATAAACTGAGACACCTGGCCAGACTCCAATTATCTCTCTTTAACAGTGTAATAGACATACAATATGCCAGGTATGACTTTTTTTATTGGTATAGTGTTTGGACTAAAAATGTAAATATTGTCCTAATTGTCATGGTCAAAAGTCTAAGGTCTGACTATATAATTAGATATAATTTTAATGTTACTTAAAAAAAAAGCCTCAAGAATATAGGAAAATGGAACAAATAAATTGTGTATGTTATAAAAAGCATGCTAATTTCAAAAATATACACATAATTTTAAATTCAAAACTATTAAGAAAATATAAAGATCTATCTTAGATAAAAATAGAGAAGAAATGGTGGGGTTTGTCCATTAATCCATTCATATATTTGGGAAAGATCATTTGGAAAATTTAAAAAGGAAATGGGTCCATTTCAAACTATCCTCTCTAATAAAATGGTAATATGCAAATTAACCATCACTCCGCTACATATGCCACGCCCACCAGCCAAGCCACGCCCACCAGCCAATCAGGGTGAGTATGCAAATTAACCCCAATCCAAGATGGCTACAGCCACAGAGAGAAAGGTTTCCCAGGTAACAGAGTAAGCCAAGCTTTCCATAGCCATTGCAGGCCTAAGCCTCCACTCAAGCTACAAAGTTTCAATTATAGAAGGTAAACAAATTCAAACAAATGGCGGCAGAATGGAGCTTGAGAGAGCAGGCCACGGTTGCCGGCGGCAACAGGGGAAGCAAAGCTTTCCGCACACCCTGGCTGGGCTCACCCGCTTAAGGCTACAAAGTTTCAATTGTAGAAGGTGAATTAACTGCCCCAGAAATGGCTGCCGCCCCAGAAATGGCTGCCGCCCCAGGCTACAAAGTTTCAATTGTAGAAGGAAAATAAATTCCAGATACCAGGGCCTCCCCTTGGGTTGCCAGGAGGCGTGGCCGGCCTGCAAACCACCACAGGCCCCTCGCTCAGGCTGCCCCACTCCCCAAGAGAACCCCCACCCTTATCTGTGACACCCTTCAGGGCAAACCAGCTGGCCCCCACCCGTGCACCAGGCCTCTATCCTATTTAATAAAAGAGTAATATACAGATTGATCATCACTGCAACACACCATATAGCTGCCCCCATGTGGTCAAAGATCCTGCCCCCATATGGACACAAGATGGCCACTACAAGATGGCCAGCAGGAGAGGGCAGTTGGGAGGCACCTGGCCTGCAAGGGAGGGCAGTTGTGAGGGACCAGGCCTGCAAGGGAGGGCAGTTGAGAGGGACCAGGCTTGCAAGGGAGGGCAGTTGGAGGTGATCAACCCTGCAGGAGAGGGCAGTTAGGGGTGACCAGGCTGGCAGAGGAGGGAAGTTGGGGGCAAACAGGCTGGCAGGGGAACAGTTAAGCATCAACCAGGCTGGCAGCGGAGTGGTTAGGGGGTGATCAGGCTGGCAGGCAGAAGCGGTTAGGGGCAATCAGGAAGGCAGGCAGGCAAGCAGTTGGGAGCCAGCAGTCCTGGATTGTGAGAGGGATCCCTCCAGAAGTCCCAGATTGGAGAGGGTACAGGCTGGGCTGAGGGACAACCCCCCGCCGTGCACGAATTTCGTGCACTGGGCTTCTAGTAAAATAATAAATTTTAAACATATGAATTAAAAATAATGCATCAATTTATTTAAAAGTTATCTAATCTCAAACTGAGCATAGACAAATTTATTTATGGAGGTGAATTTATTTATACTAATTAACTTCGTGTGTTACTTTTTTATTATTTAACAAACTAGTCACGCACCTTTGCAATAATTTCCGTTTTACTACATGCTTAATAGCCAAAAGATACGTCCAGAGTCTCTCTAAGTACATTCAGAAATCTGGTTCATGATATACACGATAGTTAGCACAATCTCTGAGGGACAGAAGAAATACTTAAAATGTAAGCCCCCTGATTCCATGGTTAGGAGAGTTTGCCTGATTCCATGGTTAGGAGAGTTTGCCTGATTCCATGGTTAGGAGAGAAACGTTTTGACTTCACAAGAAAGTTTGTTTTCTTTAGAACAACAACATTTGTAATTGCCGTAGGGTCACAGTCAAACAAATTTGACTACTAAAGAAGATTAACGGGACTTTAAGTGGCAATGCCCCTGAAGCTACAGTTCATGCCCTTTTTTATAGATAAATGCAACAGCATCAGAGTAAGGCTATTCCTCATTGCCAAAAACTGCCTCACAACAAAGAGTCCAAAAGCCAGGCACAGTCTCCAATTGTCCTCCTTCCATTGGGCAAAAAAGACACACTTCCCTTTTGAACCAAGATCCATGGACACTAGCATGGGACACTATGGACCAGGAGGCCCAGTATGAACTCTCAGCCAGGTTCTTGTCCTCTGCTGGTCAGATAGGCACATTCGTGCTATGTGTCGAGTCTCAATGACAGAGCTCTGTAGAATTCTCCAAAAACTGAATTCAAATAATGAATATCCTCGACTTCGATAAAGCATGCTGACAAGCTAATACAAACTCTCTGTAATTTGTCTTGTGAGAGTGACAATGTGCCCATTTTAAGCCTAGGTCTGTGCAGCTATCGCCATGAGTGGCAAATATACTTGTTAGGCCACTGAGCCAAGGATACTGTTGGCTACTCAGGCAGCAGACTCAGTCCTAATCTACCCCTTAGAGATGCCTAACCAGCTGAGTCAGCGAAATCTCTCCAGTTTACCATAGACATGTGAGAAATATATGTCACTGGGGTATTCAAAAGAGAATTGTTTGTTTTTGTTTATTTATTTGGGGGTTATGCAGTAATAGTTGATGGATATCTATTTTTAGTTTTTTATTCTTTTTGCGAAGCCTTATCGCTTCTCAATATCAGAGTCCAAAATGGATGAATTGGGAATAAGGAAGTTAGAGGTATGCAGGCCTGCAAATGCCAGGCGGTTTTTATAAATTATCATAAGTCAAGTCAAATTACTACAAGAGAAAGCATATAAAATATTTTCTTTGTGTCCATGCTTTCCTTTCCATATAAGAACCAAAGTAATCTCATCATTACAAAAAGCATTTGTATTGTAATCAAAATAAAATCCCAAGCCTTTACCAGCATGATATACATGATTTAAATCATGACATCCTCTTAAGCCTTATGTTAATCTATACTCTCTCAAATTCATTATTTGTTCAGCTACATTAATCTTATTAAAATCCATCAGATGTTATAACGTTATCTCTCTGGCCCCTACTCCTTTTGTACTTCCCCATCGTCCCTGAACTTCTTTTATTTTTCTGGATATTACTGTGTTCTTCAAGATATCACATGATTCACTCTAATTATCATCCAGCTCTCAGCTCAGGTGCCATGCATCATAAAGTTCTCTTTGAGCACACACCTAAATCAACCATTTTCTCAGTCACTGTCTCCCACTACCAGATTTTATTGTCTTTCGAGCACTTATCATTCTCTGATGTTTATTTCATTTTGGTTTTCATCTTTCACTGGTAAGTAAATCATGAAAACAGAGCCTTCAGCTATGGTGTTTGTGTTCATAGCTGTATTCCTAGAACTTCAAACTTCGCCAAAATTAGAGCAAGTGCACCAAAGATGTCATACTAAGGAGTAAGGAAATTGGAAAAGTTTAGTTGATGAGGTATATATTATGATTCCATTTTAGTAATGTTAACTAATAAGGTTCCAAGGATTGAACCAGCTACCTTAGTGTTGCTCAAATAGGACATTGCAGAGCTAGGTTTTGAACCCTATTGTTTGGACTCCAAGAGTTATTATATTTCCATGAACACACTGGGCAGGTTTCCTGGGCTAAGCAAGCTCAGATACCTATGCTTCTTATCTATTTGTAGTAGATGAGGGGTTTTAAAAGAGCCATTTTTACTATGTTTATTTCTAAAGTGACTTGTATACATGGATAGAATCTACAAGTACATCAATAGATATAGCAATCAAATTTTATGTAACTAAAAACTGTTTATTTTACAATTAATAAAACATAATGAAGGGACAAATATTTCAGGAGATTCAAAATATGCACTGTAATTTTCAAGAATCTGGTGGCACATAATTCACTTAGCTGAAATTAAGGAATTCAGTGCAAGAATGTGAGAGCCTTGGCTGGTGTGGTTCAATTGGTTGGGCACCATCCAGTGCACTGAAAGGTGCTGGTTTTATTCCAGTTCAGGGCACATGCCTGGGTTGTGGGCTCAAACCCTAGTGGGGGGTTTGCAGGAGGCAATCGATGGATGTTTGCTCTTATGTTGTTGTTTATCTCTCTTACTCTCTCTCTAAAAATCAATAAAAATATTTTTTATTTTTTAAAAATAATGAGAGAAATATTTAAAATTTTCTTATGATTTTTTTTTCCCTTTCATGTGGATTCTATCACCAGGTTTCTTTATTAAAATGGCTCAACTACAGCAATTAAAATCAGTCTGGTTATTTCATTTTATTTTATTGAAAAGGTCAAAGTAGACAAAGTGGAATTATAAATATGGTAAGCCAATATGTCTTTTATTTTCAATAAAGAAATTTTAAATTTGAAAAAGTTTTAATAACACTGAAGAAAAACATCATATGCATATTGGATTTTTTGGTCTCATGTAAGTTAACATATTTTCATCTGCTAAATAATGAATTACTTATCATTTTTCATTCTTTTTAAATACTTATTCCATTCATAGTTAGAAACTCCATCATTTTAGCTCACACTCTATTTTTACTAAATCATTCCTAGACAGTGAAGGCACTAAGCTTCAAAGTATTTTTATTTATGCCTTTATCTGCTTATTAATATGAAGTCTATGTCCCTCAGTTCACTAGGGAAGATCATAACTAGGAAAGATCATAACTTATTTATCATATGAAAATATCACATTATTTATCTTCTGATCAAATGGGAACATAAGCTAAATTTCAAATGTCTTAATAGTTTATAATCTCAAAGGCTATTTGTTTTCACTGGAGTGGTGAGAGAAATTTTATCAAGTGCCATTGGAATTTGATCATATATTAACATTGGTCTGATATTCACCCACTATATCAAAATGCCTAAACCCAGTGCTTTTAAATGTATGCTTTACCACCTTTATAATGTGGATATCCTCTATAAAGCAAAGCCAGGTCTCGGGAGATTATGTTGTGAAATATAGTCACTATACACTCATCATTAATGAGTGGATTTAAGATTTTTCTCCCTCTGTTATGGCTGCCATGATTTCAAATGCCCTTGTCAAGAGGAAAAAATAAGCCTGTCGGGTCAGTTTATAAATTTATTAGTTGAAAGTTTCTTTTAGAACACATAGAAGTTATCTAAACTGAATTAATTACACAAACACACTTTATCTACTTTCAGAACAGATTGTTTTGGGGTTGAAGATATGCCCTTCTGACTTGCTTGCATTGATTTACACTAGGTTATTGAAAATTATTAAATTATTTTGCCCTCTTTTTCTCTTTCTCACCAAAAATTTTTTTTCTTGCTTGATGGTATACATGTCATTTGTTAGAGTCATTATTAATGATTAAGAAAGGCAGCCAGATAAAACATACTTAACTTTAAAAAATGAAAATATCTTATGATTTTTAAGCATTCTATTTTTCAGAAATATGCAAATTAATACAAAAATTAGATGCTATTCATTCATCTAATTTCTTCAAAAGCAAAAGTGTGGTGAAGTTATTAATCCCATGTCTTGTGGACAATTAGCATTCATATCATATTTAGGAGAGTAACATAAATATATCAATCAAAATTTCAATGTGCATAACATTTGAGCTAGCATTTCCAACTCTAAGATTCTATCCCACAAATATAACCACATATTAACAGAACTATATATGTTTATAAAATAGTCCACTAGAACATTGCTCATAATAGCAAAAAATGGAAATGATCTATACTAATAAAAGCCTAGGAGGTCCTCGCGCCCTTGCACCCTCACGTCATCACAAGATGGCTGTCCCCATGTGGTCACAAGATGGCCACCACAAGATGGCCAGCAGGGGAGGGCAGTTGTGTGTGATCACACCAGCAGGGGGGGGAGTTGGGGGCAAACAGGTCAGCAGGGGAGGGCAGTTGGGGGCAATCGGGCTGGTAGGAGAGGGCAGTTGGGGGCGATTGGGCCAGCAGGGGAGTAGTTAGGCATCAATCAGGCCGACAGGGGAGTGGTTAGGGGCAATCAGGCAGGCAGGCAGGCAAGTGGTTAGGAGCCAGCAGTCCCAGATTGTGAGGAGGATGTCTGACTGCCGGTTTAGGCCTGTGGAATTGGGCCTAAATTGGCAGTTGGACATCCACTGAGGGGTCCCAGACTGGAGAGGGTGCAGGCTGGGCTGAGGGACACCCCCCCAGTGCACGAATTTCATGCACTGGGACTCTAGTATTTATTATAGAATCTTATGTAATAAAAGCATAATACTAGTATGCAAATTGACCAAACAGCATGACAGTGGAACGACCATCCAGACGACCATCCAGGACCATGCTATGACACCCATTGGTGCCAGGCCCCGCCATCGCCCCATGATCACCCCACAGAGGGAGGCCCAGGCCACTGGCCAGTAGGGGGATCAATCAGAGGGTTCCACAACTGCCCCCAAAAGGGAGGCCCAGGTCACCAACCAGCAGGCTGTGGCAGGTGGGTGGGCCTCCCTCTGTGAGGGAAGTCTGGGGCCCCAGTGCCAGCTGCCTGAGGGAAGCCAGTGCTGGCAGCTGGGAGAAGGAAGGCCTACTCTTGCATGAATTTCATGCATCAGGCCTCTAGTTGTTTATAAAATAATTTTGTGTATTATGTTATTTATAATACAAATATACATACTATAATCTACTCTGTGGAAATGTTAAGTAGCAATTATAAAGAATGAACTTTAAAAAAAAAAGAATGAACTTTACAGATAATAGAGGTCTCTAAGGGAACTCAATATAGGAAATAATTTTCAGAATATACTTTGGGTATAGGAATAAATTGGTGACTTTTTGTTTGTTTTTTGTGGATGGACTTTAGTCTTTTATGCCATATTCATCCACATAATTATAGGCTTTTCACAATAAATATCAATGTAAAATTTTAAATTAAAACTTAAAAAATATTAAATAAGGGTTTATTTAAAAACAGATTATACATTTACAAAAAGGATGTTTTTGCATATGTATTAATGAATATTGTGGTACTAATTTTGTTTTAATGTTTAATTTCTCTACATGGAAAAGCTGAAATTTTAACTAATATAATTGTACATTAGGGTAGTAGAGATAAAAGGTACAAGTCTTGATGCACATATATATACTAGTCTTTCTATCAGTACCATATAGAAAGGCAACTCTTAATTCCTTGCTACCTTAAATATATCATTATTACTTGCTCTGAAAAATAAAAATATCAATAATAATGTGTTTTATAAAAATCAAAGTGTTTTTTAGGTCACTTAAAATATATGATAGCATAAAATCATATATGCATTTTTTCTTGGTTTTACAATTACTTATCTTTCATTGTCTTAAACAATTTTAAAATATAACATTTTAACCTATATATAAAATTATAAGCCTTCATATTTATTCAATTAATATATAGCGTCCTGGTTGAGAATGAAATTTAAGTTTTAGATTTTATCTGCTCTGTAAACATATGCATAAAAGACATATTTTTCTTCTCAATGTCAATCTTACCTAGTAATAAACATGTACATTGTCTGTACCTCCACTATGCCCACAGCCAATCAGAGTGAGTATGCAAATTAGAAGGCCAAAGATGGCGGCTGCCCATCTGCTCCAGGCACGGAGTGGCCAGGCGGGGCAGGATGCCTGCTATAAGAGGGAGGGCACGGGGGCGAAGGGATCTACAGGAGCAGAGTGCCGCAGCGAAGTCAAGACTGCAGACTCTGGAGTCTGCAGTGAAGGCAAAGATGGCAGACTTCAGCTGGAGTCTGCAGCAAAGAAGAGGGCAGACTCTGGCTGGAGCGAAGACCTGGGTCCCAGGTGCCAGAGGAAAACCGGTGCTGGAAGCCAAGGGAAGGAAGGCCTATTGCACGAATCTCTTCTTGCAATGGGCCTCTAGTGTAATAATAAAATAATCTAAACAAATCAATATAAAGTATTTTACCTCTGTCCATATATACCAGTGCTAGAACTATATTAACTAAGGTAAGTTAAACTAGTCTAGAAATGATAAGAAGTGTACATGCATATCCAATATATTGAGTACAACTTAGAATTATTATTTTTTAATAATTCTTTTAAAAGTAAAAAAAAAAGTAGAATAACTTTTACTGTATGGCTTTATAGTGGAGTTATAAGATGAAGGCCTTGGGACTCTAAGCACAAGTTAATTTCTTACTATTTTCTCTTTTCATTTCAAGATTTGTCACTGGACTAATATATTTGGTCCCTTATTCTATTTTCATTACACTGTAATTTCACAATTGCCAGAAGAATAAATTAATTCTCTGTAGTTTTTCTTTCTTCAGAAGGATGTATTATTAAAGAACTTTATACTGTTATAGCTTAGAACACTATATGTTCCAATTCATCTGACAAAGATGTTAACACAAATAGAGACTTAGTACATTTTGGAGAACATAATTAGAGTGAAAAAAACAATGATGCAAATGTTGTCAGTTTTAACCTACATTCTACTTTGTCAGTCATTCTTGGTAAACACATCCTAATAGCTACAGGTTTATTCATAAGCCTGTCTGAGACATTATTACTAAGAGTATTCTATCTTACTTCTGTCTGACATGTTAAGTTTAGGAAGATATCTTAAGCTTTTGTTTTTCTCTAAATCAATGCTTTATAATAAGATGTGCTTATACTATTTAATTTTTATATTTTTCCTAGAGTTTAGTTCACATGTACACCATAATTGTTCAAATCACATATACCATCTAGACTGTGTAATGACAAGGCCACATACTTTCTAAGTTTTTTAATTTAATTTTGCTGTATCTAAAATTAAAATAAAATAAATTGACTTGGAAATACCTATACTAATAAAAGGGTAATATGCTAATTAGGGTGGGTGTCTTCCGGATGTCATTCCAGAAAAAGCCACAGTGGCTGTGAGGCCCCGGGGCTCACAGCAGCCATGGGCTCAGGCAGCCATGGGCTCAGGTAGCTATGAGGCCCGGGGCTTAGGCCTTACAGCTGCCATGGCCAGCAGTGGTAGCAGCAGCGGGGTAATGGGGATGGCACCTTCCCCTGATCAGCCCAGTTGCTTTCTGTAGAGGGAGACCACTCTGTGGGAAGCAGGCCTAAGCTGTCAGTAGGACATCCCCTGAGGGCTCCTGGACTGTGAGAGGGGGCAGGCTGGGCTGAGAGACCCCTCCCCTCAGTGCACAAATTTTTGTGCACTGGGCCTCTAGTAATTTTTATAAAGAAATGGGCTTAGGATGAGATTTGCAGTTCAACATAAATTATTTCCATTTTTTCCATTATCCTATAATGGAGGTTGTCATCAATAATAAAGAAATTCTGCAATCTGACTAGTAATAAGTATATATATATATATATTCATAATATATATTATGTATTTATAATATATATACTTATTATATATATTTATAATATATTATGTATTTATAATATATATATACATATATATTATAAATACATAATATCACTTTGGTTTTATTTTAAGAAGTTTTAATCATTTACTTACTTTAAAAGTTAATAAATATACTTCTTTTTACTATAATATTTCCCTTTAAACAATAATTCAATGTTTATCAATGATGATGTTTCACTGAAAATTGTATATTTTAGATGAGCTACTTTCAAAACTAAAATGTTGTTTGCATTCTACAATATATGATCTATTATGATGGTTTAAAGGTAGTTTCAAATTGATGTTCGGTAAACATCAATTTCCAAGAAAAGATTAGGAGGGTAATAAGAAAATGAGGGGAAAATCATTGCACTATTATTGAGTTCATAGCATATTCAACGTTATTTGTAATGATGTCTAAAACTCAGAAGATCATCTAAGAAAGCTAATGCATGTGCTAATATTAATATTCCTGATCTGTCAAAAAATCATAGGAAATCTTATGGTATCAAAATATAAACACCTAGTCCTGTTCTGTGTGGCTCAATTGGTTGAGATTCAACCCAGACACCTACTGAACTTATTTTAATTTTATATTGTTATTTTTGTTCATTTGCCCAAAGGCCTTCAAAATCAGGCATATTTACATTAAATAAATGGATAAAAATAAGGTGAGATTTTTTTAGGAGACACCTAGTTTAGATTTAGTGAAGATCAGCTCAGATCAAATTACATGCTGAAACAGAATTCATGTATACAAATTATGTACAGTGCCACAATTAACTTAGGATTGCATGCTCATTATCCTGCTGTTTTGTTCCATTTTTGTTCTCATGTCAAAAAAATCAAATATAAATGCAATTACTTTCCAGGAGGAAATAAATGTCAGCAATTCCGTATTCAAAAGGCAACATTCACAATGCTCAATGACCAAAGCAATAACTTTCTAAAGATAACAGGCAAACGATTAACCCTAGAGCTAGATTATCAACTCATTCAAAGAAATCTTAGATCAATGGAGGAGAGCTGTAATGTGACTTTATAAAGTAAATAAAAAATATAAAAATCACTCCTCCTCAGAATGGCTATATGATTTTTTTAGTGTGCTTTTCTATTTTCTATTACCTAAATTTCTGAATCCATTTTGTGAAATTAAGATTTTTATCATGTTACAGAAATGACAACATATACATGCACACACATAGCCATTACATCACAAATTAAAAAAATGTTCTATCAGATCTATGAAATTTTAGAATGCAGAGATTTAAAAATTTTAGAATACAACGCTATTATGTCACAAATTTAAAAATAAAAGCAACACACACACAAATATACACAAACAACACTAGTGAGCAGCCATGTCTTCCAAAGTTAGCCAACTAAGGAGAACACCAATGCAAGTATTGACCCTACTGCTCTTTCTACATTTTTCATTAAGATGCCCTTTTCTCCTTGTATTTGCATATGAGTATATGTTAAATTTTCTGTCTTAAGAACCTAATATTTTCTCAAAACACACAAACAAAAGTTCCAATATAGAAAAAAGTAAGAGGAAGTAACTTCTCATTTTGAAAGTCTTGATAAACCAATCTATATCCTCTGCAAAATAACACTAATTGGAATATTTTAAATTAATAAATGTGATTTGTACTTCTAATATTAATATACTTTTTAAGAATAATATATATTACTTCCCTTCACCTTCTCTCCTCCATTTCTACTTTATAATAGAATGTATAGAGTGTCACTATTGGAGGTAACTACCAGCCAGGCATCATTCAGGCTTCCATGAGCTGCTGCAAAAGAATGATTCTGAATAAATGGACTAAATGTCTCTGAATATCCCAGCTTGGTTCAGGGTAGGGGGAAAAGGGCACAGGAGCCTGGAACAGGTCAGAGTGCATGGGCTTCACCTTGAAGACGGTCAGCTTGGAACAAATACCACAGGTCTTTTTATCATGATTCTTCCCCATCTACGTGAAAGACTGAGTTGAGTTATATCTACAGTCATTTGCCCTTTACACATTGAAGGACAATAGTTTTATAGAGACTTGAATGGTGCCCACCAGTAGATGAATGGTTAAGAAGCTTGCTGAATAACTTGCCAATCTTTCTTTAGAATTGTGTTGTAGCTTGTATTTCCTTGAGATAGATCATAAAAATATACTAGATTATATAAAACTTAAAGACTCAAGAATTATACCCACAAGAGACATGTCAAAAGATAGAATACTGCCCTAACCAGTTTGGCTCAGTGGATAGAGAGTTGGCCCACAGACTGAAGGGTCCTGGGTTCAGTTCCAGTCAAGGGCACATACCTTGGTTGCAGGCTCGATCCCTGGCCCTGGTCAAGGCCCAATCAATGTATTTCTCTCACATTGATGTTTCTCTCTGTGTGTCTCTCCCTCTCTTCCACTCTCTCTTAAAAAAAAAAATCCATGAAAAAAATATCCTCAGGTGAGGATTAACAACAAAAGAAAGAGTACTACACATTCCTAATTAGATTAGCCAAAATAGATGATTATATTAATTGTTGTCATTATATTAGTCTGAGCAGTAGAATCTATCCTTCATAATTATACTTTTGTATAGTTGTGAAACAACTTTTTGCATTTCTCATATAAGCTAATTTTATCCATAGGTGCATATTCTTCCATTGTAAAATATTGTTTGAGTGTTATATGTTTAATAACGCATATAAAAGTTTTTACTATGAAATGTTAAGTGAATTTTGCATTTATGAACCCTTGTGTATTTTAATCTGACTTCACAGTTATAAAAATACTTAATGTTTTTAGGTATATGCAAAGACCTATGATTATCTAAATTGCAATATTAAATAAATGAATGGTTAATTGGTCTGTTCTCCATGCTTAGCATTTGTATGTGTGTGTTATAGGAATGACCTTCGGATATTGTTAAGACTAGGTATATTCATACCAATGATTTCCATGATGGCTTAAGTTATTTCTGAACCATGCTTTCACATGCTGATTTTCAAATTAAAAGTAACAGTATTTCTAAAGTGATGAGGACATATGAAATATACATGCAGAGTATCATATTATTAAAGTGTAATATGAAAACAAATACACTTTTTACTTGAAATTTAAATTTTCTTTTAAAATGTATAACTTGCCTTTGTTGAAACTGTATATCAATTTATGCTTTCCACTTTTCAACAAACTGAAACTTGGCTAAAATCCAAATGTACATCATAACATGAAATATTTTTCATACTGTTAAAATAAATTGGGGTCAGCAATACCACTACTATAAAGATATAGCTCTGATAATATTATATTTCATGGTTGATACATTCCAGCACAGAAGAGACTTTGGAAGTGATAGAGTCATAATCATCAGTGAATAGGCAATGTTAATACTGGGCTGCCATAGAAGAGAATGTGACTTTATTTCAAATAGAATATTTAGGATTCATTGCAAAATATATATTTAATCTAGAGCATTTCAGAATAAATCCCTTCAAAAAGTTGAGGTTATTTCTTAATAATGTTACCATGAAGATGTGAATGATATCAGTTACATTCAGAAGCTTTACCATCTTACATATTACAGTGAACTACCGTGCTTGTTATACTATAGATTTATGCTCTTATCTGGGAAGGCACAGACACTATACCATTAGATTTCCATGAATAAATATTTGTCAACCTGAAGCTTTAGAGATTATTATTAAAAAGAGGTGTTGCTTTGCCATGCATAAAGGATATATTCAAGAAGTTTGGTTAAGAAAATATTTTGAAAAAGTAATAGAAAAATAGACATATCACCATGGTTTCTCAAGTAGTTTACAATAAAATTGAAACATTAAAACAGACTGCATTGTCCTCTACTTTCATCTCTATGAAAAAATAATTTAGCTAAGAGACATCACTTTAACATTTAACAGATTAACCAGATTTTTCTTTTTTTGATACTGAAAACACCTATTTTAATCAATTTCCTGAAGTAAAATAAATTTACTATTATATTATTGTTTTGTATACTTCTATAGCTTTTGTGAAAAATTTGATAGGAAAGCACACAATTTGTTTATTAGATAATATTATCAATATAAAATATGGTAAAATCTCAGACATGGGGATTTTTTTTTTTTTTTTTTTTTTTTGCTCCACTGGGGTAATTTTATCAACCATATTCAAATTCAGGGGATGACAGCAAAGTAAGCACTGAAGATAAAGATTGCCCTTGAGGGTATTTAAAAGGAAATCTATCACCTTTAGGTTTGTTTTTTGTGGGGTTGTGTTTTTTTACAGCCATTAGCTACAAGGGATGTAGATTTGCTCCTTGTCAAGTTTCCAAAAGGGAAAAATGCATTTACTGAAAAGATAAACTGTAACTGTCAGGCAAAGAAGACAGCCTTATCATTGATAGGATTAATCACAAAAATGTACTAAAAGTTTAGTGTTCTCAGATAGTTTGCAGGAATACTAGATATTTTTGTCTAAAACAAATTTAACTAGGTGCTATTTACAGAGAATAAACATGCCTAAAAATAAGAACCAAAATATCTCAAATCTATACACACACACACACACACACTAATAAAATGGTAATATGTAAATTAGTCACAACGCCCTCATAGTAACAACCAAACAGCAGGCTGCATGGGGTGACAAGGCCGGCATGGGGGTTAGTGAGGGATGATCAAATGACTGACCAGCAAGCTGCCTGGGGCGACCAGGCCAGCAGAGGGGGGCAGTGAAGGGTGACCAGGCCAGCAGAGGGGGGCAGTAAGGGGCAACCAGGCCAGCAGGAGGGGCAGTTGGGGACGACCAGGCTGGCAGGGGGGGACAGTTGGGGGCAACTAGGCTGGCAGAGGGGGGCAGTGAGGGGCAGTGAGGGGCAACCAGGCCATCAAGGGGGCACTAAGGGGTGACCAGGCCAGTGCGGGGGCAGTTAGGGGTGATCAGGCTGACAGGCAGGTGAGCAGATAGGAGCCAGTGGTCCTGGATTGTGAGAGGGATGTCCGACTGCCGGTTTCCCCTGGCAGTCGGACATACCCTGAGTGGTCCCAGATTGAAGAGGGTGCAGGGACCCCTCCCCGCCCCCGTGCATGAATTTCGTGCACTGGGCCTCTAATATACACAGCAGTGGTCCCTCAGCCTGGCTTGCGCCCTCTCACAGTCTGGGACCCCTTTGGGGATATCTGCCTGCCAGCAGTCGGGGATCCCTCTTGCAGTCCAGGACCCCTTGTTCCTCACTGCCCGCCTGCTCACTGCTCCTTAACACTTGACTCGCTCTTTCTTAGTGCTGCTGCAGAGGCAGGAGAGGGTCCCGCCACTGTCACTGTGTTCACCAGCTGTGAGCATGACTTCTGGCTGAACAGCGCTCCCCCTGTGGGAGCACACTGACCACCAGGGGGCAGTTCCTGCACTGAGTATCTGCCCCCTGGTGGTCAGTGCACATCATAGCGACTGGTCGTTCCACCGGTCATTCCACCATTCAGTCGATTTGCATATTAGGGTTTTATTATATAGGATATATATATCAGATGTGTACATGAATATGAGTGAAAGCACAGATGACCAAAGACCTTTCTTCTACAAAAATATTCTATCTCAATTTTACAAATTTTACCGATATTTAGTCTATTCATATTTTCTAATCTCTATAATTTTAAAGAACTACCTCAGTTTTAAGTTGGTCTTTTCTTATTTCTAAGTTTTTTTCCTGCTATCTGAAAACATGGTTTATTTCAGCATGTTCTTAAGAGAATTTATGCTGTCTGACACCCCTGTGTCATCTCATGTCAGTTCAGCACCTGGCAGCTGTTGGGCATTTTGCTGTCATCCACCCTGCACAGATCTATGATAGGAATCACTTATCAGAGGCAGCCTTCCAGGCCTGCACTTGGATAGTCATGTGTTATTTAAAGTAAATATGAGTACAGTTTATGATTGAAGCTATGAAACAGCTTTGAAGGATGAATACATCTGTGGAGTGTCAATTATTATTTTGTTTATTCCTTGCTAAATCAAAACACAGACTACAAAACTCTTCTCTCCCAAATTCCTGATTTACAGAAGGACAGTATGAGTTACCAAAAGTTGTTTTTCTAACAACCCTTAGATGATCCATAACAGGCACCCTGTCCCATCTATGAACTAAGACCTCTCCAGATTCCTCTTTTACTATGCAACTCACTGCCCGGTTGTTCCATTATTAGCAAAATATATTCGAACCAATAGTAGTATCATGGAAATTTTAGGTAAATTATAATATTCTAGGGGCCCAATGCATGAAAATTCATGCAAGAGTAGGCCTTCCTTTCCCCGGCTGCCAGCACCAGCTTCCCTCCAGCACCCGGGACCAGGCTGCTTTCCTCCAGCCACAGGCAGGCACCTGGGACCCAGGCTTCGCTCTGACCCAGCTTCGTCCAGAAGGACATCCGGTCTAATTAGTATATTACCCTTTCATTATTATAGATTATAATGCTTCTAGAGGAGAATTAGGAAAAGGGGAAAGTGTATCTAATTCCTTTAAGGGAAATAAATTTTATATTTAGACATGGTATCCAGCTTATTGAGTTGAAATTTAAATGTGTGGGAATAAATTCACTGGGTAATGGTATTTATTAACTCCCTCTAATATGTATTGGAATTTAATATTGGATGTGGGTCATTTCCTAACTTTATGACAAAGCATACAGAAATATGAATGCTCACACAGTTTTTTCCTCTATTGTTACTATTATTAATACTTTCTAAAATAAAAGCATTAATCATAAAGCCTCCAAATTGCACTGAGATTGAGTACTATTTTGTGCACAGTCTTTGGAACCTGATACATATGGAAACAATACATTACCTAGAGGGCTTAAATGGAATCCATAGTCACTATGTTAGCATAGTACTTAGAGGACTATAGGTAAAATATCAGTTATGTAGACAAGTAGGCATCTACATCTGTCCACTCCATAAAGTATACTTTGGGAATGTGTTTTTATATATTACGTATACTCTCTCCTTTATAATCTGAAAAAGATTAGCCTTATCCTACTGTGGAAAAGTTGACATACACTCAATACAGATGTATAATGTTGTTGTTTATCCCAATGATTCCCATTATCAAATATAGAAAAATCTACAACCTCAAAGTCTTGAAAATTGGGAAAGAGAGAAGGTGATGAAGTGCAAGATGAAATTAGAGTTAGAGAGAGGTAAACAATGCAGAGAATTGAAGGTCATAGCAGAAGATTAAGATTATCTTTAACCAAAGTTAAATTGCCAGCTTGTAATTTATTAAAATCTAGTTGTGAGGGGATGATTTAATAAAGTTAGATAATAAGAAAATCATTTTAATAGCAATGTAGAGAGTAAATTAGAGGAATGCAAGACTGCACATTAGAAGACTAGTTAAGACAGCAATGTGAGAGTCCAAAGAAGAGATTATGATCACTATAATAAAGGGGTGGGGTGTATAAATGGAAAACATAAGTTTGAGAGATATCTAGGATGTATAGATCATAGAATTTGGTGAAGGATTACATAACACTATTAAAAATGAATGCTATTATGAATACCTTTAATGTTTCTGGCTTGAAAAATAATGTGATGATTGTACATTCACTTAATAGAAAACACTGGGAAAAAACAATTTAGGGGTGAGTGGGATATGGTAATAAGATTGATTTAGAACAACCAAAGAATGAAATGTTTTTAAGATATCCAGAGAGATCTGGGAAGTGTGAATTTCATACTGGATATTAATTATGAGTAATTTCTAAGAAAGTGGTAATCAGTTTTAGGCAATTGTGATCTGAAATATGTATGGCATGAGAAGAGAAGAGAAAAGAAGAGAAGAGAAGAGGAAAGACTCTAGTATAACAGCATAATTAAGCAACTGTTTTAAAGCAGGATGGCAATGATAATAAAGCACCAAAGGAGAATTAGAAGGTGTGGGTTGAAAGGTATGCATTACATTAAAAGAGAGTTGTTTCTCACACACACACACACACACACACACACACACACACACACACAATTTAAGGGAAAAAACATTTTAACAGTGATAGTGTCATTGAGTATTTCTAGAAGGGAAGTTTTTTTAAATGCATAATGTAAGGTACTGGGGAATTAGCTGAGCTATTTCTGTGGAGTAAATTGGAGATAAAGCCAGAATAGGGTAGAGTGAGAAGTGAAAACAAACTGTGAAATTAATATTTTGGTGGTAAATGACAGGAGAGAATCAGAGGAATAACTGGAGAGGTGCAAGAGGTCCTGAAGAAATTATTTTGTTATAGTCTGAACATTCTTTAAAGCTAAGGTAAATTATTTGAATGAGAGGAAGAATTTAGATATTAATATAAAACAAAGAGAGAGAAAGCATTTCAACCAATTTCCAAGGGGGTAATTATCAACATATAATTCTGATTTGTGATAAGAACATATAAAGCAATGTATAGTCTTTGTCTATAATATCACTTGGAAAAGGGAAATGCAGTAAATTTCAAATTATGTGTACATATAAAAATGCACTCCTAGATTTATCCTGGCTAGGCTAAAGCCTAGTAGAGTTAGGTAGAATCTACACAAAAAAAGAGATGTGATTAGTGGTCCATCAGATGAGGACACAGATAAAATAACCTCCAGATAAATAGATAGAAGAAGAGGGAGAGGGGGAGGGGGAGGGGGAGATGGACTGTTGACATTAACAGTGGATAAAGCTAAAGCTAGGTGAATAATATAGACTTGATCACCGCACTGCTTTTTTAAATTTTCCTACAGTTTGAAATTACAAAATTAAAAATGGAAAGTACATTTACAACAATTCATGTGTTATATTTTAAATTTTATAATGATAATACTGTGTTTTGCTACTAAATCAATGTTTATTTTTCCTAATAAGAATATAGATCCCTAGCCTGTTTTGCTCAGTGGATATAGCTTTGGCCTGTGGACTGAACGGTCCTGGGTTCAATTCTGGTCAAGGGCACTTACCGCAGTTGCAGGTTCAATCCCCTGCCCTGGTCAGGCCCATGCAGGAGGCAACCAATCCATGTGTCTCTCTCACATCTATGTTTTTCTCTTTCTGCTTCTCCTTCTCCCTTCCACTCTCTCTAAAAATCAATGGAAAAATATCCTTGGTGAGGATTGTCAAAAAAAAAAAAAAAAAAAGAATATAGTGACTAAATAAACTGTGAAATATATTCCAATAGTTCTATGTTGCTAATTCTATTTCATCATAAATAACTAGAGGCCCAGTGCATGAAATTCATGCATGGGGGGGTGGGTGTTCCTCAGCCTGGCCTGCACCCTCTCCAATCTGAGACTGGGACTGCTGGCTCCTAACCGCGCGCCTGTCTGCTTGCCTGATTGCCCCCAACCACTTCTGCCTGCCAGCCTGATCACCCCCTAACCATTCTCCTGCCAGCCTGATTGATGCCTAACTGCTCCCCTGCAGGCCTGGTCGCCCCCAACTGCCCTCCCCTGTCAGCCATCTTGTGGCGGCCATCTTGTAACAATGTAGGGCAACACTACCTAGGCTTTTATTATATAGGATAGTATTACTTATGTGATTTTAATTTCAAAATGCTAGTGACAATTTATACAGTATGTAATTAAGGTCCCCTAAATAACAAATATAGATATGTATGTATTTCTCTAAATTATACATACACACACACTCATACACAGAATGGTGAATCAAAATCATTGCGTAATTTCTCACCATTTCCCAAGAGTAACCACAACAAAAGTTGAATACCCTGACTCAATGCATTTAGAACCACCCTACCAGGAAATAAGGAGCCACAGCAGGCTCTGGTGCAAAGTACTGGGCAGCAAGGCTAAAGCCTGAACATTTGCTGCTTTCTATCTGTACTACTCAGAAGGCACAATCTTAAATAGCCTCTCTTTATATCACCTACTAGGAGGTAAACAAAATGACCAGGGACCTTAACTTTCACTTCCCTGGATGAGGAGGAGTTCTGTAAGTCATTACTGAGGAGAAACAGAAAAATATCTGTTAAATGTGCAAATTCTTCTTTTACATAATCAATTGCTCAAAAGAATAGATATGTCCTAGCAGAGTAGAGTACAGCACCAACTACACAGACAAAAGTTCTTAAAAAACAATTAGCAAAGAAAACAAAGAAGGCAAAAATACACATTTTATACAAAATGAGAAAATACGGATTCATAATACATAAAATCATATTTAGATTAATCTGTTGTAAGGAAAAGCATATTAAACACAAATATTATTTTATACTCAGAAAATTTGAAAACACATATAAAAATATCTTCGAGTCTTATCAGATATATTGAATAAAACATAAAGTGTAGCCTATAATTATTCAATAAAAATACTCAAAGATATATATAACCAAGCAGTGAACTTCCTCTACACAACTGACACAACGGGATACCTTAATGATCACTTATCTAATAATGTGACAAAATTATATATATATATATATATATATATATATATATATATATATAAAATTGATTGAAATATATATATATATTTCAATCAATTTAGTCATGTTCTTGCATGCAAAATATTGAGAACGTATATTATAGAGTAACTTAGATTGTAAAAAAATAAATTTAGAATTTTTAAAATGCAGTTGAGTAAATGAGTTTTGAGATATCACTTTTGAAAAAATCTGAAATATAAATATATTAAGAGTAATAAAAGTACTCAATTTATTCCAGCCTGTTTTTTTTCCCCTCTAACTTAAGTACTTTCATAATGAAATTCTTTTTTCTTGGACTGTCATACTTCTTTCTTTTCTACATAGTTAAAATTTATACCTCCTATGAAAATCAGATGATAATATCTTTCCCAGGATACCTATCTTCACCCTTCTTGCTGACTTATATGTCATATATACTCATAGCATTTGTCATACTTTGTGTGATTATTGAATTACATCTCTATAACGATTTTAAAGATAAAGGTCTTTCCTTCTTTCTTTCTCTTCCTTCCTTCCTTCCTTCCTTCCTTTCTTTCTTCTTTTCTTTCTTCCTTTCTTTCTCATTTAATTTCTAGTGCCAGTCTCATTGTCCAACAGCCTAGCATAAAGTTTGCAAATTGAGATTCTTAACTTAATAATGAATAAATAAACATGTTCCCCAAATATTAGGCTATAGATTACTTCTTAGAATTTATAAATTAGTGGTGTGACATAATTTATTAAAAACCTGTTCCATAATTGAAATGGGAGTTTTTGAAGACAATGTCTCCCTTGTTCATGCATTTTGATGGCTTAGTCAGGGATGTAAATAATATAAATTAAATTGTGCTAACTAATTTCCAAATTTAAAAAATGCAAAGTTCACAAATTTGAAGACCAATTTGGGCAACAAACTCTGATTTAAGGCAAAAGCAGCTTAGCTCTATGAATCTTAGCAATAAGAATGTGTGGGCTATAAGCTAGGCTGCACTACTAAATTATTCTGACCCTTGTTATTCTTTATTTGTGTTATGTTACAAAAGTTGAATTCTTCTTATAGAGAGAAAGCCTGTGTGTGTGGTGAAGCAGGCATTAAAGGTGAACAGGAAAACAGAGTAGTGAGTACAGAGGACAAGCATTTCCACAAAATATAATTACCAGAAGAGAAAAAGATAGAGGTTTCCAAAGAAATGTGATTGCTATCAGAATCCACTACTTGACTTCTTTTTTCACAGTCACGTGCACTATTTTCACTGATTGAAATCTAACAATGCCAAACTTGAATATAATACAACTTTTTGATAAAAAAAAATAGAGGAAAAGTGGGGTGGTGAGAGTTAAGAGAGCATAAAGGCGGTTAAATAATAAATGGTAATGGAAAGAGACGACTTGGAGTGGTGAACAAACAACTTTGAGTGGTGAACACACAATATAACGTATAGGTGATATATTATACAATTGTACACCTGAAACATATAGTTTTTAACCAAGGTCACCAATAAATTCAATTTAAAAACAAAACAAAACAACATTTTCCTCAGTGGGACACAAACAATTGCTATGGTCCCACAGCAATGCCTTGTGTCCAGTCTTCCATTAAAGGAGTTACCCGTTTCCCTTAGTAATAGTACTGGTATGGTCTTAGATTCATATTCTGATACTTTAAAATGAATAATAAATTTAACTATTTATATATATAAAAGTAGTCAGGGGAGATAGAAAAAATATATATATTTTTTTATTTTAAAATGGTTTTATTTATTTATTTTAAACATAACACGAGGAAGGTGTTAAAACTGGTATAATAACTCAATAGAATAAGTATTCTAGATTTGGGGAGGGATGAAGAGGGAGATATTCAGAACCCTTCACCAGAATCCTCCCAACTGGATCATCATGGATTAATGATGTGCTTTGTGGATGTGGTTAGTCAATGACAACAGCCTGACAGATCTTTCTTTCTACACCAAATCCCATTGAGTTATCTGGTCCCCTTGGCTGAGGAAGAACCATTAGGCCAGGAGCACTGGCATCATCCAGGGTGATGTTCCTCAAGCGATTGACCAAACTATCAGGTCGTGAAGCTGCAATAGCTTTGGGGCCCTCACAGACTCGCCAAACATTACAAGCGCTGCACTTGCCAGTGCGCTGATTAAGAATCACCAAAAATTCCACCTCATCTCCTGTAGCTCAATGCCAACCTAAACATCTTTCACATGGAAAAAGAGCTTCTTGCTATCTCCTCCTTCAAAGATCAGTTAATGAAGCCAAACTGATCTTTCACACACTCCACAGTGGCCCTACGCAGAGGTGTGAGGTTGTAGGCCATCAACGGTGCATTGTGGCCCAGGAGACACAATTGGAATTTGACACTCTCCACTTTCTGCAGGCAATACCTTTGTTGCCATTCCAACTATGCCATATGGAAGTGCAACAGAACAGACTTGACCACCTGAAACTGCTGCTTCAAGTTCAGATCAGGCAAAGAACAAACCTCAAAACAACCAACAAGATCAAAGAAAAATATTTTTTGTCTGTATTTTTATTAAGCAGAACAATGATGGTAGAACATACAGAGGTAGAGATAATTTTGCATCTTGTTGAGAAGGTAGCATGTAGCTAGGATTTATGACTTTTCTCCTCCATCACTTTTCCATATTCATTTTATTTTGATCTACTATTCAGATCTCTGGTGTGTTATATCTGGTGAGTGTTTCTTTTCCATAATTTGTAGGTACCTGAGACTTCAGAAGTTTCTCTCTATAGAATCACAGTTGCCATGAATTTACTACCAGTCTCTGTTACTATCCATCTGAGGTTCCCTGGATTTTCAATGGTATGTTTTCTGGTCCTCAGTGTATTACTGAAATCTTGATTCCTCTTGATGACAGAAAACAGTATAAACCCTTTTTGCTCATGTTCAAAATGTATATGTGATCTTCTTAAATTCCACCTTAATGGGATAATTAAAGGTTCAGGGGTGCACTCATCATTTGACTTTTTAAATTTTAAATCAGGATTTGGTAAACTTTTTCTGTAAGTATCCAGATAGTAAATACATTAAGCACTACAGGCTGTATGGTCTCCATCATAACTACTTAATTCTGTTGTGTTAGGATAAAACCAATCAAGATGACTGGGTGTGGTTGTGTTCAAATAAAACTTTATTTACAAAACAGACAGAAGCCTGAAGTGGCTCTAGAGATTCAGTTTGTTTATCTATGATTTAAATCATTTGTTATATAACAGAGAGGAAACAAAATATTTAGTGGTCATTAAGTATAACCATTATTGGCACCAACTGCAACTACTAGTATACCCTTATTTTCCCAGGCTCTCACATTCTATTGGCAGGGGAAATACAACCATGCATTGATCATTGGTTCAACTCCTCAACTCCATCCTACAAGACTGCATCCTAAACTCACAAGGGATTATATCCAAATGGGCAATTGCTGCTCTCTAAGGTCAGCTACTGAGTCAATGATGATATCCATTATGGTCACATAGTCTTCAAGGGATGTTAGCAGGAAGCAATACCCCCTTCTAGCCTGGGTCCAGCTCAAGGGTAAGGCGATGGTCACAGCTTGAAACTGTCTCTCGTGCACAAAGTTAGAGACATGACACAAGCAACCACAGAAATCAGTGACACAGTAGGAAGAATTTCAGACCTTATCAGTGATCTTCAACTTGGAAGTACTGTGTAAGCTGACACTCACTGATCATTTTTAGCTGTACCTGAAGAGATGCCAAGAATGAAATCAGTAACCATGAGATGAAATATATGAATTTCTGATGACATTGATTGAGCACCTAGAAACATGTATACTTGAAATTAGGATCATTCATGGAATTTTTAATTTTGTGATTATGTAATTGCATGTTGCAACTGAAAGAGTTCTTCCTAAAAGAATCCATGGTAAATATTATTCCAGCATATAACTGGTTAGTCTTTTCCTTGTGAGAAGGAACATACTGGGAGTTTAGGCGAAGATACTTTCACAGGTAAATAGAGCACTCAGAAGATATGGCACTAGGTTAGATTAAGAAGGGGAACTTCATATTGTTAAGCTCATACATATTCTCTATCCTTAATACTGCACCACTTTGTTTATGAGACAAAAAAAATAAATAAATCATGGGACACTCTTGGAAAATGGATGCTTAACATCTACAGAATTGGTCATTGTGGCATTCTGGTTATTAAGAAGCCTTTCTGCCATAGAAGTCTTCTGTACACTTACATAAAAAAACAGTATCTTCTGGATTTGCTCTTATTTTGAGGTAATTTCACAAAAGTTTCACAAATCTCCTTTTTAAGCATCCTTCAATTTACTTCTTAGTAATCTTTGCCTATCTAACCAGAGTATTGGAACTGAAAAAGAATCAGTAGAAGTGCTAACCTCAATCTCTTTCTCTTCCTGCGTGAAGGTGAAAACTAGATTCACAGCCTTTAGGGTTGACTTCTGGAGGGGAATTTTCTGTCTCTATGTTCCTTCACTGCCAGTAGTGAGTGGGTATTAATATCATGATGATCCACTTCTTTCTGGTATCTACAAGTTATTTAAAGCTTTTAATATATCAGATTTTGGACTTCACTTATTTATATTTTTGTTCTGTGAATGTGCATCAACTGGTTATAAGGAATAGCAATGAAGTAATATACAGAGTGGGGCAAAAGTAGGTTTACAGTTGTTCTAATGGAAAATAATACAATTAAATAATAAGGCAAGAATAAACTCTGTGTTATGCATACTCACAACTGTAAACTGAAAATATTCAGGACTGCTGAATATTAAATTGCACTTGTGGAAAGAATAGATGTGTGGCCCACAAAGGGCTATTTCTCATTCTGGGTAGTAAAGTGCTATAAGTATAGCAACTTTTCCTTCAGTTTGTAAGCAATATATCATCCCTAGATGTTTGGACTCCCAAATCCCTCTCTGGTATTACCAACTGTGAATTTCAGTGGAATTTATCTCCCACCATCAAATATACATGAATTTTAACAAGACATTTAAAATACCTGCTACTTCATGGTGTCCAGGCATTTTTGCCAGCATAACCATAATCTTTATATTAGTTTGCAGCAAAAAGGCAGAAATTGGACTATCTTGAGAGAAAATGGTAAAGTCATACTACTGTTCATAGTGAATATATTATATATACATATTTAAAAATTTATATATATATATATATATATATATATATATATATATATATATAAAATTTTATCAGCATGAAGAGAAGTTGCTTTATCAAATCAATAGCTGCACATACTGCCAAACTTTTAAATTTTTGTTAGTAAGGCTATCACACCTAGAATAGCAACTTCAGTTAAATTCATCATCCAATTAGACAGAATAATAATACATTATTTTATAAGAGTATTAGCATTTTTGGTACAATATCAACTGATAACTTTATTTCAAATCCTTGATGATGGCTTTGCTCTTTGCCATTTCCCCAAGGATTCAGCCTTTCTTTTAATGAACTATCTGGCAAAGATGCGGGGAGTACAATGGCTTTCAGCTGGGTTTTCCTACAATGAGAGGTCTTTCTTCATAGGTTAGAAAGGCATTGTGGGAATTGTTCCAGTTGCTGAGGACAGCAAATCTAATCTTAGATTCAGGAACTAGGGAAATAACTGCACAATGAGTTCTGGGACCCAGTGGACCTACTGTGAAGTCAATTCAGATACAAACACATTAATCACCTACTAGTACATTCCTGGCCCCCACTCTGAATACTGGATTGTGATGCTTCTGGGCCCTTAGAGATTAAAGTTCACATAAATTGGGACTTCATAGTCTCTAAAAAGTTGGAGATTTCCCTTTCCACAGTAGATGACCATGGATATTAATAAGGGAAACTAGGAGAACATATGCTATTAACTTGGGGGATTATAACAGGGAATCTGCCTTCTTTTCATTTGAGATGCCATCCTCTATATATACCATTCTGTATATGTTCATTAGTTCTTGAAGTTGGATGAGGTCAGGACTGCTGAATATTAAATTGTACATGTTAGCATTGGCATAGAGAATAATGCCAGATGTTGTTCATTGGACCTGAAACATAGTTGTTTAAGTTTTATTATATAAATCAAGCAAGACTTTGATGTATTGCTTATCAATATTATTTCTCAAAAACTTACTAACTTCATACAGATTTTAAGTTAGATGCTTAAATGAGACAGATTTAAAGTGAGACTTTAGTTGAGATACTCTAATATGTCATTCCACGGATAAGCAGCTGGGCATCATCTGGAATCTATTAGAAATGCTGAATCTCAGAATCCACCTTGGACCTACCTAATTTGAATCTGCATCTTAACATTATATACAGGTGAGTCATTTGCCTATTAAGCAAATGAGAATCACTGGATTAGACCATTACATTAGAACTCATTTCTACAACACCTTGATGCTTATTTTGATAAGTATCCCTAGTTTGTATCTGATGATTCAATTTTGTGACGAGTTTTCCTTATTCTTGCTGAAGGATAAGGAAACAAAGCCATTTTATTTGCAGCTCTTCCAAGTAGCACTCCAAATCTAGAGAAACCATATAGACGTTGTCGTATTTCATGGATTGAGTGAAGGCAAATCTTTAGGACTCTATGGAAGGATATATGAGGAAGTGAGTAAAAATAATGCATCACTAAAAGTCAATTATTTTTCCTCTGTATTGTATCATGGGATTTCTGGCCTCTCAGTATAGTTATGTGGGGTGGGGATTTGATTCAGATTTATATGTTTCATTCAAACTAAAATTATGGTTCATTCTCTTTGGCCAAGTACCTTAAAATCCAGTCCCACAATTATTTCCCAAATTTCCATTGATATAAATTCATAAATCTATGCAATTCTATTTTAGTATAATCCCTCTCTCCCTCACATTAATTTCACATTATACTATCTGGCTAGCTTAAGCTTGTATTCTTATTACAATCTGAAACAGTAATGTGTAGGACAAAGGGGAAATTTTTAAAGTTTCTTTATAATAAAAGAAAAACTTTCTTGGAAACTGAGCCACATAGTAAAATATTTCAAAAATATTGAAGGTTTCAGAGGAAAAAAAAAGATGGTGACTGGCAGGATAGAAGTGAGGGAGAGTGAATGAGGGTATGAAAGGCGAGTGTGTGGTGTGTGTGTGAGTGAGTGAGTGAGGGACAGTTAAATCTCGCAGGAACAGCAGGGACTGGCAGACAGGCTCTCTTGGACAAGGAAAGACTACCACTGCTGCGGGCACTCCCCAGACTGCGGAACTCCAGCACAGAGCCCACGCCATCTTGAAGGGGAGAACAGCCTTTTTTAGGAACTCATTAGCACCACTACCCAGACAGGACTTTGACCCGGCCCACTACCCAGCAGCCACTCCAGCCAAAATCCTGCTACCCCAGCTCCAGACCCGTGGACCCTGGGACCACCACCTCCAAAGGTGCACCGTTACCGGAGCAGTAAGTGCATCTTCCCACTCCCCAGCCGCAGAACTCCGGACACCACTTTCTTTTACACATTTCCAGCTGCACAGGCATCCAGGGCACACCACTCCATAGGCAGCGCCTGGGAGCCACTGGGAGCCCCCGCTGGTGTGATTCTGTACAGACAAGGGCACGCTGCCTCGCAGTAGAAATTCTGAATTTCCTCTGCCTGAATAACTGCCCCCAGACACCCTAGCTGTGTAACTTCAGTGCCAGGGCCCCTCAAAGTGCTTCAGAGCTCTGAGCTGGCAAACTCACCAGCACAGATGCACACATTTCCGAAGGGCAGGTACCCTGAGCCCATATATCCACAGGGTCTTCTGGGGAGCTGCTTTGAGCCCCTGCTGGGTGTGATTCTGTATAAACAAGGACGTGCTGACCCGCAGTAGAAATTCTGAACCCCTTCCTCCTGAATAACTGCCCACATACACCCCAGCTGCTTAACTTCAGCGCCAGGGCTCCTCAAAATGCTTCAGAGCTCTGCGCAGGCAAACACATCGCCAGTCTGCACGCACATTTCCAACAGGCTGGCACCCTGAACCCATCTATCTACAGGGTGCTTGTGGGAGCTGCTGTGAGTCCTTGCTGGGTGTGATCTTGGATAAATAGGGACACACTCCCCCTGGCAGTAGAAATTCTGAATTCACTCATCCTGGATACCTGCACACAGACGCCTCAATTACGTGGCTTCAGTGCCAGGGCCTGTCAGAGTACTTCAGCGCCCCTCGCTGGCAAACGCACCGTGGGTGCCCCTGTGATCCTCCACTGGGAGCATGCGCATATCCACCACAGGTGCAGCAGCAAAAGCTAAGTCTGCCCACCCCACAACTACAGAACTCTGGACACCACAGTCACGCCTTTCCAGAATGCAAGCCTCCTGAGACCCATCACCCCAACAGACAGTTCCTGGGTGCCACTGTGAGTCCCCGCTGCACACATGCGATTTCAATTAAGGGTGCAAGACAGCAAAAATTGGGACACTCCCCTCCACGGCTGCTGACTTCTAACACCGCAGTTGTACCTTTCCAGCTCACAGGCCTACATCAGGAGAACCTAAATAGCTCAAGTAGGGAGCTAAACTAGATCACCAAGCCCAGGAAACCTGAGAGATCACACCAGTAGCACCATCCCCAAAAGAACCTGAGTATCAAACCAATCGGACCTATTATTAAAACGTTACAGCAAAACATGGGAAGACAAAAAAAGCAATCCACAAAGGAAAGAAAAAGAGGAATCACCAGAAAGGGAGTTAAATAAAATTGAGGCTAGCAGCACATCAGAGAAATAATTCAGGGTAATGGTTATAAGGATGTTTAAATGGCTGGATGACAAATACACACAACTCAATGACAAATACACACAACTCAATGAGAACTATAAGAAGCTGAATGAGAATGTCACCAACATGAAAAGGAACCAAGAGGAGATGAAGAACAACATAGCTGCAATAAAGAACACAATGGAAGGCTTAAACAGTAGACTAGAAGAGGCTGAGGACCGCATCAGTGAATTAGAAGACAAGGTAGGAAAAAACACACAAACACAGCAGAAACTGGAAAAAAGACTTAAAAAGCAAGAGGAGAGCCTAAGGGAGCTTTGGGACAACACAAAACAAAACAACATTCGCATAATAGGGATACCAGAAGGAGAGGAAGCAAAAGAAGGAATAGAAAACCTGTATGAAGAAATAATGACAGAAAACTTCCCTGATACTGGCAAGAAAAAAACTATGCAAGTCCAAGAAGTACAAAGAGTTCCAAACAAGTTGAACCCCAAAAGACCGATACCAAGGCACATTGTAATTAAATTGGCGAACACCAACGACAAAGTAAGAATCTTAAAGGCTGCAAGAGAGAGACAGACAGTTACCTACATGGTATCTCCTATTAGAATATCAACTGATTTCTCAACAGAAACACACCAGGCCAGAAGGGAATGGAATGAAATATACAAAGTGATGCAAAGCAAGGGACTGAATCCAAGAATACTATACCCAGCAAGGCTATCATTCAAAATTGAAGGTGGAATCAGGAGCTTCACAGAAAAAAAAGGACTAAGGGAGTTTATTACCACCAAACCAGCAATGCAATAAATGCTGAAGAGTCTGCTGTAAAAAGAAGAAATAGGAAGTGAAGAAGGAAAACAGGAGTAAAGAATAAAAATGGTGACAAACAAGTACCTATAAATAATAACTTTAAATGTAAATGGATTAAATTCCCCAATCAAAAGACATAGGGTAACTGAGTGGATAAGAATACATGACACACATATCTGCTGTATACAGGAAAACCACCTCAGAAAAAATGATGCACACAGACTGATGGTGAAGGGATGGAAAAAGTTTTTTCATGCTAATGGAAATGAAAATAAAGCTGGGGTAGCAATACTTATATCTGACAAATTAGATCTCAAAGTGAAGGACATAAAAAGAGATAAGGAAGGCCCCTTAATAATACTAAAGGTAGCAATCCAGAAAGAAGAAATAACTCTGGTAAACATATATGCACCAAATACAGGAGCGCCCAAATACATAAAAAAAGGGAGATTAAATAGCATGCTATTAAACAATGACTGGGTTACCAGAGAGATCAAAGAAGAAATAAAAAACATCATGGCAACAAACGACAATGTAAACACAACAATCCAAAATCTATGGAACACAGCGAAAGCAGTCTTGAGAGGGAAGTTCATAGCTCTACAAGCCTACTGCAAAAAACAAGAAACAATGGTAATAAATTACCTAACCCTATAACTCAGAGAGTTAGAAAGAGAGCAACAAGAGAAGCCCAGTGTAAAGAGAAGGAAGGAAATAATAAAGATCAGAGCAGAGATAAACAACATAGAGACCAAAAAAAAAAAAAAAAAAAAAAAAAAGATAAAAAAAACCAAGAGCTGGTTCTTTGAAAGGATAAACAAGATTGATGAACCTCTAGCCTGGCTCACCAAGAAGCAAAGAGAGAGGACCCAAATAAACAAAATCAGAAATGAAAGAGGAGAAATAACAACAGACCCCACCGAAATATAAAGGATTGTTAAAAAATACTATGAACAACTCTATTCCAACAAACTGGACAACCTGGAGGAAATGGACATATTCCTAGAAAAATACAACCTTCCAAAACTCAATTAGGAAGAATCTAAACATCTCAATAGGCCAATAACTCTGGAAGAAATTGAAGCAGTCATCAAAAAGCTTCCAGCAAACAAAAGCCCGGGGCCATACGGCTTCACAGGGTCATTTTACCAAACATTCAAGGAAGAACTAAAACCTATCCTCCTCAGACTATTCCAAAAAATTCAAGAGGAAGGAACACTTCCAAGCTCATTCTATGAAGCCAGCATCACCCTAATCCCAAAACCAGATAAAGACACCACAATGAAAGAGAATTATAAGCCAATATCCCTCATGAATATAGATGCCAAAATCCTCAACAAAATTCTAGCAAATGGGATTCAGCATTACATCAGAGAGATCATACACCATGACCAAATAGGATTTATCCTAGGGATGCAAGGATGGTATGATATCTGCAAGTCAATAAATGTGATACATCACATAAACAAATTGAGAGATAAAAACCACATAGTCATATCAATTGATGCAGAAAAAGCATTTGACAAAATCCAACACCCTTTCTTGATAAAAACTCTCAGCAAGTTGGGAATAGAAGGATCATACCTCAACATAATAAAAGCCATATATGATAAATCCACAACTAACATCATACTCAATGGGCAAAAACTAAAACCATTTCCCCTAAGAACAGGAACAAGACAGGGATGCCCACTCTCACCTCTCGTGTTCAACATAGTACTGGAAGTTTTAGCCATTGCAATTAGATAAGAAGAAGAAATAAAAGGCATCCAAATTGGAAAAGAAGAAGTAAAGCTGTCCTTATTTGCAGATGACATGATATTGTACATTAAAAACCCGAAAGACTCCATCAAAAAACTATTAGACTTAATAAATGAATTCGGCAATGTAGCAGGATACAAAATTAACGCCAAGAAATCTATGGCATTTCTATACACCAATAGTGAACTTACAGAGAGACTAAAAAAGCAATTCCATTTACCATCGCACCAAAAAAATTAAAATACCTAGGAATAAACTTAACTAAGGAGATAAAAGATTTATACGCACAAAACTACAGGACACTGAAAAAAAGAGATAGAGGAAGACGTAAACAGATGGAAGAACATACCATGTTCATGGATTGGTAGAATCAACATCATTAAAATGTCCATACTACCCAAAGCAATCTATAGATTCAATGCACTCCCCATTAAAATAACAATGGCATATTTCACAGACCTAGAAAGAACTCTCCAAAAATTCATCTGGAATGAAAAAAGACCCCGAATAGCTGCAGCAATCCTGAGAAAGAAGAACAAAGTAGGGGGGATCTCAACACCAGATCTCAAGCTGTATTACAAAGCCACTGTTCTTAGAACAGCCTAGTACTGGCACAAGAACAGACACATAGACCCATAGAATAGAATAGAGAACCCAGATATCGACCCAAACCACTATGCTCAATTAATATTTGACAAAGGAGGCATGAACATACAATGGAGTCAAGACAGTCTCTTCAATAAATGGTGCTGGGAAAATTAGACACATGCAAAAAAAATGAAACTAGACCACCAACTTACACCATATACAAAAATAAACTCAAAATGGATCAAGGACTTAAACATAAGACGGGAAACCATAAAAATACTAGAGGAATCCACAGGCAGAGAAATCTCAGACATATGCTGAAGCAATTTCTTCACCGATACTGCTCCTAGGGCAATGGAAACTAAAGAGAAAATAAACAAATGGGACTACATCAAAATAAAAAGCTTTTGCACAGCAAAAGAAACCATCAACAAAACAACAAGAAAGCCCACTGTATGGGAGAACATATTTGCAAATGTTGTCATTGATAAAGGTTTAATCTCCAACATCTACAGGGAACTTACAAAACTTAATAAAAGGAAGATAAATGATCCAATAAAAAAATGGGCAACGGACCTATAGAATCTTTTCGAAAGAAGACAGAAGGAAGGCCAAGAGGCATATGAAAACATGCTCAAAGTCACTAATTATCCGAGAGATACAAATAAAAACGACAATGCGGTACCATCTCACACCTGTCAGAATGGCAATCATCAACAAATTAACAAATGACAAGAGCTGGCGAGGATGCGGAGAAAAAGGAACCCTCGTGCACTGCTGGTGGGATTGCAGACTGGTGCAGCCACTGTGGAGAACAGTATGGAGTTTCCCAAAAACCTAAAAATGGAACTCCCATTTGACCCAGTAATCCCAATTCTAGGAATATATCCCAAGAAACTAGAAACGCCAATCAGCAAGGATATATGCACCCCTATGTTCATAGCAGCACAATTCACCATAGCTAAGATTTGGAAACAGCCTAAATGCCCATCAGCAGATGAGTGGCTTAGAAAACTATGGTACATCTACACAATGGAATACTACGCTGCTATAAAAAAGAAGGAATTCTTACCATTTGCAGCAGCATGGATGGACCTGGAGAGCATTATGTTAAGTGCAATAAGCCAGGCAATGAAAGAAAAATACCACATGATCTCACTCATTTATGGAAAATAAAGAACACCATAACCTGCTGAACAAAAAGATAGACACAGAGGCAGTAAAGCACTGAACAGACTGTCAAATTACAGCAGGAAGGCTGGGGAGTATTGGGGAGGCAGGGAAAGAGATCAACCAAAGGACTTGTATGTATGCATATAAGCACAACCAATGGACACAAGATACTGGGGGTGGGGTGGGATGAGGGCATGTGACAGGGGATAGGGGAGTCTGGGGGAAGGTCTATGTGGGGGAAAAAGGAGATATATGTACTACTATATATAATACTTTAAACAATAAAATAAAATTAAAAAAACAAATTAAAAAATACTGTACCTTTTCATTACATTAGGAAGGAAAAACTTTGCAATATTTGACAAACACATACCTTTAACATAAAAATTCATGAATCAGATTTTGGCAAGGTTGGATGGCAAGGTTCCAAGGCACTGGTTCTAAATCTAAAGCTTGACTGCAAATTGGAATCAACTGGGGAGCCTTAGGAACTACTGAGCTTGAGTCCAATCCCCAAGAAATCTAGTTTAATTGGTATATGGTATAGCTTGGACATTGTGATTTTTAAAACACCCCCAGCTGGTTCTAATGTGCAGTCAAGTTTGAGAACCACAGCTCTAAATTTTGCTGTGCAGCACCATTTCTAGTAAAATGAAGGGGGGAAAAATAAAAATAAATCAAACAAAAAAAAATATTGAAGGTTTCAGTCCAGTATTTTTTCAATTTGTTCCATTTTCCCAGTTGTGCTTATTATAATTGTTGGATACACATTCTTTTTTTTTTTCACCATTACATTTTCTGTCACATAAAAAACATGACAAAGTCATGCATTCAACACATGCTGGTTATTCAATATTACACAGATTAAGTATCTACTCAGATTTATTCAACTCTTTCATTCAAGAAATGTTTCCAGGGCATATCTCCATCTATGTGCTAATACTATTTTAAGCTTGTAAAATTATCAGTACACAAATAAACAGATTTCTCTGGTTACAGGAATATTAAAAGTAGTCACCAAGAATAGGAACTATAATTTAAAAAGTACAAGAAGGAAACACTATTGGAGTAACACAGGGGATCAAAGGATAGAGCACACAATAAAGTCCCAGGAAGTGTAGGATCTCAGAGAGCTGGAAGAAATCTCAGCAATAAGAAGAATTCAATAATACTATTTTTTTACATGCCACACATTAGTAAATTACAGTATCATTTCATTCCTTCCCAACAGAAATATCTCTACTCTATTTAACACCCATCCTCAGTGACAGGGAATGTAACTAGAAGATGACATTCAGTAAATTTTTAATCTCATTTCTTTATAAATAAAACTATACCCTAGGTATCATAGTATAGGTTTTTAGTGACTTCAGCTTCCAAATATCATTATGTTATATTCCCCTTACCACCCCTAAAAAGAGTGTGTTGATAATTTATTTGTTTTTTCCCACCACAGGAAGGATATATTTCCACTGTATTTATAATGTCTATGTTATTATTTTTTAAAATATGTTTTTATTGATTTCAGAGAGAGTAAGGGAAAGAGAGAGAGAAACATCAATGATGAGTGAGAATCATTGATCAGCTGCTTCCTGCATGCCAGTACTGGGGATGGAGTCTGTATGTACCCTGACCAGGAATTGAACTTCGACCTCCTGGTTCATTGGTCAATGATCAACCACCAAGAAACACTGGCTGGGCTAGTGTCTATGTCATTAAAGAACAAAGATGAGGCCACAGTGTCCAGTGTCATCATCCCATATATGTGTGCCTTGCTCTATAGGGACATTTGCATTATTTTCCAAGTTTAGATATTTGAAAGGGCTCTCGCCAGACCGAAGAGTACATTCATATAAGGTTTTCAAGTAAAGGTTGAAGGATACAGTGTAGTGAGAGAGTTCAGGCAAGCATCAGGTGTCCTACAGACATTCCTTATCACAAGCACTATATGGGTCCAAACCTTGTGCACCTAGGACTACTGCACAGAGCTTCTGGCTTACACTGCCAAGAATCTTGACTTGGAGAGAATAGCCAGAAAAAGCTCTCAGTGGTTCTTTAATTAGCCCAGGGATGGTTTTCAGACTCTCCTGCCCAGATGCAAGACATCAATAATGAAGCTAACTTGGGTATCAACAGGGAGTTTCAGAGTTTAACAGCACATCATAAATATCTCTGCACTTATCTTGGCCAAGAGTCAAAAATCAGATATGCAGGCATCCCCAGAGATAAAGATAGAACATTCCCACTTCAGCTGTAAATCAACTCTGAACTACATAACATTCTTGAGTGATCAAATATTCAATCGTCCCTCCTGGGTGAGCTTGCAGCTCTCTTCAGGCATTATTGACAATCGTAGTATTAAATCAGCTTGGTGACACATTAGTCCTTTTATATTTCTTATTATTCTCCCAAGGTGAATTCCAACTGTGGCCAATATCTTGGAAAAGAGCTTATGGATGTCAGAGGCTTAGTGATTGCCATGGAGATATGGGAGGGGTATCAGAGCTTCTACTACAATGTCTTTGTAACCTCAAATTCTAGTACAGCACCAGGCACATGGTAGGTAGTAGGTAAATATTTGCTTCCTTAATATAAAAATTACTTCTAAACCAGCAACTTTCCCTGTTTAATTAAGCAAGTCTCTTTAATTATGACTTTTCTCCATGAATGTAGTTTTTGCTTGACATGGTGGCCTGAGAGTAGGTTTAAAATTTTGGCATCATGGGACCTTCATGTAACAGTCAACTGGGGATACTGTAGCCTCTAGTAGTGCTCAGTCTGGGTGTGCCATTATATTTCCCACAAGTGAACCCTTGGAAGCTTCATAAGAGAGCTAATAATGTTATGTGGCCACCATACCACCCTTCGGGCCACTCCCCCTTGGTCTATGCAAGTTCTGTAACAGCTCCCTTTCAGATATTCCTTCCACACTCCTGTTTTATATATTTGAAGAAGTAAATCAAGCTCCAATATACCAGGCATGTATAGCAGAAATCTGCTTCCCATGAAATCTAGGAATCTATCTCAGCAACATGTCATCATGATTCAGAGCCATGGTGAATAAATGCTAAAGCAACTCCTAACCTACACACTTTAGTGGTAGTATTTCTCTGAGAACAGAATATGGGAAAAGAACTCAAAATAGTGAAAAATCTCAAATGTTTTAACTCAAATGGTAGCTTGAGCTGACCAACTATTGGTCAGCTAAATACAAAGGTGCCACATCTCATATTTCCTTCTGATTACCCAGGTGGAGTCCTTATTCCCAGCTACAAATTGGAATAATCCCAGCTTCTCCTCTCTTTAGAAAAAAAATATGAGGCAACTCTCTCAGCATTAGTCATCTGTTAGTACCAGACTGAAAGACATAACTGAGTATTATTTTATTGCTATGAGATGTGATCTTGGGAATATATCTACCTACTTGTGGATGATAATCCACCTGTGAGTCATTTCCTTTTGCCACAAATTCTTCCAAGTTTTCTTTATTACTAATCAAACCATAGCCCCCAACTTCAACAACTGGTATTTTTTATTTTGTTGCTGTTGTTAATTTGACTTGGCTAGTCTGTACTATTTATACATGAATAGTAGTAGCATCAGTTTCCAGGAAAATGTAGTAGGATTTGGCAGGTAGAATTACAGAACTGTTTTCTCCATTTGGTAAGGGGGCTGCACTCCGTTGGCCCTAATATGTCAATAAGGGGTGACTTTACAGTACATAGTGAAGTTTCTTTAGTAATGAATGCACATTGTCAAATATTTCATTATCAATACTATGATTTATATGTTGATAACTAACTCAACATATGTTGATGTTTTTTTATTCATGGTAATAAAATAATAAAGTAAAAAATGCAATTAAGTGCTTCATCAGACAAAATATATCCAGGTGGGCTATGATGAGAGGTAATTTATTATTTCATAATGTTTTTTTATCACTCCCCATGTAAAACAATATTTTTAATTTTATTAAATTCATTGGGGTGAAATTGGTTAATAACGTTGTATAGTTTTCAAGTGTTAAGTGTTAAAATTCTATAACACATCATCTGTATATCACATTGTGTTTTCACCACCCAAATTCAAGTCACTCAAAGTTTTAATTGTATTCTCTCTGGTTGCTTCTTTCACAAGAAATTCACTGTGAATTTCAGTCAATAGCCTTTCTTAACAGTCCACTTCACAAGTCTATTTATAGGTTTTCAATGAAATCTACCTTCTTCAAAATTCTATAACTAGAGTAGCACAAAGGGAATTTTTAAAAATGGTCTTGTTATCCTGGCTCCATTTTGATCACTCTACCTTTCCATAAGGCTCAGTATCAATTTTAGGTTAATATATAAACACCGTTCTGAGGATATAAACCTAATATTCTCAGAGGGCTCTGTCATGACTCTTCAGGCACTTTGTTCCTGGATGTGGTGAAGTCACCCTGATCTTCTCTTTGTTTAACAATCATGAATAAGCCATTTCCATTTTATCAGTGAGCTCTGCTGAGCAGCTTCTTTTGTACATGAGTGTTGCCCTTACATTACCCAAAACACTTGAGGTATTACCTGTTTCAGGATTACTTTGTATTCTTCCATAGTGGGGGGAATCTTCTACAAATCCTATATAATAAAAGCCCAGCAATAGAACGGTGGAATGACCAGAACTACCATGGCCCCCCTCCCCCAAGTGGCCCCCAACACCCCTAAATCACTGCCTGGCTCCCTGGTGCATGTGCATTTAGTGAAAGCACAAGAAAATAATTATCTGTCCCTAATCAGAGTTTCCAGAGGGCTCTGCTAATACTGCAGCCAAGGTGTAGAATTCTCCCTTCACAGCCTGCAGCCCCAGGAGACCTTCCAAGTTAGCCAAAAAGGTGACCTAAGCATTAACGAGATGGCAGCCCTTTGCTGAGGACTGTAGAGAGGCTGGGTGGGGATTTTGTGAAATTGCAGTGCCTTGCAGATTAGGTGAGTTTTCAATCTCTCTTTAAAAGGGGTGGTGAAGAGGATCCTCAGGCTGCCAGGAGCAACAGTGAAGGGTAGGCACATTCAAAAAGAGAAAAACTTTTAAACAAATAGACATGAAGATCATATTGGGAAACTGGGGGCAGAGCCCCGGGAAGAACGCAAAAATCATTAAAGGGCCATCATCCATCTTGATATACATTTGCAAACAACACACAAACAACTTCATCTCATGGCACATGAAATGCAAAACAGTTCTGTTGTGGGATTTCCTTTGGCCATTCTTAAAGTATAATTAGATCCAGCTGGGGAAAGCTATAGCTTCTAGCATTAGACCCCATGGCTGGCCCTGCCTGATGGGCCCCCATCTGGGCAGCCTGGCCAGACTCCATCCATGCATGAATTCATGCACCAGGCCTCTAGTGTTCAATAAAAAACTAGCAGTTATCTTTCAAAGAACTATAATGAATGGTTGCATCAGGAAGCTTTTGAATCTAAAATCCTGGTGGTCTGTGCTGAGTAACGTTATTCAATTTCTGCCAAAAGCACATGTTCTTTCTAGTTGCAAACACTTTAAAATTATCTGAAAAGCCAGGTCATGAGATCCCAATGGGAATTCTTGGGCTACAAACCTTTATAAAGCATTTAATGCCTATTTCTGCTCAAAGCCCCATTCAAATTTACATTTCTTTCTGATGACTTTGTGAATAGAGGCCAACGGCATCCTTAAGTGAACAATGTGATTTTGTTCAAACCCAAACAGTTTCAGGAGTCCCTAGGCTTCCAGTTCAGTGGCACTGTCAGCAAGAAATCATTTATTTCTCACAGTTCAAGGGATAATCCTATTTACTCCTGCCCATGGAGTTGGCAAACATTTCGCAGACTGGGTTGGACCTTGAATTTAGCGGGTGTGTGAGCCACTGTCTAGTGTTATGGGTTATTAAATTCTTAAATCATGTGATTGTTTTTTCAAGGAATTATGATCATCATTGTAGCACATAAACTCACTTTTGAAGGTTATAAAATCCAAGTTCCACTACACTAAAGACAGTATGCAGGCAAATTCAATATCCCGATAGAAAAATGCTAAATATTGAATACTATTCCTTAAAATGCAAGTTTTGTCTGATTGCATTCTAAGGTAAAAAATGGAAAATAAAGCATTAGTCCAGTGCATTTTCTTCTATGGGTTATCTTTAGCCTGTCCCAATTCCTGCCTAATCCTTACCCATATCAGACAAGGTTGAGGTGATTTGGGAAGCCACCTTGTTAAATCCCTGATAGTTTGTTATCCATCTCTATAAATTATCTGACTAAAGCCCCAGCCTGGCAGAGATATTTAAGGTGGAGCGGGACATTTTCAACTTTATGCCATGAAAGTGTCTGAAGTTTAATCACAAAATGTTTTACTTACATGATGCTATTTGGCCCATATCCTTACAAAAGACCTTGGATATTCTCCACCCCAAGTGTGGGGAAAATAAATCCTATCTAAATTTTTAAAACTATTCTAAAATCCTCTATCTATTCAAGCATTTTTCATTATCTATAATAATAAAATATAATATGCTAATTAGACCAGACGTCCTTCTGGATGACCTTCCGGATAAAGCTAGGGCTGCAAGGGAAGCCCAGGTCCAGGGTGCCTGCCAGCAGCCAGAGGGAAGCCGGTGCCGGCAGCTGGGGGAAGGAAGGCCTACTCTTACATGAACTTCATACATTGGGCCTCTAGTAAATTATAATCTTAATAATCTGATATTAATTTATTTAAACTGGAATATAATGGGTTATTGTTCAGGAAACTTTAAGAGATATGTTTTTGGGTCTCTATTTGTTATTTATGACCTTGCCAGTTTTAAACTGTAAAAGTAAGCTCGTTTGTAGAATGTGACTCAATTTGGATTTGTATGAGAATTTATCATTATTAGACATTAGACATAAGTTGTTTTTGTGGGATGAACATCACAAAGGTGAAGTGTCCATTTCACTGCATCCTTTCAGGGGCTACATAAATCTATATGTCTTGCCACTGTTCATGTTAACCTTTGTCACTGTTGGTTAAGTTACTGTTTACAGGCTTCTATACTGGCAAGTAACTATTTTTCCTTTTCCATCTTCTATTCCAATGGTTGAGAACAGTGGCCCACCGGCCATATCAGGCTTTCCACCTCTTTTTTAAAATAAAGTTTTATTGGAACATTGTCATACCCATTAATTTATGCATTATGTAGTATGGCTGCTTTTGCATGTTTTTACAATAGCAGAATAGATCCTAAAGATGTCTCTGGCCTGCAGAGCCTAAAATATTTACAATATTCCCTTTAAATAAAAAGGTTTCTGGAATCTATCCTTGCTTTGAAAGCACTTCACAAAGTCTACCATATATTCAAGGGGAGAGAAAGCATCCTGGAGAAATAAAATAAACATATAATTTGGAATTTTTCACGAAAGAAGATTTGTTTCGTCTCCTTCATTTGTTTTTCAGTCAAATTTTTTTTCAGGATAAAATCCAACACTACTGTTATTCATTTTACTGTCAAAATTGTCCCAGTTTCATCATTGGAAGCTCTTTCAGGCTTGGCTTTAGTGTCAACTTTGATACACTTTTAAAAAAACAACACACACACACACACAAAAACTCCTTTACATTCTGGAACTCCAAGATGCTCCATTCTATAAAACGTATTCAAGTATTTGTTCAATCTAGTTTACATATAAAGTTACTTCACCATTAATAATCCATGCTTCTAAGAGAGAACAAAATATACCAACTGGAATACAGGGTGGTTGTTTGACAGTTTTGTTGTTGTTGTTGTTTGTATTTTAACCCAAGGTAAATACACTTATTTAGAAGCTTATTATAAGATTATTTGCATTTTCTACATATCTATCTCTATTGGAATTCAGAGTAAGAATGAATGAATCCACTAAACAACAAATAAGCAAACAAAAACATTTCTGCAGTCTCAGAAGTAAATAGAAAAGCTAAGGCAAAGGCATAAATCAAATCCCTAGAATTAGCTACTGAGATTCATGAAATGAACAAGCATGCAAGTGATGAGGAGCTGCAAAATGAGCTGAAAGGCCACAAATTCCACTTACACATGATAAAATTAGTATTATAACAAGAAACTTCACCAATGTCAAAAGGTAAGGACTTGTTCAAAAATAGCTATGTCTAAAATTCCTATGTATAAAGTTTGCCACATGGCTGGTAAGTAGATTACACAGGACATTTACTAGTAGCCCTAAGAGACTACAAATGTTTTTTAACTTGGACTATCTTTGTTCTACTCTAGGATTTGCTTACCTTATAAAACAAGGAAACTTAAAGACTACATTTAAAGGTTTGAAACAGAAAACTCTCTAGACCCATCTGCATATATTTCTTCTGACCAAAGTGTGAATTTCATTGATACTAATGTACAGACATACACAAATAAATGATATTGAATGGACAAATCATATTGGTTATCAACCTCAGAGCAGCTTCCTCATTGAAAGTTGTAATGGGTAACTGAAACACTTGTTACTTGAAACAGCTGGTGACACATGGATTAGTTAGTTAAATAAATGTGTACTAAAAAGTGGATATGAGGCCTTCTAGTTTATTAAGCTATCATAAGTAAAGTACTTGGATGTCATGATTCTTGTCCTTACATCAAGAACGAGCTACAAATTAAAAATAATGTGTGTTTTTTTAAACTCATCAGAGAACTAAAGTAACAAGACAAAAACACTATAGTAAAATATGGAGAGGCAGGAAAATCAAGGAATCATAGCCACAATCTGTTTACTTGAAGCGGAAGCTGCCAGAGTCATAAACTGGCAGAAACATTTAAATGGTAATTTTGATGAACTGTTGCAGTCTACCTAGTATATGTAGACTAGCTTGAGAGTGAGAAACTCTTGTGAGATTTAGTCTTAGGAAGGCCCATGTACTTTAGTGGGTTTGATCTCTAGAAAGCCCACCAGGTTTTCATGATAAGGAATCAAGAATACCCCCCTCATGGTGCTGGTACTGAAAGGGGAAGAGTAACCATTGTGAAATATGGTCAACACCTTCTCCATAACAAAGACCTAATCTCAAGAGAAAGAAACTTTTCCAGACTTTTATCCCACCTGGTGAAGGAAAATTTATTCTATTCCAACCCCTATAGCCTTCTTGTTCTCCCAAAGGGTGAAAGTAAAGCTAGCAAATACTTGGGAAGGTAGCCGCCCAGGGATTTAATTTTAAGATTATAAAATACCTCCTCTCTCCCACACTTTACTGCCCAGCCAACAGGGCAGAATGCACATTCTTCTAAAGCTCACTGGAACATTCATCAAATGATCCATCTGGAACACAAAACAAATCTTTGCAAATTACAAGACTAGGAATCATATAACATATGCTCACAGACCACAATGGAATTAAACTAAAAATCAATAATAGATACCTAGAATATGCCCAAATATATGGAGATTAAACAACATGAGTCTAAATGGGTCAAAGAAAAGGTTTCAATAATATATTCTGAAATAAATGAAAATTAAAATGAAATTTATGAAAATGTCTTGGAGAAAAGAAAAGCAGTGCACAGAGGGCAATCTATAGCACCAAATAATTAAAAGATGAATTAGTCAAAATTAGTAACCTAAGCTTCGCCTTAGTATATTACATATAGCACAATTTACATCTTAAACAAGCAGAACATTAATAATAATAATAATAACAAACATAAATAAAATTGAAAACAGGAAAATAATGTCAATAGTTCTTTGAAAACGTAACTAAAATGTATTAACCTCTAGCCAGCATAACTTGAAAAAGGAGAGAGAGAGATTGAGTGAGAGGCTGAGAGAGAGAAAGAGAAAGAAAACTGGCCAAACATTAAAAAAAAAATGTGTCAAAAATGGATGTGGATGGAGTTCATTTAAGGAAAGAGTAAATTGATAACAGATAGCATGGAGTCAGATGAATTAAAGTATGATGGTGCACAGAATTATAGTCAGCTCCTCTCCAGATATAAGTATTTATGGGAAACGTATGGTTTGCCCAAAAACCAGTTGTATTGAGGGTTAAATATGTCCAGTTGGCCATTATGGGACACATGATGTTCTTGAATACAGAACATTTTCCCAAACCACATGAATTTTATCCATGCTCAGTGGCAAATATATGCCTTGGTTTAATCAGCACTGTCTCTATGGTACCAAAGGCTCTTTGGGGATATTAGGATCTGGATTTACAGTATTGAATCAGGTGGAAAACAAGATTTCTGAAGGTTTAATATTATGACCCAAATAATTATTGCTATTTCAACCCAGATAGCGATACTTGATGAAACTGAATTCCAGGAGAGTGGCACAGTTGGGGATGTACCAAGGATCCAATTAAATGCTCTCTGAATAATGACTATAATGTAGCACTGGCCCATTATCAATGCTTTTAGCAGGCTTTATTCCTTTCCCAGGAGACTATTGGATATCTAATCACTAAGAAATCTATGTCATTAAAGGCCAGTGGCTGAGTATTTCCAGAGAATCAAGCCAAAGAAATGAGTTATGAGAACTATTATTGGGATAGTATGTAACTGAACATGTTTTTTATCATTTTTCTCTGGTGGCTCAGGCACCATGGCTAAAAAGGATATTTATTACTGTCTAGCAACTGATAGAGATTGTAAAATAATAGGAACAACCCCTATTGGGAGATATATAGGCCATGGTACATCTGATAGCTAAATGTGTCTAAAAATCTTGTACTGTGATATCTAGATTTCTGAATACAGTCTCAATCCAGGTAAAGTCTAAAACTTACTAAATAGCCCTATTAAGCATACAGGACACCACAACTATATGGTAGAGAGGTAAACAATTTTTTTTCTGGGGTGAAGGAAAGAATGATACTATAATTTTAACTGATGTATAATATGTCACTTACTAACTCAATAAGTCTGATACAGCATAACAAAGTGTAACACAGGCTGTGCAAGTTTCTTAATAAAATTAAATAAAAATAAGATTTAAAATAATGGTTCCAGAGATGAGAAGATCTTTTGGAAAACTGAGTAAAGTTTCAAACTGATATAAAATCTATAGAAGCCAATGAGTGAATTTGTCCTTAAAATTATGTATATAGCAGGTCCTTGAATAATATTTTCCTTCAACATTACTTCCTTATAAAGTTGGTAAGATGACATAGGAACTTAGCTGCTGTTTATATCAATTAGCCTATGCTAAATTGGTTTCATTATATGTATATATGAAGAATTTTAGCTAAAATATTTATCCAAGAAAATATACTTTTCTTTCACTTTCAAGAAATCAGTATGTTGCTTCTATAGAGAAGTTTTTACAATTAGAATTCTCAAGACTTCTAAAATCGAGACCTTTTTTAAGAAATCATCAATGGTAATGTCCCTTTTTGATCAGACAAAAGAGCAGTCAAAACAATTTTGTTTTATTTGCTGTTTCAGGTTTGAAAACATTATAAGATACAATTGAAATTTAAAACCTTCATTAATGAAGTAGCAATAGGATTAAAAACTTCATTAGGTGAGGAGGTTGTATACTTTAATATTCAAAACATTACACTTTTACTATTTTTATAACTGTATTTTGAAGGAACTAAAGAGTTTCAGTAATTAATTATCTACTGCAATTCAATTTATTTTCTGCAAAAAAAAAAAAAACATAAAAAAACAAAACCCACACACAAAAAAAACACCATGATGTTTTTATTGCACTTAATAAAATCTAATCCAGTATCCACTGTGATAGAATTTTAACATAATAAATACAAAACTCATCCCTCCCTCAGGCTCCAAAACCAATTTACATGTAGATGACACAATTTTACATCTTTAGCATAATTTAGTTTGCACTTTCAGAAAGCACAAAATGAACACTTTCCCCTCATGGTAAACTACAAACCTTGAGTAGGTACTTCTCCCATAGTACAAAACACACTTGAAGAACAATAATTGTAAAGTTCCTAGGAATTATAATTGGTCTAATGCATAGAGTTGAAGATGATATAGCTATTATTTTCAAGTAATAATTGATTTTGATAAGGATTTATGGTAAACTGATTTGCTTCTCCATCATAATCTTGTGTGTGTATATATAATTTATATTACTTGAAAATCTTATAATTATTTAGAAAAATATTAAATATTCTTGTATAACATACACTGAGTGGCCAGATTATTATGATCTCTGAACGCATAATAATCTGGCCACTCAGTGTATATCCTATATAATAAAAGGCTAATATGCAAATTGTCCCCTCGACCAGGAGTTTGACCAACAGGCAGGCCAGGCTGGCCAACGGCCCATGTCCCCTCTCCCTGACCAGGCTGGCCAGACCCCACCCATGCACGAATTCATGCACCAGGCCTCTAACCCTCTCTAATAAAGATGCAATATGCAAATTGACCATCACTCCAACACACAAGATGGCTGTCCCCATGTGGTCAAAGATGGACGCCCCCATGTGGACACAAGATGGCCGGCAGGGGAGAGCAGTTGTGGGTTTTCAGGCCAGCAGGGAAGGACAGTTGGGAGGGACCAGGCTTGCAAGGGAGGGCAGTTGAGAGCGACCAGGCCAGCAGGGGAAGGAAGTTGTGGGGGACCCAGCCCTGCAGGGGAGGGCAGTTGGGGAGGACCCAGCCATGCAGGGGAGGGCAGTTGGGGGTAACCAGGCCTGCAGGGGCGGGCAGTTAGGGGCAATCAGGCTGGCAGGGGAGCGGTTAGGCATGGATCAGGCCGGCACGGGAATGGTTAGGGGGTGATCAGGCTGGCAGGGAGAAGCGGTTAGGGGCAATTAGGCAGGCAGGCAGGTGAGCAGTTGGGATCCAGGAGTCCTGGATTGTGAGAGGGATGTCTGACTGCCCGTTTAGGCTCAATCCCACCAGGATCAGGCCTAAATGGGCAGTAGGACATCCCTTGAGGGGTCCCAGATTAGAGAGGGTGCAGGCTGGGCTGAGGGACACAATCCCCGCCGTGCACAAATTTTGTGTACTGGGCCTCTAGTGTATGTACATGTGTGTGTGTGTATGTGTGTGTGTGTGTGTGTATACACGCACACACACACACACACATACACACTGAGTGGCCAGAGATCATAATAATCTGGCCACTCAGTGTATATGAACAGTTAGCATTAGTCTACATCTATAATTCATTTGTGGTATTTTATCCTCTCTAATAAAATGGTAATATGCAAATTAACCATCACTCCGCTACATAAGCCACGCCCACCGGCCAAGCCACGCCCACCAGCCAATTAGGGCAAGTATGCAAATTAACCCCAATCCAAGATGGCTACAGCCACAGAGAGCAAGGTTTCCCAGGTAACAGAGCAAGCCAAGCTTTCCATAGCCGTTGCAGGCCTAAGCCTCCACTCAAGCTACAAAGTTTCAATTATAGAAGGTAAACAAATTCAAACAAATGGCGGCAGAATGGAGCTTGAGAGAGAAGGCCAGGGTTGCTGGCGGCAACAGGGGAAACAAAGCTTTCCGCACACCCTGGCCTGGCCGGGCTCACCCGCTTAAGGCAACAAAGTTTCAATTGTAGAAGGTGAATTAACTGCCACAGAAATGGCTGCCGCCCCAGGCTACAAAGTTTCAATTGTAGAAGGAAAATAAATTCCAGATACCAGGGCCTCCCCTTGGGTTGCAAGGGGGTGTGGCCAGCCTGCAAACCACCACAGGCCCCTCGCTCAGGCCTCCCCACACCCCAAGGGAACCCCCACCCTTATCTGTGATACCCTTCAGGGCAAACCAGCTGGCCCCCACCTGTGTACCAGGCCTCTATCCTATCTAATAAAAGAGTAATATACAGATTGATCATCACTGCAACACACAATATAGCTGCCCCCATGTGGTCAAAGCTCCTGCCCCCATGTGGACACAAGATGGCCACTACAAGATGGCCACTACAAGATGGCCAGCAGGAGAGGGCAGTTGGGAGGCACCCGGCCTACAAGGGAGGGCAGTTGAGAGGGACCAGGCTTGCAAGGGAGGGCAGTTGGAGGTGATCAACCCTGCAGGAGAGGGCAGTTAGGGGTGACCAGGCTGGCAGAGGAGGGAAGTTGGAGGCAAACAGGCTGGCAGGGGAGCAGTTAAGCATCAACCAGGCTGGCCGCGGAGTGGTTAGGGGGTGATCAGGCTGGCAGGCAGAAGCAGTTAGGGGCAATCAGGAAGGCAGGCAGGCAAGCAGTTGGGAGCCAGCAGTCCTGGATTGTGAGAGGGATGTCCGACTGCCCGTTTAGGCCCGATCCCACCAGGATCGGGCCTAAACGGGCAGTCAGACATCCCTCCAGGAGTCCCAGATTGGAGAGGGTACAGGCTGGGCTGAGGGACAACCCCCCGCCGTGCACGAATTTCGTGCACCGGGCTTCTAGTTCAATAATAATAATAATATACATGAAAATATGACTTCAGAGAAGGATCTCCTAAGGTAATATCGTACATTACCTTGTTAAAATGCCTGAACTACTCAAAGCAATCTATAGATTCAACACAATTTCTATCAAAGGACCAATGATGCATTTCAAAGAACTAATTTTAATTAGTAATCCAAAATTTATATTGAACCACAAAAGACCCCAAGTAGCCACAGCTATCTTGAGAAAGAAGAATGAAGTTAGAGGAATCATGCTACCTGATATCAAACTATACTACAAGGCCATAGTAGTATGGTACTGCCATAAAAACAGACATATAAGTCAATGGAACAGAAGAGAGCCCAGAAATAAATCCACTTTTATAGTCAACTAATATTTGACAAAGGAGGCAAAAACATACAATCAGATAAAGATATTCTTTTCAATAGTGATGTTGGAAAAATCAGACAAATACATACAAAAATATAAAACTAGACCACCTTCTTATACTACAAATAAGAATAAATGCATAATGGATTAAAGACTTAAAGGTGAGACATCAAACCACAGAACTCCTAAAAGAAAACAGGCAGTAACATTTTAGTATATTTTATGTTTTAAATCAATGTATTCAAAACATTCCTAAATTAAATGCAATATAAAATGTTAAATTCTATAATTATTTAACTTTCTATTAAAAGAACAGATGCTTAGTATCTTTAAACGAATTGTTTTCAATACATATTTAATATGACTCAGAATATGTCCTACAAATACAGAACTGGTTGTAAAATGCAATGATAAAAATATATAATATAAAATGTATATTATAAATCTATATGATGCTCTAGAAATTATCTGACATAATAAACAACTGTGATGCATGTTGACATTTATAACTTACTAGAGGCCCAGTGCACAAATTTGTGCATGGGTGGGGTCCATCAGCCTAACCAGTGATTGGGGTGGTGGGAGGTTGGCTGTGGGAGTGCACTGACCACCAGGGGGCAGCTCCTGCATTGAGCATCTGCCCCCTGGTGGACAGTGTGCATTATAACGACCGTTTAACCAGTCATTTGGTCATTCAGTCATTCAGTCGCTTAGGCTTTTATATATATTGATTGAATTCTGTGTATATAGAATATTTATCATAAAAATTATTAATAGGGCAAGTACAAAACATTAATAGTTCAGTCCTTTGTCATCTATCTAATATCTTCTTCAAATTCCTATTTCATAATTTTAATTAATGTATTGTGATTTATGGTACACAATTACCGGATATTTATTATTGACTTACACAATTTTATATTTTGCTATTCAATTGGCTTAGTATATAGTCAATTTACACTGGAATGACTTTTGAGCTAATGATGAATAAATAACAATAAATTAAAAGGGAGACTCAGATTTCTTTTTTAAGGACAAGAGATATTACTGCCAGAATATGATTGTAAATATCATTCCTATTGTATTTATATTGCTCCATATCATATTAATATTGAATGGCAATTTTCTTCAAAAATTGTGAATTGTGCCCAGCTATCATGGCTCAGTGGTTGAGCATCGACCTATGAACCAGGAGGTCATGGTTCCATTCTGGTCAGGGCACATGCCCAGATTGTGGGCTCAATCCCTAGTGTGGGGCATGCAGGAGACAGCCGATCAATGATTCTCTCTCATCATTGATGTTTTTATCTCTTTCTTTATCTCCCTTCCTCCCTGAAATCAATAAAATTATATTTTTAAAAAAATTGTCAATTGTTTTCTTTGGAATTTAAAAGCAAATTAAAGGAATTAGAAAATATCCAGAAGTCTCCTAGAAAGTGATCTTTAGGAATATTAATTGTCTCTTCATGTTTTCAAATGGACCAAAACCCAGTTGATGAAAAAAGTATATTGCAGGATATAGGAGGAACCAAGATGGCGGCAAAGTTAAACAACTAAACTGCTGCCGCGCACAACAATTTCAAAAATACAACTAAAAGACAAAACGTTTACCACCCAGAACCACGGAAAAGCTGGCTGAATGGTAGATTTACAACTAAGAAGGAAAAAGAAAGGAGAACAAACGCGGAAAAGCTGAGACACATCGGGTCCTCACAGCCAATTGGCCTGGAGGTCAATTCCTCCCAGTGACACCAACAACAATCAAGACTTAACTACAACAAGGCTGTACACACAGTCCACTAAGGGGTGCACAAAGAGTGTCCACCTCAGGTAACTGGGAGGCTGAGCCGTTAAACCAATAGGACACCTAGTACACAAAGCTACCCTAACCAACTCAGGGAAGCAGCAAAAATGAGGAGGCAAGGAAGAAGATCCCAAACAAAAGAAATGGAGGAGAACAAATGAATGGACATAGAGTTCAAAACTACGATTATAAGGTTTTTCAAGAATTTCATGGAAAAGGCCGATAAATTTAATGAGACCCTCAAGGATATGAAAAAGGACCAACTAGAAATTAAACATACACTGACTGAAATAAAAAATATTATACAGAGACCCAACAGCAGACTAGAGGAACGCAAGAATCAAGTCAAAGATTTGGAATACAAAGAGGCAAAGGACACTCCTCCAGAGAAGCAAGAAGAGAAGAGAATTCAGAAAGTTGAAGATAGTGTAAGAAGCCTCTGGGACAACTTCAAGCGTACCAACATCAGAATTATGGGGGTGCCAGAAGAAGAGAGAGAGCAAGATGCTGAAAACCTATTTGAAGAAATAATGACTGAAAACTTCCCCCACCTGGTGAAAGAAATAGACTTACAAGTCCAGGAAGCACACAGAACCCCAAACAAAAGGAATCCAAAGAGGACCACAACAAGACACATCATAATTAAAATGCCAAGAGCAAAAGACAAAGAGAGAATCTTACAAGCAGCAAGAGAAAAACAGTTAGTTACTTACAAGGGAGCACCCATACGATTTATCAGCTGATTTCTCAACAGAAAGTATGCAGGCCAAATGGGAGTGGCAAGAAATATTCAAAGTGATGAATAGCAAGAACCTACAACCAAGACTACTCTACCCAGCAAAATTATCATTCAGAATTGAAGGGCAGATAAAGAGCTTCAATGATAAGAAAAAGCTAAAGGAGTTCATCACCACCAAACCAGTATCATATGGAAAGCTAAAAGGTATTATTTAAAAAGAGGAAAAAGAAGAAAAAAGTAAAGATAAAAATTATGAACAACAAATACATACCTATCAACAAGTGAATCTAAAAGTCAAGTGAATTAAAAATCTGATGAACAGAATAAACTGGTGAACATAATAGAATCAGGGGCATAGAATTGGAGTGGATTGATAATTCTCAGGGGGAAAGTGGTGTCTGTGTGTGGGGTGTACAGGAAGAGACTGGACAAAATCATACACCTATGGATGAGGACAGCGGGGGGAGGTAAGGGCAGAGCGGGGGAGGGAACTGGGTGGAGGGAAGATATGGGGGGAAAAAAGGAGAAACAATTGTAATAATCTGAACAATAAAGATTTATTAAATTAAAAAAAAAGAGGAAAAAAAGTATATTGCAGGATATATACATATGCTAAACAGTAGAAAATATGTAAAAGCAGATTGTTAAGTCTAATAGAGTAACAATAATGAACAAGTTAATTTGTGTGTTTTTTTCCACAATTAAGCACCTCAACCCTTGAAATCCTCCCCATACTGTAACCAATGTCAGTCTACAATGTCAGTAACAGCATCACACAAACTTGTTTAACAATTGAGTATTTTGTTTTAAAAACACTGGGCTAAAGAACAAGATGAACTATCAAGCAAAATAGAGACTGACCATAGTCATACATAGACAAAGTGATAAATACAGAAAAACTCATGAACATAGACAACAGTGTGATGATTGCCAGTGTATAATTTTGTTAACTATAAAATTCAATAAAAAGGGGGGAAAAAGTAGGACTGGAGATGTCCCGATTATTTTTTTTCTTAGTCACCCCAAGTAGGGGTTTAGGTTTCATACCATACTGTGTGATTATTGAGTGCCATTTGTATATTTGTTTATGAATATATATAATTTTCTTATATTGGGACCTTTTAAAATACAAGTGCAGAGTAAATCCCCTCTTGCCTATATCTAAGAATACAATGCAATTGAGAAACTCCAAATCAGGTTAGAGAACTTGATGTTCAATGTTTAGTGAAACAAACAAAGAAACATGGGAAGTTAAGAAATGTTTCACAGAACATATTGAAATAAGATGTGTCAGGTTATTAATGCTATACTTCTATTTATTCCCTTTTATCCACAATTAAAGCTATGAGAAATGTTCAACTAATTTAAAAGTAAACCAAAGAGTGAAAAATGCAACATATTTCAAAGTAAAACAATGAGTGAAAAATACATTTAAGGATGGAACATTTATGTCTTGAAAGTGTTGGTGGCATTGCCCGTAGCTGAGGAAGTTGAAAAAAATCCATAACTATTTCATGACATGCAACAGAAGTCTACATACTGAGAATATTCCAGTCTGTTCATCAACCAGAGGGAATTTAAGTTTTCCATATATATTTAACAAGCTGGTTTTGATTATATATATATATATATATCTGTGTTAATTTTTCCTTTAAAATAAAGATCAAAATAAGATTTTGCCGGCCCTAAAAATTTTATATATTTTTTTTTATTCAGAAAGTTTAGTATGGTGTGATAATGCTAGTATATTCAATATTTTACAAATTTACCTATCTTGGAAATTAATAGCATAAATGATACACATACTGATATAAAATCTCATCCAATTATGGTCTTTGTAATTGTGGATGATGATTCAGAATTTAGATTGCTTCAGACAAGGCTACCATGACTTCCTACCAATCCCTGTCACTCTTGAAGGTCTCTATGCTTTTTACATGTTGAGCAAAGGATTAGTAGCCAAGAGTGTGAGACTCAAGACCAGATTCTGAGGTATCCTACATTTTTATTTGCTTTTGTAATCCTTCTTTCACAGTTCTGGTGTCTTCTTTCTTATGTGGTAAACAAGCTTCAGTTTCTGAATGATACATAACAGAATGAAGGAAATAACCCAAAGGATTAACATTTTAATGGATATAGTATTCATTAATGTTCTCCTGCTTCACACTCTGATGTAGAAATGACCATCATCCCTGCAATGACTGAATCTCACCACTCAGATTAACAGGATGCCTTCTCTCTCCTTTGTCTTCAGAGTGCTTACTCCCATGCAATGCCCGTTCTGCTTTGACCTCACTGTTAGAAATAGAAACTAGGTTCTTCCCTTTTGACCTGTGGTCGCATGAGATATTCAGGAAGACTAAAGAAATAGCCTGTTCTTCTCATCTTTTACCACTGGCACATATCATTGCCACCGGGGGTCAATATCTGCAGTGATGTTAAAGGAACAGATATGATCCTTTATGCAGAATGGCTCCTTGTCACAGGAACTTGGGAGGAAGAGGAGTTGCTTTCTCTGCCTCTACTTGGGCTACAGCAGTCAAACCTCAGGCACACCAAAAGAATCCTAAGGGCTGCTTTTATAATGTAATCCTAAAATGCTCAGGAAGACAAATGATTCACCCATTGGTGTAGCTATTTCAATGCAAACTAAGATAAAGGGTAATAAAAATTGCCTAGGAAATGGCATGTAATATACAAGCAAATAGATACATCCACTGGAAATAAAACTAATATTCCTTAACTAGACTGCTGATAGAAAGTATATTTTGATTTTAAAACAGGTATTACATATATTAAAGTACAAAAGACAAATGTGATGATAAAGCACAGAAGCTATCTTTGACTCTCTTATATTATACTAGAGGCCCAGTGCACAGACTCGTGCACAGGTGGGGTCCCTGGGCCTGGCCTGCGGGGATCGGGCCGAAACCAGCTGTCCGACATCCCCTGAGGGGTCCCGGATTGCGAGAGGGCGGTTCTCAGGTGACACACCCCAGAATTGGGCTCCCTCCTTTCTGGTTCCAGGTATGGTCACCTGAGAACCACAGCTGCCAAGTCACCGCAGCTGCCAAGTCACTGCAGCTCAGCACCTCCTGAGATGAGTGTCTGCCCCCTGTTGGTCATTGTGTGTCATAGCTACCACTTGGACGATTGAACAGTCAGATGGTCGCTTAGGCTTTTGCTATCATCATACCTAATAAAATGGTAATATGTAAATTACCATCACTCCGCTACGCCCATGATTGGGCCGGCTGGAGGCGCGGGGGGCGGGACTCAGGGTGGCCAATTGGCTCGCGGTAGGAGCGGGGGGCTGGGACTCGCGAGTCCCCGCCCCCCGCTCCTCCCGCTGGCTTAAAAGGCCCGCGCTGCTTAGGCCGGCGCTGCGGAAGACGCTGGTGGCGGAACTCGGGGTGGCCGATTGCGTGGCTGCTGGCACCAGTTTTCCGCCAGCAGCAGTTTTCCTCTGGCCACCCGCCCGATCGGAGCGCCTCCCGATCGGAGTTCCTCTCAGGGTGGCCGATCGTGCTGGCGGGAGGTGCTCTGATTGGCGGGTGGCCAGAGGAAAACTGCTGCTGGTGCTGGCAGCCAGGTGAAGGAAAAGTCTATTGCACAAAACTTCGTGCAATGGGCTCCTAGTATATGTATAAATAAGCTCACTAGTAACTCTGAACAAAGAAGTGCCAGGTCCAAATAATAATATAAATAAAGTCTTCACTCATCTGAATTCAGCTACAAGGAACTACAGTGCAGCTGGGTAAGGCCCACAGCATCTGCTGAGAATACAGATTACAAGTTGAAGATTTCAGGAGGATCATTTTCTGGATCAATGCAAATTGCATCTATTCTCCTCCTTCAAGCTGGGCAATTTTACACCCCTAAGCCTAGTGTATCTCTGTTCCAGTCAAGTGCTCTATTTCTACATCTGGTCAGAGATACATAGCCCATAGAAGGAAATAGTGGATAGCAGATTCAAGGACAAGCACAGTGGCAGCAGTAAGACAGAAATATGCTTGGAAGCATTGACTGTCAGTAAATCAATAGAACTATATTTTAACAAGTTTCTTCCCATCATTTCTTTTAGAAACAATAGGAAATAAATGGCTCTTACTGTCATAAGGAATTTAGGAGACCTAAATTATTATGCTAAATTTCTGTTATAGTTTAAGACTTTATAAAAAGGCAGAGAGAGAGAGATTCAGAAATGTATCCAACATTTTGAACTAATACACTTAATCAGTTACTTTTAATATTTGACCAAACATTTGTTTGTATTTCACCTCATTTAGAAAAGAAGTCATATTTTATTAAAACTTATTTGAATTGCAAAATGCCTATCATCCATAATGTAGTCTTTTATCAGCCTTCAGAAACAATTTTTAAAATTACTTTATTTTAATTATATTAATATTTTAAATCTGCTAAATTATCAGACATAAACATGTTCTTATTAATCAGCCTGATTCTTGAATTGAGTGCTATCCTGTCTCTTAACTCTATCCTTCAGTTGTAGAAGTTAAGAAAAATATATTGAGGGTAATATTTCCTAAGAAAATCTCAGAGTAAAATGAATTCATTTTCTTTGTATTAAGAGCAATTAGAAATATAATACAATTATTGTGTTCAATACTTAAAATAATATTAAGTAATAATGTTCATGGTTCCTTTATTTTTGTTTATGCAAAAGTCATACAAAATATGTCTGATTATTATTATGTAAAATTACAATAACAGGAACTATCTAAATACCTGTTAAAATATGCAAAATCAATATTTATGTTACAATAATTGATAATCTAAGAAAAAATATAAAACATATTCAGTTGCGACTACTAAAATCATTTGCGAGCTATGTGATATTGGGTTTTAAATGTTGAGAAATACTTGTAAACCTATTTCAATTCAATTCACAAGCAATTACCAAACATATCCTATTTACTGGGCACTGTATTAGATGCTAGGGAATTAAAAATGAATAAGGCCTGGTCTCTGCTCTGAGGCAATAACAGTCTTATGCAATGCAGACACAAATAGCTGGCCATTATAAAAGACGATGAGTTCAATAGCAGAGATATGTATTAAGGCTTTGGAAAGACAGGTAAGGGGAAATTATCTCTATGAAAATAAGATATACCATAGAAAAGAGGTAGCTTTTGTACATGGGATAATTTAATGTTTTAACCAAATGGTATTCTAGTATATGTTTGTATGTTGCAAAATGAATGTTTAAGCAATTTTTAAATAAACTGTATATAGTACTGTATAAGTTACTATGAAACAGTTACGATGACAGTTAAATTTGAATTTAGATGAAAAGCAGTAGCGAAGTATATTTTTGATTAAGAGATTGACATGAATGCACCAAAAATAAAAACAAAAGTATGCAAAAGTCGTAGAACATATAATTCAAATTAATAAAGAGTGTTAAAGAGTATTAAACCCTTACTTTTATAATAAAACAAAAAGGTAGTTAAGTGATGTTTAAACAATTTAAGTAAAAGATGAGGAAGCTCTGGTACTGTTCATGAAGAAAATCTAGATAAAAAGATTAAATATAATGTATAGAAAATTTCTAAAAGTAAATTATGGGTCTTAGAGGAGGCATATAAAGATGAGCAAAGCAAAAACTACTAAAACGTTTTTAGTCTAGAATAATAGAAATAAAAGATGACACAATCTAAAAATATTTTACATTTAATAAGATTATGAATCTGGGAGTAAAATAAAATGATTTCATATTTAGGCACTGACAGATATTACCCAGAAACATGTCTATAGGCAATGTAGAATGAGAGTCCACATGAGAGATCATTAAATACAAATATGTGAAAGTCATCACATTAGTATAACTATATTGATTTCTAGGCATGATAATTGGTACTGTGTTGGAGGGACCAGAGTATAATGAGAAAACAGTGTGAAACCAAGATGAAGGATTCATGCTTTTTTATAACCTTTCATTAATATTTTCTTTTTATTTCAGGTAATTCTTTTTTTTAATTTAATTTACTGGGGGTAATATTGGTTCACAAAACCATATAGGTTTCAAGCATAAAACTCAACAAAACATGATCTGCACACTGTATCATGCACCCATTGCCCAAAGCAAGGTCTCTTTCCATCCCATTTATCCTCCCTTTGTGGAAACACACAGACCTTCATTCCCCTTTCCCTCTGGCTATTACCACACTGTTGAAGAAAGAATGATAAGAAGAAGCAGAGGTAGAACATAGATCATAGTATAAAAAAGCAGATAAACACTGTTATGGACATTTAGCTTTCTGGCATTGAAATATGACCCATAGCCATGCAAAAACAAACAAACAAACAAAGCAAAATAAAAAATTAAAACCAAGATTGAGACAGTCATTCTAATTCCACTAAATTATCCTTGGCTTGGGAGCTTGTGAGTCTCTAGTAAACTCTGTAAACTCACTCTGCAAATTTCCCACCAATTTGTATGATAATCTAGGTCATAAAGATAATTAAATTCCATTAAGGCCTCAAACTCCTGTCCAGTTTATTAACTCAGTGCCTTCCTTAAAAAATACAATGATATTTTTTAACCCTAAAAGTAAGCCTGTTATGCTGTCTTAAGTGCAAAGTTGTTCATTTTATTCATAATTTATAGTCACTTTAAAGTATTTTTAAGGAAAGTTTAACTTTAATCAAGTTTTTCTATATCTCTTCAATAAAATGTAATCCACCTTCTCAGGGAGAGAAAAATTATAATTTGACAATGACAATTTGACAATGTAATTGGTTCCACCAGCCATTTCACACAAATAGTATGATTTCAGACAATGGAAATAACCAAGGGTAAGCATGTTAATGATTGGAAAGACATGCAAATAATCTTATAATTCTATTGATTGTGTCCAAGACACTGATAAAGAGAATGAAGCCACATGTTTTCAACTGGCCAAACAATGACTAGTAGGACTTCTTAGACATTCCTAAGAGAGAAAATAATACACTTAGAGACATCTATCTATATAAAAGCCTAAGCGACTGTCTCACCGTTAGACCGTCCGAGCAGTAGCTATGACCCGCACTGACCACCAGGGGGAGGATGCTCAATGCAGGAGCTGCAGTTCTCAGGTGACACACCTGGGACCAGAGAAGAGGGAGCCCAATTCCAGGGTGTGTCACCCGAGAACTGCCCTCTCACAATCTGTGACCCCTCAGTGATGTTGGAGAGCAGGTTTTGGCCTGATCCCCACAGGCCAGGTCAAGGGACCCATCTGCCGGAGGGACCCTGCTCACTCTGCAGAGCCATGGCGCTGCCCCAGCTGTGGCTTGCTGGGGAGGGACCACAGGAGGTTGGCTCTAGGGCATGTCTGGCCTGTCTTGCCCAGTCCCGCCCCGCCAACCACCTTCTAATTAATTTCCTTTCAATATGCACGAATCCGTGCACTGGGCCTCTAGTACTAAATAATAGAAAGTTAGTAGGATGAAAAACCAGTAAGATGTAGTTGTCTAGATGCCTAGTTATCAAGTTAAATTTCTGAATAAGAGCTCTCTAACGAATTACATGTTCTTATCACTATAAACTAAGTATTAATTTAATTGTTCAAACCTGAAGCAGAAGAGGGGAATATAGATGAAAGATATTAAGAACATGAGGAAAGAAATAAGTGGATTTAGAATTTGTGTAACTCTTCCTTAAAAAATGAATAGATACTACCTCAGCTCCATCCTTAAGTTATTGGTAAAATAGATTAAAATACTTCAATAAATGACTGTGTTAGGAGAGAGGTAATGGAAATCTTTTACATCATAATTAACAAGACAGTCCAAATCCATGAGCATAGAGAAACACTGGAACAAGTAGTTATCTTTTTAAATGGTGATTTTTAATAGGATTCTGATTTGGGGGCATGTTGATAATGTCTTGTATCTTTACTAGGGACTCTTTGTAGGCATAGATTCAATTTGTGAGATGTCATCAGACTTTAATCTATTATCTGCTCATTTTCTTGTGTGTATAATTTACTTCTAATAAAAAGGGTTTATTGTGTGTGTGTTTTTGTTGTTTATAAGGGAAAAACAATTATGTCCATATCACCTGAAAGTCTAAGGTTCTGTGTAACGGAAGCCTCAAAACAGAGACTAAAAGCATACGACAGACTTTTTATTTCCTGTTTGATTAATGTTCGTAAGGAGACTCAGCCCGGCTGGGGAAAAAGAGTAAACACATGCCACTGAATGACAGTTGCTTAGACACTGATCTGTTTTTATCGATGAGAGAATTTACAAGGTATATATAGGTATTATTGTAACATTTTACACAATGAGGATATCCTCTTTAAATAGTCACTGCAATATGGAATCAAATGTTTTTAAATAAAAAGACTAGAAAGACAGAGACAACTGACCGAGAGCACAGAATCCACAGAGCAGATGGCACGTTTTAGAGGCATCTTGTACATAAGGAAAGTGCCATTTTTATATGACATTAAAATGTGGTGATATTCTTTTTCAGTTCATTTTGGTGTAAAAGGTTTCTTAAGGTTCAGGTCTACAATTATAGATAGAAAAAGTTTATCTGAGGTATATAATGAATCTTGATAAAAAGGGTACTAACCAACACAATATTATACCAGAGGAACAAAGTTAGACTACCTAAGTTCAAGACTTACTATTAAGATACAGTAGTCAAGATAGCGTGGTGTTGGCAAAAGACTACACAAATAGGTCAATGGTACAAAATAGAGAGCCCAGAGGAGCAAAGGGGCAATACAATAGAGGAAAAATAATCTTTTCCAGAACTTTGCTGGACCTGGCCAGTGTGGCTCAGTAATTGAGTGCCAACCTATGAACCAGGAGGTTGCAGTTCGATTCCAGGTCAGAGCACATGGTGGGGTTGCAGGCTTGGTCCTCAGTGTTGAGCATACAAGAGGCAGCCGAGCAATAATTCTCTCTCATCATTGATATTTCTAACTCTCTCTCTCTCCCTCTCCCTTCTTCTATGAAATCAATAAAAATATATTTTTTTAAAGAAACGGTGCTGGAACAACTAGATATCCACATCCCCTCTAAAAAAAAAAAGAATTTAGATATAGACTAAACACCCTTTACAAAATGAATCACAGACCAAAATGCAGAACTATAAAACTCCTAGAAAATAACATAAGAAAGCCTACATGACCTCAGGTATGGTAATGACATTTAGGTACAACATCAATAGTACATTCCACTTCATTAAAATTTAAAACTTCTGCTCTGTGAAAGACAATATAAAGAGAATAAGAAAAACCACAACCTGGGAGAAAACATTTCCAAAAGACACATCCTGTATAAAATATTATATAAAATATGCAAAAAAGTTTAAAACTCAATAACACAAAATAAACATTAAAAAATGGGCCAAAGACCTTAAATGACACCTCACCAAAGAAGTCTACAGAGGTCAAATTAACATGTGAAAAGAAGCTATAAATCATATTTTATCAGAGAAATGAAATAGCAATACCCACCTAATAGAATGGCCTGAATGAACACTGTCAATACCAAATGCTAGTAAGGTTATGAATGCAAAACAGTATAGCCTATTGGAAAGAGATTCTGGTGGTTTCTTACAAAAGATTCTTGGTATTTATCCAAAGAAGTTGAAAATATGGCCACACAAAAACTACACAATGATGTTTATTGCAGTTTTATTTATAATTTGAAAGCAACCAATATGTCCTTCAGTAAGTGAATGAATAAATAAGCTGTGTTACATACATACATTGGGATATTTATTCACCGTACTTTCCAGCATATAAGACGACTGGGCGTATAAGATTTTCCTGAGTTAAAAAGTCATTTTATATGCCGGAAAATACGGTATATTGGACTATATTGATGGGATTAGATATAATGGATTAGATATATTGGACTACCATATTTTCCGGCATATAAGATAACTTTTTAACCCAGGAAAATCTTATATGCCCAGTTGTCTTATCTGCCGGAAAATACGGTATTTTGTATTTATCTTTATTACTCAATGTATCACATATGTCCCCCTTTTTTTTCCCATTGATTCCCTCCACTTGACACCTGCCCCCCAGGCCTTCACCACACTGTCTGTGTCCATGGGTTACACATACAAGTTCTTTAGTTAATCTCTCCCCACCCCATACCCCCCAGCCCCACCTTATTTAGGACTAAAAAGAAAAGTTATCAAGTCAGAAAAACACATGAAGAAATCTTAAATACATGCTACTAAGTGAAAGAAACCAATCTGAAAATGCTACATACTGTATAATTTTAACTATATCACATTTGAAAAACAGTAAAATTAAAAAGATCAGTGTTGTCAGGGATGAGGGGTCAGGTATGAATAGGCAGATCACAGAGGACTTTTAGGGCAGTAAAAACACTCTGAATGATATTACACTGAGTGGCCAGATTATTATGATCTCTGAACGCATAATAATCTGGCCACTCAGTGTGTGTGTGTGTGTGTGTGTATATATATATATATATATATATATATATATATATATATATATATAAGGCCAGGTGCATGAATTTGTGCATGGGTGGGGTTTGGCCAGCCTGGCCAGGGGGAGGGGACAAGGGCAGTTGGCCGGCCTGCCTGCTGGTCGAACTCCTGGTCGAGGGGACAATTTGCATATTAGCCTTTTATTATATAGGATATACACTGAGTGGCCAGATTATTATGCATTCAGAGATCATAATAATCTGGCCACTCAGTGTATAATGATGAATACATGTATTTATATATAGGGTGTCCCAAAAATGTATACACACTTTAACAGCTGATACTCAATTTTAAAAATGAAATGTATTTTAATAAATAAGGCCTTTATAATTATTCAAAAAGTGTATAAACATATATAGATATAATTTAATGTATATCAGATATGGAATTATCAAAAACTGATTAGAAATAAGAAAAAATGTCTAATCAAATGTGGTTAAGAATTCTCCATATTTCCTAAAAAGTGAAATTATAAATTTATACCATATATGAATGTATATTATTTATGCATTAGCCTATTGACTCAATACTTTAACAAATTTTTTAAATCTAGTCTGTGTCATGGTTTGCAGAAACATTAGTAAGTAAAATATATACAATTCTTGTCTTTATGGAACTAATTGTCTGATGAAGAAGATGACTAATTGAGAAATATAATAAATGAATGTAGTTGGAACAAATGGTATGAATTATATACAAAATGCTGTGCAGAAGCATACTTGGGAGATGAAAGGTATTGATGGCTTCCTTGATGAAGAGAACCCTGTGGCCTAAAAGATGAGGGAAGAGAGGAGCTGATGCATTTGATGGCACACTCAGGGGAGGTGGCAGGGCAAAGGCAGTACAATTTCCCTGGTCCCACAGTTCTAAAGATGGCCAGAGGCTGACTATATTAAATGCTCATATAAACCTCTTGAAAGGATTTGAGTAGTATCCTAGCTCTAAAACCTGAAAATTATTTTTATCCTCATAAAAGAGCATTTAATGGGTCAAACTGCACTCTAAAATCCTTGTGTTGACATGGCGATTATTATGCTAAGTGAAATCAGCCACAGAGAGATAGACAAAAACCATATGATCTCACTTATATGTAGAATCTAATGAACAAAATAAACTAACAAAACAGAACCAGAGGCATGGATACTTGGCAGATTGACAGAGGTGAGAGAAAGGGGGATTGGCGGGGGGAGGGGGGAATTGGATGAAAGAAGATATATCTGCATAGCCCATGGACACAGACAACAGTATGGTGATGGCCAGAGGCAGGGGTATGGGGCGGGGTGGGGGGTGTTGTGTGGAGCTGAGTAAAGGGCAGCGGGAAATGGGGGACATCTGTAATAGTTTCAACAATAAAAAAAAATTTTAAAAAGGGAAAATCCTTGTTTCTTAAAGGGCACGGAGACGGAGGTAGAAAGACTTTTAGAGGCTGGAGTGGAAGGAATGAAAGTGCACATGGTGTAGAAGCAACTAGACAGTTCCAGATTATTCAAGGTTTGTGGACTATCTGCCTGACATTATTTTATCTTAGAAATGGGCAGCAGTAAATGGTTTTAAGTGTGGGGGTCACATAATTCTGTGTATGTTGAAGTCAGTGAAGATTTGTTCTCAAGCTTGGGTAAGTGGAAATGAAGTGAGCTGTAGGAGGTTTGCATAGAAGCCGGGGTCAGAAAGTGTGTTAGATTTGATTAGGGAGATGGGGTAGAAAGCCAGGGAAGTGGAAGGATTTGAAAATCTCAGTGCGATGGTGGTGAGGTATACAGGTGCAATCAGTACCACTCCTACTTTTCAGCTTTTCTGATTGAAAGAGGATCCAATTTGTGGGGGAAGAGCATGGGACTCTCTGAGGCCAGACTAAAATGAGCCACCACCTCCTCACTTCCTCCTGGAGGTGCTCTTGTGGAGTCTGGATGGAGGACTCGGGAGGTTGGTGAAGGCAGCCTGCAAAGGCTGAAAGGTTGGCCTGGTTGATTGAAAGGCCTTCCACTTTTAACTGTTCATGATACTATAACAGAGATATTTTTACTGTGTAAGAAAAATGAAATAAAATGAGACTAAGAGGATTTATTCAATTTGAAGTTTGGCTTCTGTTACCTGTATTCTCTTTACTCTTTTGCTTTCTTTAACTTACTTTCTTTTTGATTAAGGTATCACATATATGTCCTTACCCCCTGTAGCGCACCGCCCCCCCCCCCCCCCCCCCCCGCCCGACACTCAGATCAACCAAAGGACTTGTATGCATGCACATAAGCCTAACCAATGGACACTGACACCGGGGGGGGTCGGGGGGGGAGTGAGGGCATTTAACTTACTTTCTAACAATTACTAGGAAGAGTGCTATTCTAAATCAGAACCATGTGCAGCTGTGAGTATATTGTGAGATTTAACCACTGTGTTTGCTGACTATGCCAATCATATCTTCAAAGCAAAGGCAGTTGTAAGATTCTGAAAATAAAGACTTGCTCCAGTTTCTCTAATTCTTTGGCCAAGGTTTCTTTTCTTTTTTCCTCAGCAATAAAAGCATTAGCCTGTTCCTTCTGTTATTGTCATGTTTTAGTGGCTTTGGAATTAGTTTGCAAGACCAAATAAGACTTGGAAAAAACTTTATCTTTATCACAACATAATAATGGAAAATATAATAACTTTTGGAGGAGAGATGTCATCTTAAAACTGATATCCTTTGTTGAGTGAATGGCATTATTTATGAAATATCCTTTTGCACAATTTAATACTTTCTATATACTTCTCTCAAAGAGATTTTTTGGTGTGAAAATACAAGTGAGGTTTATATTTGTACAGTCCATGGAATGAGCTATTTACATTTAAATGTCCTCATAGCCTACCCAAAGATCTCACTGTGCTGTTTTAAAACAGTTATTTTCTTGGAATGTATCTAGAAGTGGAACATCTTGCTACAAAAACTGTCTAGCTTCATATTATCCTTTAACACTTCCCTGTAACAATATGCTCTCAAGGCCAACTTTGGAAGATTTCTTCCTAAAGGAGAGTGGGACACTAGGGTAATTCAAATTATATCCAATATATTATTTAAAAGTAAATTATGCTTATGATTTCTAACTGATTTCTAAAAATACTAAAACGTATAAATGGAACCAAGGTGGTTATGATATTATAAGAAACGAGAGGCCCGATGCACAAAATTTGTGCACTGGAGGGGTGGTCCCTTAGCCCGACCTGCGCCCTCTCACAGTCTGGGAGCCCTCGGGGGATGTCCAACTGCCAGCTTAGAAGTGGGCCTAAGCTGGGAGTCAGACATCCATAGCACTACCACAGAGGCGGTAGAGGCTCCCACCACCGCCGCTGCGGTTGCCAGCTGTGAGCCCAGCTCAGGGCTTCTGGCTTAGTGGTGCTTCACCTGTGGGAGCACACTGACCACCAGGGGGTAGCTCCTGCATTGAGCATCTTCCCCCTGGTGGTCAGTGTGTGTTATAGCGACAGGTTGGTCCACTGTTTGGTCAATTTGCATATTATATAGGATAATATTGACATCCTTATTTTCTCTTTTGAAGTGTCATTTTGTATTAGATTTTTGTGCCCATTGCAGAAGTTGAGAAACTTCTGTTAGAAAGGCAGTATCAGAGTAAGAGGGGTAAGAATCCTAGGTCTGAATGCCAGCTCAAACATTTAGAGGTTTTGTAGGTAACTGCTGTAAATCCCATATCCTATAAATGGTAATAAAATGACCTTTTGCAAAGGGTTACTTCAAGGAGTTCCTGAAATAGAGTAATATGTATTTCTTATTATGATTAACAGAGTGGTTGCTATAGACTAAATACTTATGTCCCTTCCCCCAAAATTCATATGTTGAAACCTAATCTCCAATAAGATACAAACCCTGCTACTGTTAAATTAGTTTATGTGTGTGTGCACACATGTGCATACATTTCCAGTTGAAAGGGAAAATGTGAATTAAATACTGAAATTGTTGTATGAGGAATGGAAAACACTCTCTAAATTACTGTTGGATTTGCTATGTGAATAAAATTTATAACCAAATCATTTAAGTGTAAAATGTATAATGTTATCAAATTTAACTGCTATCTAATTTAACTTCCAGAATCTGTGATCTTTTAGAGCTGAAGGAAAACTGTGGTATCTCTGAAAATAATGGTGCACTTTAAAATGTACTGGTCTTTCCATGGCTGGGTGGTCCAGTTGGAGCATCATGACATACACCAAAAGCTTGAAGGTTTGATTTCTGGTCAGGGCACATACCTAGGTTTCAGGTTCGATCCCCAGTCCAGTCACATGCAGGAGGCAATTGATCAATATTTCTCTTACTCTACCTTTCTCTTGCTAAAAAAATCAATTAAAAAAAATCCTCAGGTGAGAATTTTAAAAAATGCATTGGTCTTAGTTATTTTTCAGGCTTACATTTGTCAAGAAACTGCTACAGATAGGCATGATTTCTCCAACATCAATTAATTTTTATTGAATAACCACAATATGATATTTTATTTTCTAATTTAAATGCCAGATATTTAAAGACCAGAATTTATTAACCTGTCTAGTATTTAATAGCCTTCAATCAAATTTTTAAACAATGGTTGGATGGTTGGATAATCCTATCTAATAAAAGAGTAATATGCAAATTGACCATACCTCTGCTACACCCACAAACCACGCCCACCAGCCAATCAGGAGCGAGTATGCAAATTAACCCAACCAAGTTGGCTGTGGCCAAGGAGCAAGCATGAGGCTTGGGTTTCCCCAGCATTGGAGGAAACCAAGCTTCCCCGCACACTCTGGCGGGCCATGGACTCTACTCAAGGCTACAAAGTTTTAATTATAGAAGATAAATAAATCCCAACAAAAATGGCTGGGGCCACGGAGTGAGCAGGAGGCTTGGGTTTCCCCGGCGATGGAGTTAGCCAAGCTTTCCACCTGCCCTGGCCTTTGCTCAAGGCTACAAAGTTTCAATTATAGAAGATAAAGAAATACCAACAAAAATGGCTGTGGCCACTGAGCGAACAGGAGGCTTGGCTTTCCCCAGCGATGGAGGAAGCCAAGCTTCCTGCACACCCTGGCAGGCTAAGGCCTCTGCTCAAGGCTACAAAGTTTCTATTATAGAAGATAAATAAATCCCAGATACCAGGGCCTCTGCTAGGGTCGCGAGGGGGCGTGGCCGGCCTGCAAACCACCACAGGCCCCTCACCAACACCGCCCCATGCCCCAAGGGAACCCCCACCCTGATTCAGTACACCCTTCAGGGCAAACCAGCTGGCCCCCACCCATGCACCAGGCCTCTATCCTATCTAATAAAAGAGAAATATGCAAATTGACCGTCACTCCAACACACAAGATGGCTGCTCCCTTGTGGTCAAAGATGGCTGCCCCCATGTGGACACAAGATGGCCACCACAAGATGGCCAGCAGGGGAGGGCAGTTGGGAGGGATCAGGCCAGCAGTGGAGGGCAGTTGGGAGCGATCAGGCCAGCAGGGGAGGGCAGTTAGGGGGGGGCGACTGGGCCAGAAGAGGAGGGAAGTTGGGGGTGACTGGGCCTGCAGCGAAGGGCAGTTGGGGGGGACCCAGGCCTGCAGGGGAGAGCAGTTGGGGTGGAACCAGGCCAGCAGGGGAGGGAAGTTAGGGATGACCAGGCCTGCAGGGGAGGGCAGTTAGGGGTGACCAGCCCTGCAGAGAAGGGCAGTTAGGGGCAATCAGGCTGGCAGGGGAGCAGTTAGGCATCAATCATGCTGGCAGGGGAGTGGTTAGGGGGTGAACAGGCTGGCATGCAGAAGTGGTTAGGGGCAATCAGGAAGGCTGGCAGGCGAGCAGTTGGGAGCTAGTAGTCCTGGATTGTGAGAGGGATGTCTGACTGCCCAGTGAGACATCCCTTGAGGGGTCCCAGATTGGAGAGGGTGCTGGCTGGGCTGAGCGACACACACCCCCATGCACAAATTTCATGCACCGGGCCTCTAGTGATAGTTATAAAGAGCTACGTAAGACTAAATTGAAATTATACTTTTTAAAGCAAACTAGTCTAAACTCAACCTTTCATGAAAAACTAGGCAAAAAAGTTTGTAAAGTGTTTCATTTACCTTTCTTTGGAAATAAATACATTTGCTTTCTCTTGTTTTACATTCAAAATGATAATATGGATTTAATTTGATTACTTTTAATTGAACTTGCATTTCATTTAATTGCTGGTAATTAAAATAGTATTCAAGTCTGATAGTCAAGTCTTAATTGATTCTGTCATAAAGATAAATTTAAAACGCTTTATAAAGTTGCATTAGCTATATGCAATTTTCCTTTAAAAAATAAGCAGAAATATCATTTTATAAAGAACCATCTAAACTTAAATGTAGCTTTAATAAGTGACATATGTTAAATCTATAAAAAAGCAGAATTTATAAAAATAAAGAGTGAAAGTTTGGTTACCAGTGGAAATAAGACAGATGTTGTTTTGCATGGAGGTAAACACTTGCAACTTGTAGATAAATAAGTCCTTGATAGCTAATGCACAATATAGTGATTACAGATAATGCTGTATTATAAATTTGCTAGGAAACTAGATCTTATTTATTCTCACCACAAAAAAAAAGAAATGATAATTAAATGACCTGATGAGGTGCTAGCAAATGCTACATTGGCGATCATATTGTAATACATAAATGAATCAAAATAAGATGTTGTACATCTTAAAGTTACAAAGTGTTATATAGTAAATATATTTTAATAATAAAATAAGTCCTCACCAAATCATAGGAAATGTGTAATTCATATGAAAACAACATGACAGATACAAAGTTACAAAAAAGCAAGTTAACTTTTTCTGATGTCATTTCATGAGCAATATTTGTGTTGCCAACATTTACCCATCACATAATATATTTACAAACTTTGTAGTTTACAAAATTTTTTTTATCTCATATTATCTCAATAGAAACAAACAACAACAAAGTACCCTAAACAGTGAGAAGAGTAGCAAGAAAATGGAGTTCAGAGCTGGTAAGTGGATTGCCAAGAGCAAAAACCACAAAAACAAAAATAAAAAAACAAACAAACAAACAAAACACCTGCCAGAGAGAGCATTTATGGAGGACATTTATGGAGGTTAAAGTGATAATTCCTTCATAGTCCAAATTTGAGTGTGCATTCTTGTTCTATGATGTAACTAGCTGTGTGACTTTGGACAATCATTTAAATATTCCCATGTTTACTTTTATCTTTAAAATGCTTTTTTTTTTTAAATTGAATTTATTTGGGTGACAATAGCCAAGATTTGGAAATAGCCCAAGTGTTTATCAGTAGATGAGTAGACAAAAAAGCTGTGGTACATTTACACAATGGAATACTACTTGGCTGTAAAAAGAAGGCAATCCTACCTTTGAGGCAGCATGGATGGACCTGGAGAGTATTATACTAAGTGAATTAAGCCAGTCAAAGAAAGACAAATGCCATGTGGAATCTAATGGGCAAAAGAAAGTAACTAATGAATATGTATTAAAAAACAAACAAACACATTAACTCATAGAACTTTTGGAGACACTGGGTATAATAAAATATATAAATGGCTCATGCATTGAGATCAGTAAATATTACTTCCCTAGCTGTGGGTATAATTCACTTTTTTCAAAAACCTTTTGAAACCAGGCTATATTAAAGCTTACTAAATAGCATGCTGATGCTATTAAGAAAAAATGTAGCACTAAATGACAACATTAATTTTAAGGCTGGGTCTATCTTCATAATGCATTACTTTGAGCCAGTTATTCTGGTATGTTTCTTCATCTTTGTAATGGGAATAATAAATCCTACCACATATAGTTATGGATACATATGTCAGAGTATATTTGAAAAAAATAAGTAAATTGAAATTATTAAGCAAATACAAAGTCTAAAATATTTTACACAGAATTGATATCAGTATTTATTGGAAGTCTCTCAAGGCTAATTTGTAAGCATTTTCATATACATTTTCCTTTAACCCACATTGCTTTTATTTCTCATTTAATGATGAGAAACAGATTTCAAAAGGGAAAACAACATGTGCAAAGTCTCTCCTGCACTGGCATGGAGGGCCTTGAGTCCCTTCCTTTTTAGGACTCTGAAAAACCTACTTGTTTTTGTGGAAAACCAGCTTCTGGTTTTAAGAGTTACAATTAGCATTATTGAATTGTTTGTTCTGTTTTACACCCTTTGTTTTCTGTTAGCAGAGTAAATATTCTGATTCCAAGGAATAACAGGGATTTCTCAAGTGTAATTTGCTCATGACAGTATGAAATAACCATGCTTTACTCTTCTCCTTAACCTCTGACTTTGTTACAAAATACCTCATTACAGACAGCAGAGATCAAAGATAGATTTCTTATTATCTCAGTCCTATGTCATTGTTTAGAGACAAATTACTTGGGTTCCACCTGCAAATAGTATAAAGATCAGTCACAAGAAATTGCAAGGGCCAAGAAATTGGTTACTTTTCTGAGCTTATTACTCTTACATTGAGATACTGGGTTAAGAACCATTTATTGCTTGATTTGGTGATCATTAGTAATATTTATATAAACTTTCCTTTGACAGGTTCATTGTTTCTAACACACTTTTTTCTTATTGCATATATTTCACCAAATCATAGGAAATATAAAGCAACTATGGCAACATCCATATTTATAATCCCAAGTAAAGTAAGATGAAACCATACATATTTAAAATTCTGATAATTATATACTGTTAATTTATTACATAACAAAACATCATTAGAGAAAAATTAATACACATTCTTCTAAATTAAGTCATGTTTAAACCAGGCATACATTTCTGCAGTATCTATATACGTATTTTGTTTAAAATCACAAGATATAACTTAAAGTAGAGAAAAATAGAGGTTAACCAATAAAAAAATAAATAAAACCAAAAATAGACATCTTGTGAGAACAGAATTTGAACTTGAATTGGTATTTTAGGCTTGTTTTCTTTGCATTTTAAAAAATACATTTCCTTTCACACTCAGGTCGTGGCATTACTTACCAATCTACAAATGTCTCCCAGTCTATTAGGCAGAAAATCTTGTTCCTAGAAGACTGTCTTAATACTCAGAACCAAACATAACCCAAGGCATATCATCCTATTTGAAAAACTGAAATAGCCATACTTTCCTTTCAGAGGGAACTTCCAAGTCCACTTTTAAACCATCGTTAGCATAGATACCACTTTGAGATCGAGATGACAAAAAAGGATCTGCTTTCCAGATAAATGCTATGCATGCTGAACAAACCCCACTTCATGTGCATACAGTAGCAGGGGGACATTTGTACTGCCTGAAATCAGTTAAGTCTGTTACACTTGATATTGGATATGGAAAAGAGAAAATAAACCACACCCACACAATGAAAAAATTAGATAGATAAATACTGACAATGAGAGCCTGTGGAGTGTTCACATTGCTCTGTCTACATGTCCTCTTCCTTAGAATTCTCAAAACATTCAAGAACTTCTCAATTTTCTCTCATTTTACTTTCCCAAGCCTCACAGTCTTCCGTGGCTCATCCAAACTTTGAATGAACAGACATTCTCCTAATGCTGTGTTCTAGTGACTTCTACCAGAGTCAGAAGTCAAGTTTTCAGTCAGCTATGCAAGAAGAGAGATTCTTGCTCCTTACATTAAAATTTGGTTTACGAAGGGCTTGGCTAAAGCGTTTGTCCCACATTGACAAGGTAGTAGTGTTCCTTGTGTTATAAGAGGATGAATTCCTACGTTTAGAAGCGTTGCTCCAGCTCTCTGAATCTAGACAGGCATCTGCATGTGGGTGTTAACTTGTCACTCAAAAAACCATCAAATTCACTCTTCGCAAACTACTTCAAAAGTCAGAGTGACAATTTTTAAAAAGCCTGTACAAGCTATTACTGTTTCCACTTCTGTAACCACCTCCAATAAAGCTGAGTGCGATGATGAGCAATGCTTAGGTGAGCAAGTTGTGTATATTCAAGTTTTTAAAAATCTATGCATCAATTATCATTTTTTTCCAAATATTGAAGTGGCATTTTTAAACTGGTTCACCCTTAAATTATTAATTTCTACACTTAGTATCATGCATTAATCAAATATGTAGTCTATATTTTCCATAGGATAAATATATGTGCCCAATGATATATGTCTTAGTAATCAAAACAAAATGTGTGAATTACTTGACTGGATTTTGCTTAAACATTGAAGCACAGATTGTCTCTGACAAAACTAAATAAAACCAACTTTCTCATGAGAAATTTTACTTAGACTAAAGACTACTTGCAGTATTTCATCAGTGGATAATTTCTAAAATACCAACTGAAAGACTATATTGTCCAGCCACCCACTCTTCTTGTCAGACCTATTAGTTTAAAGGAATTAACACACACACACACACACACACACACACACACACACACACACACACACACGTAATATTATGCTATTTCTAATTCTATGGTGTTTGTGAAATGATGTATTTTAAAGTAAATGAGAAAAGTTTCTACATAAGCATTGTGTCAGTTTCTGGTAAGACATCTATAGCCTTGTCATGGAAATATGATTGGAAAATTAACATTAACAATTAAAGATGTATGGAATTCTGAGTGAAATAAATACACATAAATAGTTTCCCAATATTAATAAACTTGTTAAGGCCTTTCTTTTGTTTGTAAAGGCAGTACCGTCTAAACTTTCACTTGTTAAATTTGTTATGTATGCAAATATATCTGTTATTAAGATGATGAGCTAGAAAACATATATATTGAATATTCACATTTACCCCTGTTCATTTCTGAATTCTCACTAAAATGAAAGTAAAGGAACAAAGAGTTGTAAGTACACAAGAATCTAAAGAAACTAGGAACAAATGAGAGAAGTATATACAATTTGAGAAGATAGAAATGGAATGAACAGGTGATAGTTGTATTAGTGACAAAAGTCAAAGAAAGTTTCCAAAGGGACAGACAACGGGTATAAATATAGTGCATATTAAATATCATTTGGGCATTGTAACAGCAACAGTGGAAGCTAAATGACAAAACAGGAAAAGGCCTTCTAATTCTAAGGAAAAGTAGATTCCAATAGAAAATTGCATATTGGACAAAATTATTTAGCAAATGTGGAGATAAAAGACATTTATGAGCCCTGGACAGTGTGCTAAGTGGTTAGAGCATCGGCCTATGTACCAAAGGGTTATGGGTTTGTTTCCCATCAAGTGCACATAGCTGGGTTGCAAGTTTAATCCCAGGTCCCGATCAGGGTGCATGCAAGAAGCAACCAATCAATGTATCTCTCTCATTGATGTTTCTCTCCCTTCTCTCTCCCCCTCTGCATCCCTTTCACTCTATCTTTACTCCATGCTTTTGCCTCTTTTATCAAATATTAATTGACCATAATGGCTTGTGTCGATTTCTGGGTTCTCTGTTCTGTTTAATTGATCTATATGCCTGTTCTTGTGCCAGTACCAGGCTGGTTTGATTACAGTGGCTTGATATCTGGTATTGTGATACCTTCAACTTTGCTCTTCTTTTTCAAGATGGCTGTGGCTATTCGAGGTCTTTTTTGGTTCCATATAAATTTTTGGAGTATTTGTTCTAGACCTGTGAAATATGCCATTGGTATTTTAATAGGAATTGCATTGAATCTATAGATTGCTCTGGGTAGTATGGACATTTTAATTATGTGAATTCTTCTACTTGTGTATATCGTCCTCTATCTTTTTTTTCAATGTCATATAGTTTTCAGAGTATAGGTCTTTTGCCTCCTTAGTTAAGTTTATTTCTAAGTATCTTAATTTTTTTTGTTGCAATGGTAAATGGGATTGTTTTTGTTTTGTTTTTTAGTTTCTTTCTGAGAGTTCATTAATGGTTTATAGAAATTCCATATATTTCTGGGTGTTAATTTTGTATCCTGCTACATTTCCAAATTCATTTATTAAATCTAGACATTTTTTGGTGGAGTCTTAGTGTTTTCTATGTACAATATCACGTCATCTGTGAATAATGAGAGTTTTACTTCCTCCTTTCCAATTTGCATGCCTATTATCTTTTACTTCTTGTCTGATTGCTGTGGCTAGGACTTTCAGTACTATGTTGAATAAGAATGGTGAAAGCAGACATCCCTGTCCTGTTCCTGTTTTTAGGGAAAATGGTTTTAGGTGTTGATCAATGAGTATGATGTTGGCTGTAGGTGTGTCATATATGGCCTTTATTATGCTGAGGTATGATTCGTCTACTCCCACTTTGCTGAGAGTTTTTATTTCAAAAAGCATGTTGGATTTTGTTGATTGCTTTTTCTGCATCTATTGATATGATCATGTGATGTTTGTCTTTCAATAGGAGAGAGAAGCATGGGGCTGAGTAGCGGGCGTGGCAGCCAGCAGCTCCTCCACCAGGAGCATCTGAACTGCCTGCCCAGATCTCCCGCACTGACAGATGCCCACCCACTCACACTCTCACCTTCACTCTGGTCCTGCCCACTGCCATCTTGTCTCAGCAAATATCTTATTTGTTTATTTTCAGAGCAACTTTGAGATTATTAGATTTTTATTTTTTAGAGATAGCATAGGTGGTAAGAAATACTTTTCTGAAATAGGTAATCCCTAATACCCTTTTCAACCCCTAAATTATTGTACTCCACAAGTAATTAAGAATATAAACATTATAAAATATAATTATTATAGATTGAAAAGCTCATTCCATTTTAAATCTATATTGCTTTAAATGTGTTTTCCCCATAACTCAAAATTAAAGAAATATGTCCAGCCAAGCATAAAATTAATTTCATGGTTAAAAAAATGTTTTTCAATAATATGCTAAAATAGTTTGTATTAGCAAACTATTAATGCATATTCAGAACCAATAATTAGATTGATGCTCCTATTTCTAAAAATGAATGTAGTAAATTATCAACAACTCTAGTGAATACAGAATGTTTCTACATAGGGAATAGTGTCCTTTAACAAATAATCTATTAACAAGAGCTATTAGCAAAATCCCAATACTTTCATTGTATTCATGGAGAAAAACAATTGTGACTGCTTCATTTCCTATATTAAATGTGCTCTAATCCTTCTGAGAGAGCAATTTTAACATTAACTTTTCAGGAGATAAAAGAGGTTTTAAATTTACAATTACTTATCAAAATATATGTTTATTTAAGTAAGAACTATTTTACATCTACAGATATCCACATAATCCCTTTGTTTCTTTATCTCCCAGCTAATTTAGAAAGTTCCTTTTCTTCTTTATTGTAATAAAACTAGAGGCCCAGTGCATGATTGAATCATGCACGTGTAGGGTCCCCTATACGCTTTCCCTTTTCATCACGCGGAGCTGGGTGCCTGTCCGCTGGTGCACCAGGCGCCGGAGGCTTCTGAAAGGCCTGCTTCCTGAGTGGACAGGCACCCAGCTCCCACGTTTTCCTTTCGATCGCTGGTGCACCAGGCCTTTCAGAAGCCTCCGGCGTGGCAGAGGCTTCTGAAAGGCCTGCTGCCTGAGCGGACAGGCACTCAGCTCCCACACTTTTGCTTTCGATTGTGGGGGAGCTGAGTCTGAAAGGCCTGCTGCCTGAGCAGACAGGCACTCAGCTTCCCCGCTTTTGATGGTCCGCGCTGCGGGATGTCAGCTCACTGCCCCATAGGCCCATTCTGTGCCTCAGCACAGCCATGGCGCAGACGCTGAGCTCGTGCCACTTCTGGCGATGCAGCTCAGTGTCCCGCCGGCCCAATCAACTACCCCGGCCACCCCGAGTCCCGCCCCCCCATGCCTCCTGGCCAATCATGGGCATAGTGAAGGTACGGTCAATTTGCATATTTGTCTATTATTAGGTAGGATACTTGTTCTTTTGGGGAATGTAAGTTATTGTGAGAAAATGATGGTACTTTTGTTGTATGTATTAAGTTATTAAATAACAAAATGTTTAACAATTATATATCCATCTGCATTTTAAATTCTACTGACTTGTGACATCGATGTTACTTGGACCTGTGTGATTTAAGAGGGCTTTTCTTAGCTTCAAAGAGAACTATTAAAGAAAGGGCATAGGGGGCCATTCAGAAGTGAACCTTCTGGAGGAGCTTTGCTGGCAACTTCCAGGGAGGCTTTTCTTAACTCTTCTCAGTCTGCACACAGACCAGCCCATGCAGGGTGGAAGCCTTATGGCACACGGGACTTGAAATTGAAAACAGAAAATCAGGAGAGAAATTCAATGAAAACAGAAGCTGGTTCTTAGAAAATATCAATTAAATCAATAAGCCAGGTTAACTAAGAGAACAAGAGAAAAGACAAATTACTGTTATCAGAAATGAAAGCGGGGCTATTACTGTGGATTACATGGACATTAAAAGAATAATAAAGGAATATTAGGAAGAACTCTATGCCCACAATAGGAAAAACTATATGAAAGGTACCAGTTCTTTGAAAGACACAATCTACCAAAACTCATATAAGAAAAAATAGATTACCTGAATAGGCCTGTATCTATTAAAGAAGTTGAATCAATAACAAATTACCTTATAAAACAGAAAACACCAGGTCCAGGTGAGCTTATCGTGAATTCTACTGAACACATAAGGAAGAAATTATATCAATTTTTTACAATCTTTTCCAGGAAGTAGAAGCAGAATACTTCCAATTTATTCTGTAAAGCCAATACTATCTTAATACTAAACTAAACAAAGATATCAAAGAAAGGGAAACTACAGACCAATATTTCTCATGGACATAGAGGTAAAAATCTTCAATGAAATATTAACAAATTAAGTCTAAGAGTGCATAAAAAGAATTATATACCATGGATAATTAGGATATTTTTAAGGCCAATTCAACATGTGAAAATCAAGTGATACTTCCACGAATTCACAGGTTAAAGAATTAGAATCATAAAGCCATATGATGCTAATATGAGTTTAATAACCTGGAACACATTATTTAGATGAAAAAATCCATTCACATAAAACTGCATAGTGTATGGTTCCATTTATATTTAATGTCATATAGGCAAATCTATAGAGACAGAAAGTAGATTAGTGGTTTCTTAGGCCTGGAGGAGAGGGTAGAATGGAAGTCACTGCTAAGGTGTATGGGATTTTATTAGAAGAAATGAAATGTTCTAAAATTAGACTGTGGTATAATTGCACAGCCTTGTGAATATAGTAAAAACTAAATATCATACTTTAAAGAATTATGTGGTATGTGAATTACATCTTAATCAGCTCTTAAAAAAGGAATTACCAAAGGGTTGTATGTTTTATTCATTTTTGGAATAACATGCTTTTGACTTTATATTCAGTTTTCTTATTTTAGTTAATTACTTAAAATTTGTTTTATTAATACTCCCTTTCATATGTTTTGTTTATTTTACTAATCTTTTTAAAAATTACTTAAATGTAATGCTTAAGATTATTTAAAAATTTATTGAAGTATGTTCATCCATTTTATTATTTCACTAGAGGGGGGGGGTCCCTCAGCCCAGCCTGTTCCCTCTCACAGCCTGGGAGCCCCACGATTGATCACCCCAAAGAGGTAGGTCCCGCCCACCCACTACAGCACCACTGCCAGAGGGTAGCCTGGGCCTCCCTCTTTGGGGGCAATCATGGAGCCCCCCAATTGATCACCCCACCAGCCGGTGGCCTGGGCCTCCCTCTGCAGGGTGATCATATAATTGATCATGCCCCACAGAGGGAGGCCCAGTCCACCTGCCGCAGCCCGCTGGTCAGTGGCCTGGGCCTCCCTCTTTGGGGCTATCGTGGAGTCCCCCGATTGATCGATCGCCCCACTGGCCAGTGGCCTGGGCCTCCCTCTGCAGGGTGATCATGGGGCGATGGTCAGGCCCCCAACCAATTACATCGTACCCACCTTGGCTGACCTGGTGCCAGTGGGTGTCATAGCATGGTTGTCCGGATGGTCGTCCAGACAGTCATTATGCTGTTCGGTCATTCGGTCAATTTGTATATTACACTTTTATTATTATAGATTTGTCCTTAAGAAAATACTATATATGTTTATTTGAGTGCTGTTCGGTCTATACAGGCAGTCCTCAGGTTACATCGGAGATCTGTTCCTATGGCGCGACATAACTGGATTTTCACTGTAAGTTGGAACCCACCTACATAAGCATCTACATCACTCACATGGAGCACATACACAGCAGTAATGAAGTGAAACAGTAAAAAAAAATTTAACAGTAAGATAACAATTCCTGACCTTTACTTGTGGTAAATAAATAATAAAAAACATAATGCACATATGTACATATGTCGAAATGACAGAACTTTTTTAATGATTACTGTAAATGGGAGAGGCGATGTAACCACAAAATGACGTAAGTCGAGTCCGGCGTAACCCGAGGACTTCCTGTATATATTTAATTTCAACATTTGTCATTGAGTCTCGGAATAATTTTAACTAATTTTTAATTTTTTAAATTAAATAGTTGTTTAAAAGTTATATCTAATAATAAAAGTGTAATATGCTAATTACTGGACATCCTTTGGGACAAAGCCAGGGCTGCAGCTGCGGGATCAAGGCAGCTGCCCCAGCTGCAAGGGAGAAATCCAGGCACCTGCCTAGGCTGTGAGGGAGGGATTAAGGCAGCAGTGGATGCAAGGCTTACTCTTGCATGAATTTCGTGCATTAGGCCTCTAGTTTTTATATAATTTTATAACAATCGTTACTAACTTTCAAGTATATATTGAAAGTGTTGTCTATGTTGTGCATTTTTTATATCTAGCAAGTTATCCTTTATAGTTAAATACATGAACAATTTTTATAAATAATCCATGAGAATCACATTATATAATAAAATCACATTAAAAAACATTTTAAGGAAAGCACATTGGGACAATCTTTAAACACAATATGAACTCATTAGAAATTTTGTTATGAAGAGAACTACATTATAATAAAAGTGTAGATAGGAGAATGCAATCTGTTGATAATTTATAAAAAGACTACCATAGCTTGACTTGAGAAGATAGGGAAACCTCTCTCTTCTCTAAATGACAGATCTTCACCTTGTTGCTAACATGTGGAAACTTTGGAGAGAAAGTGTCATGTTTGCCCTGAGGCATTCACTCCCACAGCAGCACCATCAGCTCAGGTCTAAAAAGTGGTTCAGAGAAGAGTGTCAGGTTCCTCAATCATTAGACTCCAGATATCTAACAATTATTTCCCTCCCAGTGTCCAGCTGAACACTCTTTTTTACATCCGGAGATTCAGATTCACTATGAGTATAATGTAGAGCAGATTTTAGTACAAGCACATAGAAAAATGACTAGCACTTTCAGTAATATTTTATACCAATTTTAATTAGAAAATCAAAATAAGTTGGCTTGACCAAATTTTGTGTCCACCAAGGAGACCATGTTTGCTAAATTTCAAAGTTTTGTGTGTTGAAATTTCATACGATAAGTCAATCAAAGAAATCACATAATTATTTGTTGTTTACATCTTAATTTTCATATATTTTAGTATCCATTACTTTCTGTTGATAAAATTTCTTGATGTTAAGTTGTGGGAGAAGGTTTTACTCAATTTTCAATAAGATTCTGGACTGTCCGAAAAAAGATAATAACTTACACTTGAATATTGCATAAAATGATTCCTGTTGAAACATTCATACATTTTGTATGGGTGATGGTAATGTGTAACAATGCAGTCTTCATTAGTTCAGGGCTAGCAGTATTTACAGAAAAGAACATATCCAAACCTAACAAAGACAGGGCAGTTATTTTTTGTTGTTGTTGTTTGACAAAAGTAGAGTGACAGAGAAATATTTAGTGTTTGCTTAATTTTTTCACTGACTCAATAAAATAGTCAGATGTCAAAATAGGAACAGAGAAACCTTGATGTCTATAGTAAATTTTTTCAAGCCTAGAGAACTAAAGAGACAAATTTAAATTATAGAAGCATATGATTGTTCCATTCTAAGAATTTTAAGGGCCATTTACTTTCTATTTTTCTTCCTCAACGTTTCATGATACGTTGGCCAATATAATTCTCCAGCACACTATTTTATAACTTTGCAAGATAATTTAAAGTCAAGAAGGGTAATTCATTTTTTACTGAATTGATACAACTCTAAAACTTGAGTTAGAAAAACAGAATTTTTAGAGATGACCAGCAGCTGAACTCACATATGTGAGATTAATAAGATAAATTTCTAAAGGAACTGAATGGACTAATTTTATTAGGAAAAGTACAGCATGTCTCAATGGCAGATAGTAGAAAACAAAAAGTAGAAGTAATAAAAAAAATTTAAATTAATTTAAAAAACAAAGAAACTGCTTGGTTATGTGTTGACATTTGAAATTATTAAATATAATTGAAATTGCTTAGATAAAGAAGGTCCTTGCAACATCTTCAGACCTTATTTTAAGATTAGAACTCTGAAATTCAATATATTGAGTGACTAAATAGCAGCATGTAAATAGTAGTAACAGAGATATCTTTAGAATTAAGGGTCAATTTCCCATTGTGGGAACTTTCTACATCTACTTGTCATGCTCTGTATTAAGGAAGTTTGTTATAGGTATTATTCTAAAGTATTAATTAATTAAGGGAGTATTACTTAATTTTTTAAATGTAGAAAGTACCAAGGTATGCTGAGCCATTTTCTCATCTAATAATTAAGAAATCTTTACATATCCAATGTCTTGAAAATCTCTAGTATTTTGAATAAAAAAATACTCAGATATATTCTACTCAAATGAAAAGGGAGGTAAAATGACATATTTATGGAGAACTTTCATGTGCCCAATACTATGTTATATGCATCTAGTTATCCATTATGATAGCAGATGGTTGATAATGCATAAGCATATTGCTTTCCATGTTGTATACAAATGCATCTCCGAATTAGGGTATCATTCACATATTGAACTTCAAGTACATATCAATTACTTTTTATAGGAAAATAGTGAGTCATCATTCAGTCAGCAGAAGACAATAGGAATAAATAAAAACAAGAAAGGAGATACAAAAAACAATAAGCAAACATAAAATATTATAGAGAAGTATAAAAATCATGCAGGACTTTAGATTAATATCTGTAAATAACAGAACACTATGAGAAATGCCAGTAAATATTTTAATATTCAGTATTTACCTGCAATGACTTTTTTAATGTACAGATAAGACTTTAACTATACAGATAATTAAAATGAATGTAATATACAAGGAATCAAAACACTTACTTGCTTTTCTGTCAAAAATTGCTTGAAAAACTTTAAGTTAATCAATTACTGTAAAAAAACTATTTAAGAACTGAATCAAAATTAGTAAATCAAAAAATAAGAAGTCAGTTGTAGTAGAACTAACAACACAATATAGAATTACTATACTTTTCTTATGGTAATAAATCTGAATATTAAATATATTTTTTTGAAAAATACAATTTGCAGAATAATACAAAAATTAATTAATGTTATAACTTATGATCATTATGTAAATTATAATCTTCAATTAAATTCAAGATTTCTAAGAAAAACAACCATGTGAATGAGAAGAACAGGAAAATTGTGTCTTTACATGGTGATATACTTTTTACATCATTAATACAAAATGAACTAGAATTCTTTATAGAATTATAAGTAAAATTTTTTTCTTCTTATAATTTTTATATTTTCAAATATTTGATAAGCATTTTGCTCACAATAAAACATCCATTAAATTTGTGTGTTTTTTAAATAGAAACAAAAGATGGTCTAGAATTAGGCTCCAAAATAGCTTAAATGAAAGGTTTCTTTACAATATAAAGAAATTACCTTATTGAAAAAAAAGATTACATATAATTTAAGAAAATGAATTTGTCTATAGCATAACAAAGTCTAATTTTAAATCATGGAAAATATTTAAAACAATGTGAACAATTGGGTAAAATATGGTGAAGGTATGCAGTAGTAATAGAAAAAAAGTTGAAGTGGAAAAAAGCACAATTGTCAGGAATTGGCACTCAATCATATAAAGGTTAAAGGGTGAGTGAGGGGTCAAACCTGACACTTAGGTTTTTATTCTACTGATGGAATGTATGGTATTGTTATTAACAAACATCAAGAATAGTAGAGAAGCAGACATGAAGATAAAGAAGAGATAAAATACTTCATATGTAACAATATAATATGTCACTGAATCTATTTTACTATTGAACAAAATGAAATCTGAAGACTGTTAATATAGATTAAATGAATATTTTAAAAATTGCTTTGACAGTTTAGGGAGAAAGTAGAAATAATTACTGAGGTCTGTGACAAGTTCCAGAAATCTGAATTTCTAAGAGTATATTTCTTAACCAAATTAACTATCTATTATGTTTCTTATTGCATTATATTAAAAAGCCCAAAGGTTGCATTTTTCTCTCTCACTAGAAGCAGAAGGTAGAATCGGCACTTGTGGTGTGTGTCCAAAAGTAGAGATGCTATAGGAATGCTGCTTTCACTGTAGGAATTCAGTGCCAGCCTATTATGTGCCTTAGTTATAAGCTCATCCGTTTAAAACTTTAAAAAGTGCCACTCATAAAAATATTTCATAAAAAGTATGAAATATTTACATTTCTATGTGTATTTAGTCATGCGAAAGGTATCATCATCAAATAGTTTTCAAGTCCACACATACATTTCAGTGACTTAAGTATTTTGCTAAAAAGTTGGCCTGGACTTCTATGATGTGTACCTAAATAGCCTAACACAAATAAAAATGCAAGCCTTATTCTTTTCAAAAGAGGATAATCATTCAAATATCTCAGCATTTGATGAGGGTTACACAGAAGATTATAATGAATCTTGAAAAATAACCAGGGAAAAAATGGAAAAACTCAATAGAAAAAGTGAAATTAGTTCAATTTTATAACAAACCAGGAAATGAGTCTAGGAAGAAGGAAAATTTTAGAGACAGTTAAATATGTCTAATGCCTAGGAGCATCGCTAACAGTTGATTTCCAATTAATATTTGTAGTGAGAGTTAATACACACATTATTTTTTCTCACTAGCTTAAAGGTCCATTCAGAAATAAAAGGGTATTTTGATTACTATATTTCAAAATATATGTGGGCCTGAAAATTTAGAAAAAATTATACAACCAATTAAAGCCTTTTAATAAGCGTTTTCTTTGTGGTTCATTGTACATTACAGCAAAAATTAATCAAGAATTTACAACACATATTTTAACCCTTTGCACTCGCTTACTTTTTTCAATTCCTTTATTCTACTGCTAACCGTATCAAGTCACACTCGACATCCGAGTGCAAAGGGTTAAAACTAGAGGCCTGGTGCACGGATTCGTGCACCAGTGGGGTCCCTCGGCCTGGCCAGCGGGGAATGGGCTGAAATCGGCTCTCTGACATTTCCTGAGGTGTCCTGGATTGCGAGAGGGACCAGGCCAGGCCAAGGGAACCCACCGGTGCACGAATCTGTGCATGGAGTCTCTAGTATGCATATAAGATTTTTGGTTAATCTCTTCCCGCCCTCCCCACTTCCCCCTTCCCTCTGAAATTCATCAGTCTGTTCCATGTTTCTATGCCTGTGCATTGAGCATCTGCTCCCTGGTGGTCAGTGCGTGTCATAGCTACTGGTCGAATAGTCAAATGGTCAAATGGTCGCTTAGGCTTTTATTTATATATATAGATAAGAAAAGCCCACATTTCCTCATAGAATCACAACACATTCATTCATCTTACTCTGAATATAACTAAAACATTATACAAAAGCAAATTGATGGCCATAAAAAATAACCTAAATAAGTAAATTGAAGAGATGAATAATTAATATTGTTTAATCTTGGAATTTAGTACATATTATTTGTTCTAAAGCTTTGACAAATGATCATTTTAATGATGCATATGTGAACACATTATTTTAATTACTGAATTCCTTCATCATTATAAGTAAATTGCTGAAGGGAAATTTTATACTTAATCTTTTTCCCTTAACAAGACATCTAAAATATATAAAATTTGGCCAATTATTTAAAGTCTTACTTTCACCACTAAAATAGTTACATTTACACATCTAGAAAGTTTCTATGATTTCTTACTATTAAACGATGGACAGTGAGAATGATTCCGTAATGTTTATTCCTATAATTCCAATAATTAGTGCAAAGTCTATCCTAGGTATTTATAAGAGTTTATATTGAAATGTATGCTATATAATACTCCATTTATAGCATTATATTTCTTGTCCTGAAAGAGTTTACTACACAAATGCGACCTTATTGATTCCCCTCTTCTCTCTGGTTTTATAAGATCACTAGAGCCCCGATGCACAAAATTCATGCAAGAGTAGGCCTTCCTTCCCCCGGCTGCCGGCACCAGCTTCCCTCGGGCACCCGGGACCCAGGCTTCCCTCACAACCCTGGCTTTGTCCGGAAGGTTGTCTGGAAGGATGTCTGATCTATTTAGCATATTATGCTTTTGTTATTATAGATTAGAAAATAGAAGGAATATACTTTAAAAGAATGATTGCTTCATTGGTAGCTATCTTCCTATATCCTTCTTTATCCCTACTTTGGGAAAAACAATAACTATTCAATGCATCCTACTACTTTTGTTTTTAAAATCAATATATTTATGGTACTATTCTGCTGATACACATATATTTTCACAAATAATCAAATTTTTCAATGTTTTATATATGCTGAAATTTATGTAACCATGGTTACCTCACAAAATGTCTCTGAAACTAAATTTTTTTTATAGAAGTACTTGAAAATCGAGAAAACAAAAATAAAACCAAGCGGACAACCAAAGCCAATATGAAACAAAAATTAAACAAGCCAAAAACAACAACAACAAAAACGCAAAGAAAAAAATGTGCAAAGAGCAAAACCAAGTATAGATGCTCTCCATATGAAGAGCAGTGGTTCTACCAACTCCACAGCAGGAGCAAAGAATGTGGGCACCGGGACCTCCAATAGCCCACCCGGTTTCACAGTACAATTGGAGAGGTAGGCTACTCAAATCTCTGACTTCCGGAATGTAAAAGTGGCTGGCACAGAAACTGAAAAAAACATCTGAATTCAAGGTTTAACCGTATGCCCCATTTGTAGTAAACCGTGTGTATTTGAGAGACCTTCCTTGATATTTTGCTAGATAATGAAAAAATCAAGTATTTGCATGATCCTGGCATATAAACCGCTTAGTAACTGCAATAACATTTTATACTATTTATACTTACTTTGCTCTTTTGAATTAGAGGTAATTTTATTTTGGAAATACTAAGTAACATTTCTTCACATACAAGAATATGCAGTTACAATTATCCTTGCCATTCAAGATTAGGATGCTACTATGATTAAATTGCTTTCTATGAACAATAAGCATTATGAATAAACTTAAAATGTAATTGCAATAAATCCCCCAACTTATTTTAGCCAATAATAATTCAATGGACTTTACCAGAATTAGCAGTGCATTTTTAAATAGCTGTACATTAGATTATTTGCTCAGTAAACAAGTCTTATATTTGCTCCTATAAGATTTGGTCAGTAAACACAGCACAGCCTGAATCAAGAAGTTAAGAGCCACACATCCAAATGGATGGGGCTTTGCAACCACTGAGGGCCTACAACTGGTCCTTCTCTGAGCCAGGACTCGCGAGCAAGGCTGGCTCCCATGAGCAAGTGCAGTGATTTAAAAGAAAAAAATTAAAAGAGATAAAAAGCAACTCATCCTTGACTATAATTTCTTTTACTACTGCAAAATGAAAAAAAAACAAATATATACAGTGTATATATTTTTTATTTTTATTGATTTCAGATAGAGAAAGGGAGAGGGAGAGAGAGAGATAAAAATATCAATGATGAGAGAGAATCATTGATTGACTGCCTCCTGCACACCACCTACTGGGGATCAAGCTTGCAACCTGACTGGAAATCGAACTATGACCTCCTGCTTCATAGGTCAATGCTCAACCACTGAGCCACAGTGGCAGGGCCATACAGTGTCTATTAAATTTACTAAAATGCTATTTCATTTCCCTGTTCTATATGGAATATAAATATTTACAAATGTTAACTTATTTCTTATTCACAACTGTATGAAGAAGAGATTATAATATATTTTTAAAATGGAGATATGAGAGATTAACTATATTATACAAGTCATAAAAATAGTAAGTAGCAGAATTTGGATTCAAAATGTTACATTGAGGAGACAGAAGGAAGCTAGGCAATCAGGGACAGGACCACAGGGGTGGGGAGGGGATGGAGGGAGTAGGACCAGGGAACCCAGCCGGAGGGGGAAAGAAGGGAATGCCAGGGAGACATGAGCTTTAAAATGTATAGAATGGATGCTGCCAAGTTAGGCAGCTTGCTGATAACTAATCACAAGGCAGTGAGGCATATAACCAATCCCAAAAGTGTTACAAAGGCAGGATTCTTTGAAAGGACCAATCAGGAGCTAGTAAGGCATTTATGAACTCCTAGATAAGAAAGTACATGCTTCCTCTCTCTCTCTCTCCTCTTGCTCTCTCCCTCTCTCTGGTGTACCTCGCTCCTATGGCAGGAGATGTGCTCCCTGCACCCACGTGGCTTATGGCCATGTGGGCTTCCACATATGGACTGATAGATTTTAATTAAGTTGGATGCTGAACTACACCTGACTGCGACATAGTATGAAAGCTCTGGACACTGGCCTGCTTTAGGCTCTCCTTGAACCCCTGCCATACCTTTTCCAGGACTGGCTTCTCTCAAAAACTTTGCTTCTGCTGGGGTTTTGTGTGTGTGTGTGTGTGTGTGTGTGTGTGTGTGTGTGTGTGTGTGTGTGTCTTTTGCTTTTTTTTCTGCAAATCCTTTTTTTTTTTTTTTTTGGTTTTGCGAGACAACAAATTCAGACTCAAACACCACATTTTGGTTTCAGTATGAATAGTATGAGCAGGGTACTATGAAAGATGAGGGGAAGGAAGATAAGGACATCTGATTTCCCTTGAAGGACACTGAAAGTTTAAATGTAGCAATATCTTTGGGTCTTGAAAAACATTTGGGAGATCTGAATCAAACAGATCTGAATCAAATAAACCCTGACTTGACCATTTATATATCTTTGTAGCTAAAGACAATTTACATTCTAAGTTTTTGTTTCCTATAAAACTGACATAATATTACCTATTTTGTAGGGTTTTTGTGAGAATCACAATCTTTAGCATGATTATAAAATATTTAACATGGTTCTAGGTCTAATACATTTAAAAATAATTACTCTGGAAAAAACTGGGTAACAGAAAGAGGTGAAATGGAAAATGATTCAGAAAGATATTATTACCTTCAGGGAGTGGGTTGATATGAGTGGAGAGAGGAAAAGAATAGAGATGGGTGGTAGGGATGAGGAGGCAATAAAATTTCATTGAATATATGCTTTGTATATCTCTAACTATTAACACATAATTAAAACCTACCAGGATGTGATGAGAAACCAAAACAAAATGCAAGAGCAAATAATTAACCTAATTGTACTACAAATCAATAACATAACCATCTCAACAGTGTAGTGATTGTGGAGGATGAGTGGGGGAGAAGAGGTGGAAGAGGGCATAGAGGGGGTAAATAGTGATGGAAAGGGGGAAAATAAAATTTTTTAAAAGATCCAAATCAGATCCAAATAAATACATACACAAATAAAAAACAACAATAAAAAACACAAATTGGAAAAGAACATTTGATCTGCTACTTTTTAAAGGTAAGGATCCTATAGATAAATAGATTAGATAGATAGGTAGATAATTTAATCTATATCAAGATTATTTAAATAGATACCCTGTTAGTTAATAAGCATTTCTAAAATTACTTAATTTATATACTAGCATTAAACAAATATATAGGTATAAATAATGATACTAAGAGTTGATTATGTAACTGTCTGAGAAGTTGTAAATAAGGAAGTGTTAGTATGAACTCATGATGACAGTTTAGATAGAAGATAGATGGCTAATTGATATGTTAAATGTAGATACAGATATTTAGATATGTGGATATGCATGGATTATATACATACATGTATTTCCTAGCTCTGTCTGCTAAGAAGACCTGGTATTAATAATATCCTGGTAGCAAAGAGCACAACGGATATTGAAATATTTTCTTTCTAAACCCCATTCTCCAATTAAAAAAACCAACAAACAAAAAAATCCTCAGGGTTACATGTTTAAATAAATGTGCAGGTCTGGGGCAAAGAAAATACAAGATGAGCATAAAACATATTGGGGTGCCAGAAAGTAAGAAAGTTATCATAAAAGGATGGAGGAATGACAAAAGGATACTGAAGTTAACTTAAAGTAGACCTTAATGGCCAAACAATTTGAATAATAAAATGACAACGTTGGATTATAATCTATAGAAATAAAAATTCATGTGGGTCATACCAACACAAATGTAAAATAAATAAGTAAATAAATACGCAAACAAACAAATAAATAATAATGAAAACTGGAAGCTCTTCCTCAGAGAAGAATTACAACTGAAAATTCTAAATTAAAGATAAAAGCAACTTTAGGCAAACACCACAGTAATCATTGTTACGGACAAGTTCCATCAAAAGTTGTTGAAATTAGTGGGTGAAGTTTGCCAGAAACAGGACATTTACTTAACTTCAAAATATCTATCCTAACATATGTGTTAATCAAAAAGGGAAAAAAAGAGTAACCTTAAAATGGATAAACCTGGCAGATAACAAGTTTAGCAACTGACCAAGGCTAACATCATACCTCTCAAAATATTTGACATCAAACAGATCTAAATAACATAAAAACCCTGACATGATTTTCACATCAAGAAGTTTCTCATACCAGAAAAATAAACTATTTTTATAGTATTTTTTCCAAAAGGCACAGCCTTATTTTTAAAAGTGAGAAAATATTAATCAAAATAAAAGTTAGGAGAGAATTTTCCATGTAACTGCCAGTATGTTTCAAAAGTGTTAAGGTCATGAAACAAAAGACTTGGCAACTATATAGATTTAAAAAAGAAGATAAATCTAAGGAGAAATAATAATTAAATGCAAGGTGGGATCCTGTAACAGAAAAACTGACATTAGTGGAAATCCTAGTAAAATCTGAATGAGGTCAGTTGCTAGTAGTAATTGTGCCAAAGTTATTTTCTTGGTATTGATGACTCTACTATGGTTATATAAGATGTTACAATTAAGGAAAGTTTGGTGAAGGGAATATAAGATATCTCTAATTTTTGCAACATTTATATGACTGAAAATATATAACAATAGCAAATTACAAAATATCCACCCAGGGAGATTATATCATGAGCATTTTTTTAGGTTTCTCTGCTCTATATGTCTAAGTGTAACAGTTTAAGATTGAAGGAAAGCCAAGAAGATCCTAATCATGAGGACTTCTAAAGGTTATGCCAAGCCATATAAAGTAGATTTTAAGTAGGGAAATGACAGTTACCTTTTACATTTTGAAAGACTATTCTCACAAAATGCTTATAGGGGCCTGGTGGATTCCAAGAGTTGAGGAGATGGAGCTAAAGTTCCAGGCGCGTTAAGTAACTAGAGGGTGCAGTACAGAGTACCAAAAAGGAAAAAGGCACACACTGAGAAAACCCCTGAGAGCTACAGAAGGTTCCCTCAAGTAGCAGAAGACTGATCAGTATACATAAGTGAGAAAATTACCCGAGGCTGGGTGAAAACCTATCCAAAAGGGTTAAAGAGAAAAGTACCTGGTGGTCACTAGAGTTAGGAATAGTGTGTGTCCCCACCAGTAAGACTAAAAATAAATAAATAAAATAATCATAATTTATGAGGCAACAGGTTGAAAACTCAGTAAGGCTATATTTCATCAATGGGAAATAATTTGCTGCCTGGACACTGCCTTCCAGCTGGCTATTCAATCATAAAATCAAGACCTGAAAGAAACAAGCTATGTCTTAGTAACATAACTGAATCCCAGAACAAAGATCCAGAATGTTTATGGGAATATGAAAATATACAACATACAATGATGCAAAATTTACAATGTCTGGCATAAAACCAAAGATGACCATGCATGCAAAGTAAAAGGGAAATAATGTCCATCATAAGAAAGAAAATCAATCAAATGAAAGTACCCCAGAAATGATACAGTGTTTAGAAATAGAAAGTACTTTACATACTAGTATAAATTTATTTCATATGTTCTAAAAGTAGAGAATTTAAAAATATAAAAATAAAAACAAATTAAACCTCAAAAATAAATAAAAAATATAAAAGTAATAAATACATGTAAGTGGAGACAATATTGAGTTAATGTATAGGAAGACTCAAATTACTTAAAATGTCAATTCTTCCCATATTGATTTGTACATTGAATACAATCCCAATCAGACTCATAGCATAATTTTTTTGAAAAAAAATAACAAGCTGATTCCAAAATTCATATGAAAATGCAAAAAGTCTATTCAAAACAGTCTTGAAAGTAAGTACAAAATTGCAGGATTAATGTTCTCAAAACATATTACAAATGTACAGTAATCCAGACTATGTGATATAAAGATGCACAAAAAAAATGAAATAGAATATAGAGTCAAGAAATAAACTGACACATATAAGGACAATTTTTAATAAAGGATCAAAAGCATGATATTAGAGAAATAGTTTTTGTTTCAATAAAATTTCATAAAACAATAGGATATCTATATGCAAAAAAAAAAACTATCTTAATACATACCTTGGGCTTTAAACAAAAGTTAACTCAAAAGAAACATAATACTATGTAAAACATCATGGAGGAGAAAGAGAATTAAAATATTTGTTATCTGGTCTTAGCAAAAAATTCTTAGATATACCACCAAAGTATGAGTCATAAAAAAATTGATAAATTGGACATCTTCAAACTTAAAAGAAAATTCTGCTCTTAAAAATATCACAGTTATGATAAACAAAAGACAAGTGGCAAAATACAATATTTGCAAATCAGGTATCAGATAAAGAAATTGAATCCAGCTCTAGCCCTAGCTGGTTTGGCTCAGTGGATAGAGTGTCGGCCTGTGAAATGAAGGGTCCCGGGTTTGATTCCGGTCAAGGACACATGCACAGGTTGCGGGCTCGATCCCCAGCAGGGTAATGCAGGAGGCAGCCAGTCAATGATTCTCTCTCATCATTGATGTTTCTATCTCTCTCTCCCTTTCCCTTCATCTCCAAAATCAATAAAAATATATTTTTTAAAAAAAGAAATTGAATCCAGAATACTAAAGAACTCTAAAATAGATAAGAAATTAAATAACTAATATAAAAAATAGGAGTAAAATTTGGACATACACTTCACCAGAGAAGATGACAAATAATCACATGGAAATATGCTTAACATTACTAATCTGTAGGGAATGCATATTAAAAACACATATTCAAATGACTTTTGATGAGGATATGGAAGAACTAAACTATCATACTCTGTTGGCTACAATGAACAACCACTTCAGAAAATAGATTGACAGTTTCTTAGGTATTTACCCAATACAAATGAAAGAATTTGTCCATGCAAAGACTTCTACATGAATATTCATAAAATATTTATATCTAATAGACAATATTAGAAATGACCCAATGTCAATGTCAATCAACAGATGAATGAGTAAACCTATGGTGCTAAATCTATACCATGGGCTACTACTACTCAACAATAAAAAAATTAACTATTGAGATATTCAACAAAATAGATAACAAAATATGCAAAATGAGAAAAGCCAGCTAAAAGAGTACATAACATATTATATGATTTTTATTAACTTATATGAAAATTAATCTATAGTGACAGAAAGTATTTTTTAAAAAGCAGGAAACTTATTTACTTATGTGTGTATTTTACTCAAATAGTCTATTTAACATGTGTGTGTGTTTTTCTGTATGTATAATACAATTTAAAAATGAAAAAAAAATCTCTTGGGGAATAAAAAATTAGGCTCCTTACAAATAAATAAATAAATAATATGTATGTACACAACAACAACAACAAATAAAAGAACAGAAAAGAAAGTGTATGGTAAATGGTATTCTGGCTACAAAGATTTAATGTGGGAATAACAAGCATCAGTTGTGCTCATATTTCATTGCCAAAGCAACTTATATGGCCACATCTAATGCTAAAAGGCAAAGGAGTGTAAGCATGTGCCCAGGAATTGAGAAGAAACAAAAACACTTGTCAACTACAGCGCTCAAAAGAAATTTTATATTTAATATCAAGGAAAGTTGAACATTTATTTGAAGTGATGTAAATAGGATAGGAGGTCTATACTCCTGTGGTGTGGGGAAAAGGCTGATACACTACTGCATATTGTTCCTTTGGAAACTATTACCAATGTTAATTCCTTTAATTGTATCTGGTTTTTTCAACTTCATCTCTAATTCTGATATGGAATGTATTGTTAAAATAAGAGTTGTATGTTTTTTATTGTTTTAGCGGTGGGCACACATGAACTTAGAATTAATTTTAACCATGTTACAACACTTACAATTTGGTGACAGCAGGAAAATTGAACAGGGAAGTTCATGTTGGTGAATCTGGTTTTAACTATCTATTGAGAAGTTGCTATCCTATCTAATAAGAGAGTAATATGCAAATTGACCATCACTCCAACACACAAGATGGCCACCCCCCTGTGGTCAAAGATGGCTGCCCCCATGTGGACACAAGATGGCCACCACAAGATGGCCAAGAGGGGAGGGCAGTTGGGGAGGACCAGGCCTGCAGGGAAGGGCAATTGGGGGGACCAGGCCTACAGGGGAGGGCAGTTTGGTGGAACCAGGCCAGCAGGGGAGAGCAGTTAGGGGTGATCAGGCTAACAGGGGAGGGCAGTTAGGGGTGACCAGGCTGGCAAGGGAGGGGAGTTAGGGGTTACCGGGCCAGCAGGGGAGGGCAGTTGGGGGCAATCGGGCCACCGGGGGAGGAGTTAGGCATCGATCAGGCTGGCACGGGGGTAGTTAGGGGGTGATCAGGCTGGCAGGCAAAAGCGGTTAGGGGCAATCATGCAGGCAGGCAGGCAAGCGTTTGGGAGCCAGCAGTCCTGGATTGTGAGAGGCAGTCAGACATCCCTCGAGGGGTCCCAGATTGGAGAGGGTGCAGGCTGGGCCTAGGGACACTCCCCCCCGCCCCGTGCACAAATTTCATGCACCGGGCCTCTAGTAGAATACATAATTTTTTAAATCCTCACCCAAGGATATGTCTGTTGATTTAAGAGAATTGAGATAGAACAAGAGAGAGAACAGATGGAGAGGTGGCACTGGGAGCCCAGGAAGGGCAGCCTTCTATTTTCACCCAAATAAACCAGAGATCCTGTTTTGCTTGCATACTATTTTAATCAGACCATGTAAAGGCATTTCTTACCCTTCTTAGACAAATTTTGAATGAATAAAGTCATGGTACATTACAAAGTATTTTTTGTAGATCTATACATATTTCCAAAGTAGAACACTAATTGTAATCATTAAAGCAAGTATACCAGAACACAAAAATCCAAATAAATTTTGTCCACTTTTAGTACTGCTTTTTTCTATTTGTTAGACCTTGAGAAATAATTTAGCCTCTCACTTTGTCAATGTCTTTATCTACAAAGTAATAAATAAAATAGTGCCTATTTTGTTGTGAGAATTAAGTATGATAATGAATGTGAAGCACATTCAATGTTTGCTATTATTATTGAGTAAAGTTACTTTTTTGGGGAATCTATGTCAGTTTCATGAACAGTTGTCTGCCTTTCATGATGAAATTCTACACACTATATTGAAATTCTCTGTTTACTTAAGATACTCTTTAAGGTAGTAAAATATCTTTCATACTTAAAATTAAGCCATGGTATATAATTTAACTCATTATTATATGATCATACATGTATTAAAATATCAGGAACAGAAGAAGCTTTTACTATTTCAGTCCAGGCTACTGTTCTGGGTAGAGAGTTTCACTGAAACTAGCCAATATAAGCTCAGAAATTCTGTCTGATCTCTTACTTTAGTCCATTTCTGAACTGTGAATAGCAGTAGGAATAAAATGTAAAGTTAAAAAATTAGAAATACTTTTACATAAATATAATGTCAGGTTCTAGGCTATGTATATTTTTCCCAAGAATCTGAAATAAAAATATCTAATCATATCTCAGATAATAAGTCAGGCTTTCTAATTTAAAACCTATAAACACTACATAAATAGTAGTTTCAGAAATTGCAGTATGAAGTCCACAATAGCACACACTCTTGAAGAATGCTAAGCATATTCTCTAGCTAAAGAGAACCACTGGTATACATGCCCTGAAGCATATTCCCTGCATCTCCATCCACAGTGTCATTTCATTCTTTAGTTCTTGATGATTAGTGGTTAGTAGAATACAGACATAGTTTCTCTTTCTTCAAAAGGACTTTGTATGGATATACTGCAGGTGGTAATTTACAATAAGATAATCTATTAGTAAGAGTCATTAAGCAAATTAATAATTGCACAGAGGATCTTCCAAATGTACACTGGAATAAGAAATCCTAGGACTTGCTTGCATATCACTTACACAATTCCTACCCAGAGAGAGATTAAATCCCTTCTTGTAGTCAAACTCCTTCCCAAGAATGATTACAGAGCTGAAACTGTCACCAAATTCTGCTTTCCTCAGCAATTCAAAATAAAGGTTCACAAAGCACTTGGTACCTCCCAACCTATCATTTAGTATGAGATTTAACATGTCATTGATGTCACATTATTGGGGTATAATGTTTGATGCCATGTTGCACTAAACTCCATTTAAAAGCCTATAAAAATATGCAGGGTGTCTCCTTTTGACTTCTACTACCTTTGATACAATCATCTTGAGTGGTTTCTTAAGAAGCAGAAATCAGTGATAGCAGTAAGCTACAGGAGCTAGAAAATCAGGCAGAAACCTTTGCATTCTGATTCTCTGGACCAGAAAACAGACAAGGTAGTGGTATTAGTAAGTTGCGCATATGGCAAAGCTCTAAGTGAGAAGTGATGAGAGTCTGGACTGAAGCTGGAGAAAAGGGCAGAGATAAGAGAAATGGTTAAAAAGTGACTGGCACCAGGAAGACTTATTTGTGTTTGGGAATGAAAAGAAGAAATTGAGGACAGCTACAAGCCTTTGGTGTCTCGATCGGGTAGACGGGCATGCTATTCATCCTGGCATGCTGGTGGGCTAGTCTCTTCTGTTTGTGTGTGTGTGTGTTTTTTAAAGCCTAGAATTATTGCATGAATTCAAGAAGGTCTGAGACAGTTGCCCTGAGCCAGCTCCACAGGATACCATGTGAACAAAGGTGGTTTCTTTCAACCTCAGTTCACTTTGTCTTTTTTCCCACTGGCCCTGGGCATATAACTTAAAACAAACTTTCCTCTAATCACAATGGTGAGAACAGAAATTTTATTTACAAGTTTGGCTCAAGGCTCTCAAGTCCAGAAGAAAGTTTAATCCTACCTAGTTTACTAATATACTTCATTTAAGTTTTGACATACAGGCCTCTATTTTATTGTGAAGTAAGAACAAAACAAACACACAAAAACATGTCATTATTTGAGAGTCTGTGAACAAGAAATGAATCAGGACAGAGTTCCCAAACTATCTATGGTGAATAATCTGTTATTTTGAAAAAATAAATAAATATATATATATATATATATATATATATATATATATATATACACACACACACACACACACACACACACACACACACACATATATATATATGTGTATATATATATATGCACACACACACATATATATGTATGTATTTTTTTCAAAATAACATATACATATATGTGTGTGTGTATATATATATATATATATATATATATATATATATATATATATGATGTGGTGCAAACTAATACACAAAAGTGAATTATTAAAAAAATAAATATCAATTTTACTCTGCCAAATTTCTCTAAATGTTTCTAAATACTTTTGATTGCTGCCTTTATCTTATGGTGCATGGTGGCAAAGGGTTCACAAACTTCTGGTCTTCCAAACACATTTCAGATAACACTGGATTTCAGAACCTGAACTCAAAATGCAGCATTTAGGTAAGCACCACTGATAGAGATATGACTGGGAAAAGTAAATAAAATATGCATTAGCCCTGAATCATAGCTGAGATAAGGAAATTAATCTCTAATGTTATTATTAAAAATAAATTTTCAGACCTCACAATTTAAGGGCAAAAGTGGAAACAACTGGATTAAGAGTTTAATTCTGACTATGTAGAAAGTTATGTTAGAGAATGGGAGTAGGAGAGATTGAAAGACAGGAGTGGGATTTCTGAATCTAAGATTAGAAATTTGAATTTCTTGTCATGCTTTTAAATCTTTATTACAGAAAATGTTTAGAATGCTGCTATTTGGAGTCTCCTAAAATACCAGATTGTATTCTTATATAAATGATCACCTGCTCTTCTTTCCATCTTATAATTTTACATTGCTGCTAGAAAGTTGTCCAACAGCAAATACCTTCTTAGTCCTCCACTCAAAGAGTGGACCCTTTCTCAGAGGCAAATATTGACAAAGTAATTACACGGTGTAGCAGAATATTTTTATTTCTAGATAGCACTTCATGGAGGAATGATGACCTGATGTAAGATTATTGATAGACACTCATTAATCCAGTATTAAAAATGTTAAAGCTAAATTTTTGACATCTCTGCTCTCATTTTGGGGAAACTGTCTTTAGTATTTGTTAAAATGACAAGTAAAATTTAATATTGAATTGCAAGGAATTTGAATTCTTGACAGATTTAATGATTTTGACAGCACCTAATTCAAATGGAGTTTCATAAATCTTGAGAGACCACAAAGTAAAGAAACTTAAATTATTCCCTTGATAGAAGAAGATCTGAAAATAGAATAAGTGACATTTATCTGACTTGCCAACCCTTGAAGTCTAACCATGATCACTGAAAGGCCTCTCACAGAAGTTTCTCTTCCCAAACCATTATTATACATGGGATCCCTGCGAAAAAGCATCATCTTTCAAAAGTGACAGCTCAAGGGGTAGTATGTATAATGAAGATATTTTGAACTATAAATTGCAAGAGTTTAACGGGAAACTCTGTGGAGAAACTGAATATTTTAGCTTAGTGTTAAAAACTGACAATAAATTTAATCCTAAATTTCGGTGTAGGCTTAGTCTATGTAACCATGTATACATAATCATATATGCCCATAGTGAAGGGAATGCATATATAAGAAGATCCCATATATAATGCATAAATGGGATCTTCTAGATTTAGATATAAAAATAGAGTACTAGTATTGTCTTTTACTTGAAGATGGTAGTAATTATTCTAGAAATTTTGTAAATCAGGCAAAAATTAGTAACAGCACTAATAGCTGGAGTAATAATAAAAAAAATGTTCCTGGCATATTTAACAAGTGAAAGACACTGTGTTGAAAGCTTTACATGCATTATTAGGCAGATACTATTGCTATCCTTTATATTAAAAACTTTAAATATAAGTGACCTATAGCATTGTGTAAGTGTAAGGTGTACAACATGCTGATTTGATACACATATATTGCAATGTGATTACCACCTTACATTAGCGAACACCTCCATCACCTCACATAATTACTATTTCTTTTTTGTAGTGGAAACATTTAAGTTATAGTCTCTTAGCAACTTCAAAGTATATAATACAGTATTGTTAATTATAAGCACAATGCTGTACATTACCTCCCCCAAAGTTATTCATTCTTTGACCAAAATCTAAAATCTCCCATCCCCCCTCATCTAACCCAGACCCTCGTAACCACCAATCTATTTTGTTTTTCTACAAGTTTTGCTCATTTACATATCACATACAAATTATATCATGCAGTATTTATATTTCTCTGTTTGACTTATCTCATTTAGCACAACGACTTCAAGGCCCATCCAATAGCAGGGTTTACTTTTTAAGGGTTACATACTATTCCACTGTGTGTAAATATATATTCTTTCTTTATCCATTCCATCACTGATAGATACTTAGGTGGTTTTCATATCTTGCCTATTGTGAGTAATGCTGCAATAAACATGTAAGTACATATATCTCTTCAGTTTCTTGTTTTCAATTCCTATGGATATATACACAAAAGTAGGACTGCAGGATGATACTGTAGTTTTTTTTTTTTTTTTAATGTATCTTTATTGTTGAAAGTACTAGATGTACCGGTTAATAAGGCAGATTTTTTTTTCAATAGATGGAGTTACACATATGTTGATATATATGTAATTTGATATGTATGCTATTTTGTTGTATTGACAACACGCGTCAAAACTTCATATGTCAAATTTGCTAAAGATGTTAACATCATAGATACTTTTACGCTTAAAAATGTTGAATTTTGTTCCAAAAAAGAACATTTGTGGGAAGTTATAATTCATTACTTTATTTTGAAGAAAAGTGTTGCTGAGTATTTCGGGAAGGTTATAGTGAACCTGCTCCATTCTCAAGATGCTTGTGAATGCTGGTTTAAAGGTTTAAAAGTGATGATTTTGATGTGAAAGACAAAGAATGTCCAGGTCAACCGAAAAAGTTTGAAGAGCAACAATTACAAGCATTATTGGATGAAGATGTGTGTCAAACTCAAAAACAACTTGCAAAAAGATTAAATGTTACTCAGAAAACAATTTCCGATCGTTTACAAGCAATGGGAAAGATTTTAAAGGAAGAAAAATGGGTGCCACATCAACTGAATGAAAGACAAATGGAAAACCAAAAGGTCACCAGTAAAATGTTGCTTCAACGGCACAAAAGAAAATCTTTTTTGCATCAAATTATGACTGGCGATGAAAAGTGGATTTATTTTGAGAATCCCAAATGCACAAAATCATGGGTTGATCCAGGTCAACCATCAACATTGACTGCAAGGCCAAATCACTTCGGAAAGAAGACAATGCTCTGCGTTTGGTGGGATCAGGAAGGTGTGGTGTATTATGAGCTTCTAAAACCAGGTGAAACTATTAATACTGATCACTACCGACAACAAATAATCAATTTGAACCACGCTTTGATCATGAAATGACCAGAATGTGCCAGAAGAAATGGCAAAGTAATTTTGCTTCATGATGACGCACCATCACACACTTCAAAACCAGTTAAAGACACGTGAAAAGATCTTGCCTGTGAAGTATTAACTCACCCATTGTATTCACCAGACCTTGCTCCTTCAGATTACCACTTGTTCTGATCGATGACACACGCAGTTTCTCAGCAGCACTACAAAACAGACGAAGAAGTGGAAAATTGGGTCTCTGAATGGTTTGCCTCAAAACAAGAAAAGTTCTATTGAGATGGTATCCACAAATTACCTGAAAGATGGGGAAATGTGTAGCTAGCGGTGGACATTACTTTGAATAAAGCTCCTTTGATGTTTCTCTTGAAATCATCCTGTATTTTTTTTATTACAAAATCCACATTATTAATTGGTACACCTAGTATTACAGATGTCCCCTTTTACTCCCATTGACCTCCTCCACCCCACTCCCACCCCAAAGGCTTATCTTTGCCTTAAGCAAGCTCTGTCCTTGTTCCTGTGCATCTATGTTAATACAACTTTGAAATGACCCCTTTCAGACACTGTCTTCTAATATAGTGCTTTCAGATCCCTCCTTCTAAAGCGTGCAAGAAAGCACGAAAGAGTCAAGATTATTTGCTCTGCCTCTGGCCCAGGTAGCTCAGCTGGGAGGGTCATCTTGATATGTCAAGGTTGTTCTGATCGTCAAGGTTGTGGGTTTGATCTCCAATCAGGACACATACAAGAAACAACCAATGTAGTTCTTTCTTTACTTTTTTCAAGAATCCTCTGTAGAGTACTGTTTTTCATAGTAACTAAACTTAACCCTCCCCTTTTTTTTTCTTAGCAGATAAGAATATGGAGATCGAGGTTGGGTAACCTACAGAATGTCATATTGATGAACGACAGATCAGAGATTTGGCTGTGGACCCTTTCTAATGCCATTTTATTTAGTTGCTTGTTCAGCCTCAAACACCTGAGCAGCGATCAGTTATATTATACTATTCTCCCAGTAACACAAGTGATGGACTGGAATAAGGAAATTAAACATGTGATTCTGGTTCTTGAATCCCCTTTCTCTAAAAGGCTCACTCTCACTTTTCTTATCTGTTAAAGGCAATGGCTGAAATAGGTTTAAAAATCCCATCCAATGTGTTCAAAAGCATTTACTAAATAACTATCTACGATTATTTAACCTATTGCATCCTTAACATCATGCAGCCAATGGGTGAAACTTAATAAAATGAATGGATTCAGACTGTTGAATTCAGTCTAGCACACCATTAACAGCTACCACTAGAAAGTGATCAGGATGAATACCCACTGAAAAGATGCTTTAGTAGCAATTTCATAAACAAATGCCAAATTGCTGAATATATATTATACATTCTAAAGAATGTGTATTACCTGATGTGAATCTCAGAATTATCTTAACCTTTTCTTCAGACTTTAATTAGAGAATAACAACAATTTTATGTCTTTCTGAATAATTGGTTCCTAAGTGCTTTGTAGGAGAAATGACACCAGTCTGGCAGTCAGAAGGTCTGAGTCTTTAGTTCATAAATAAAAGACCATGAGAGTACACAGTACCCATTCTGCCAAACAGAAATCATATAATTTCAAATCAAAGCATGTATCTCTCAGTATACAAACCGATTTGACTCCTAAGACAGGACAACAAGTTCAGCTAGCCATAGAGAGTGCTTCCTCAAGACAATTCCATCACAACAATTTATCTGGATGTCTCCATCCACAGACTGGCTGGAGAGTGTCTGAGTAATGAAGGATATCTGGCAATTGGCTTTATGAAAAAAGTTTCTATAGGGATCTTATGTTTCCCATTTTGACAAGAGTTCTTTGAAACATTACTATTAGCAAGCTGCTTCTGATTGCTGAAATAGCAGATTACAAGGAAAATATCATTTACATATTGCTGACAAATGGATAGATCCTAAAATGCATATTTACAATAAAATTAAAAAGTAACATCAGAAATAAGACTATAACTATTTCAAGTGAATTTATTTTTCATAATTAAAGAGAGTTCGTCTGCTTCCATGTTTAGTCCTTTTAATATATATACCAGTTGGCCTTATTCTTTTAGGCCCATTCCAATCACTCCTGCACATCGAAACATAACCTGGGGAAAATTTACTTCCCTTGATGATAAAAGGTTTTCCTTCCTTTGAAATATAATTTCTGCAAAATGGTGAACAATATTTTCCAAATAAAGGAAATCTTTCTTTGTGTGGTTTCTATGTTATCCATGACATGTTCTGTCATATTAAGAAAAAGATTATTATTAATTTTAATAAAACATTTTGAAATATTGAATAATAGAATGAGAATTAAACTGGATCTAAAAATATCTTATATAATAGGAGAAAGAATCAACATAAATCAGTTCTCTTTCTCAACTTTATAGTAGTCTCCATCTCTCACTCTTTCACTGTCTAATAATGTTAGAAAATAAGCATTGAGATTAATCATACACTGGATTCTGGATAAAATTCCTCTTATAATGTCCCAATGAAAAAGGATTTTGAATATGGAATACTAGTAACCAATAGAAAAAGCACATTAGTTTTGGAAACTTAGAAAGAGAAAATAAGGTATACATATAAGCTTTTAAATACTAGAAAAAAAATGAAATTTTAACTTTAAATTTGGCATTATTTGAGACTCTCCCATTTTAATATTTCATTTTGATTTTAACAACTTAAGAATACACCTTTTATTTGTCACACACTGCCATGTATTTTAATGTACCATCTACATATTTATTACATACTGAAGAAATATTGTGATCAATCTCTGAAATTACTACACGTTGTTTTATTACAGCTAAGACAAAATCAATAGCTAAAAAGTAAAGCCAAAGATCATGAGAAAAGCATACAATCCAGGATCTTTCTTATGAAAGTTTTTACAAAAGAGTGAAATTATTTCTGAAAGATAATGAATTCCACAGTCTCTTAAACCACGTGACTTTATAGGCTGATGTAGATGTCTCATTAAATAAAAAACGTTGCCCTTTAACTCATTCCCCTTATACCTCTGATCAGATTAAATGTTCCCTCTAGAATCCTAATGAAGATAATGTATCTCTTTGTTTATTAATTCCTTCCTAACAAACCTTTCGTGTGGGTGAAGAAAACGGAGATCTTTTGACATTATGTGATGGATAGGAAATAATTTACAATATTAGTTAAATCTTTAGTTTCTCTCACCTCACACAACCTAAAATTAATCATTGATAGCAAATTATAGAAAGTATTCCAATTTCCAAATGGTTTTATTTTAAGACACTATGGAACTATTAATAAATGTATCAAGTATTCTACCTCATGTTATTTTTTTCTAATTTATACAAAACTTGATGATTTTGTTTGACTTTGTTATTTTTCATAAATATTTATGTGTGATATAATTTCCCTTGTAAACAGGATTTTCCCTGCCCAAAGGGAGGAAAAACAATTTGTGTGTTAATTTTATCTCACTGGTTTTGTTCAGCTTCAGTAGTTGTGTATATAAAAGAAGAGATTAGATAAAAGGAAATACAAGCAACCACTGTTGTAATGTAAAGAATTTTAATTAGCATAATGATAATCTTGCAGCAATTCAGGTATATTCCATACCCTTGCTCTTAGTGGAAACCAGCTGCTAAATGGTTCCTGTCAGTAGTCCTTCCATATTTATTTTGTTTAGATTTTGCTGCCCCCTACAGAATAACCAAAGGCATTCATGAGCTTGGAGTGTATCTTCAACTTCAGGATGAAAGCATTTCCTTGCTTCTTGAGATTCTGGTGTAAATTGTACATGATAAAATTATTATTACCATTGTTTGACACATTTTGTAACACTTGTGGCACGTAATCAGAATTTTTCTCTTACAATTAAAAATAGAAATAAAAAGTATTCCTTTCAATAATTCTTTGCCTTCTCTGCATTTAAAAAAAAAAAAAAGAACACACTATGAAGAGAAAGATGAGCAATGTTAAAAATTTCAAATAGTAACTTAAATGTATAATCATAAAACATTTATCTGTTTTTCTCTTTGATAACAGACATTTAATTGTCCTGAGTGTCTAATAGGTACAATAGGCCATGGGGCTGACAGGGAATTGAAAATCCTTAATGAGAAAGATATTAAATTATACTTCAAAAAATTTAATCTCTATTAAGAAAAGTTAATTCCTTTATTACATATAGGAATACCTCTCTGCAAAAGTCCCCCTGAGGAGCTTGGGGCCTCACTCATGCCTCAATTCCCAACCCAGAGCACCAGAGCTGGGAAGAAGAGGCCGCATGGCATCTGGTAGTAAAATCACCAGGACTCTGTCTGCCAAGAAGAGTGTGTTAGATGCCCAGGTGCTCTCTTAACCCTTTGCACTCGCTTGCTTTTTTTCTCGATTCCTTTATTCTAATGCTAACCATGTCGAGTCACACTAGACATCCAAGTGCAAAAGGTTTTAAAGGGCCAATGCATAGGATCTTGCTCTCAAACATTCACCTGGGACTCTGGTAGAGAGAAGGCAACCGGGAGCATGTGGGAGTCATAAAGAGAATATCTGGGTGGCTTGGCCCCAAGAAGAGATCTGGAGTATCAGCCACCGAGGTCCCTGTGCTGTGTACCTATGTGACACCACCCTCAAGTGCCATCTTCCCCTGGTAGAGCACTTCTATTCCTACAGCACTAGACTGGGGAATGTGCTAATCCCAACTTCACATACCGGGACACCGCCCTCCAAGCTTAAGTCTTACAGAAAAGTCTGTTGGCTGCACCCAAGAGGGACCCTTAGTGCACTCTTTTACTGGAGAAGCTCTTGGTGGACACTCAGACAGTCAGGAATGGGGGACAGGGGATGGATGGGGGTGGGCAAAGGGAAGGGAGTATTGGGGAAATCTGTAATAGTGTCCTTCTGACCATCACCACACTGATGTCTGTGTCTATGGGTTATACATAAATGTTCTTTGGCTAAGCTCTTCACTGTTTTTCATCTAGTCCCCAACTGCCCTCTCCCCTCTGACAGCTTCAGTAAGTTCCTTGTATCCATGCCTCTGTTTCTATTGTGTTTGTCAGTTTTATTGCATTTAAAAAGTTTTTATGATCAGTTTATCCTTCTTTCCAACAAAGCCTATCCATATTCTGAATAGAGTATTTGAAAAGATAAAACAATGTATAGGGAATTCATTTAAAACAGTCAATGAATATGGATTATTTGGATATTCTTTATTTTAAAAAATAAAAGCTTAACAGTTCAGAGGACTCATGCACCTTTTGTTATATATATTTTTTGGTATTTAAAAATTCATTTTAAATTTTAATTTGTTTACAGTTAGCATACAGAAATGAATTTTTTAATATTGACATAGAGTGCAAACATTCTGAAGTCACTTATTAATTATCATAGTTTTTCTTTAAGGATTTTTTTAAAGTTCTATTGGTATAAAATAATGTATTTTGTGGAGAAAGTGAATTTTGCTTCTTCATTTTAAAACCGCATGACTTTTATTTCCTTTACTTGCCTTGGTGATTGCAGACCTCATGTTGTTTCTAATCATAGAACAAAGTGTTTGGTGTTTTACCACTAAATAGGTTTTTAATAGATCAGTTAAAGGGACTACAGTTATTTTCTTATTTTTCTGAGAGTTTCATCATGAATAGGTGTTAGATTATGGGTCAAGTGATTTTTTTAAAATTTAACTTGAAGTTATAACAGGTATTCTTTTTAATCTTTATTTTGTTAATGTGGTGATTACTTTCATTGATTTTCAAATATTAAATCAAACTTGCCTTCCAGCAATAAAACTCATTTGGTTGTGATAAAATCTTTTCGTTATTGCTGTATATGATTTTATACTATTTAATTAGATTTTTGTGTATTGCATTTATAACAAATTTGTGGTTCTATTTGTCAAATTTTTATATCATGATTACACTGGAAAAAAAGCTTATTAGTGATTGTCCCGGCTTTTATTCTCTGAAACACTTTTTTATATTATTGTCTTCTCTTTAATTTTTGATATAATTTTCACCAAATCATCTGGGACTCAAGTTTTATTTTAAGTAAAATTATTTAATAATTTATTCAAAATTAGCTATTTCAATTCTAGTTCTTCTTGCGTCTAATTTCAAAAAAAAAAAAATTGTTGCATTTCATGTTTCTTTTGAGTTAATAAAGCTGATGTAATCTGCATGTATTTTTCCATACAAAAAACTCTTAATTTTTTCAAATATCTAGTATCAGTAATGATTTTATTTCTTTTATTTCTTACAGTGATTATTTGGCTTTATTAATTTTTTTATTTTGCTAATTTTTTCTATTGCATTGATTTATGTTCTTGTCATTATTATTCCTTTATTTGAAGATCTAATTTGTTCTTTTTTTATATTCTTAAGAAAGCAACTCAGATCATTAATTTTTAAATGTTCATATTTTGAATGATAACCTTCTCTCTAAGCATCTCATTAGCAGCATCCCATAATATTACCAAAGTTTCCAACACTATCTTCAGTTTAAAAGATTTTCGTCTCTTGTCTGGTAGTTTTTTATAATATGTTCAAAACTGTAGCAGTTTTTGCTATTATTAGACAGCTTTATTACTTAGTAGAGCTGATCCGTTTTGGTTTGGAACTTCACCTTCTGGTGTGACCCTTGGTCTAGTAAGACCATGCTACGTTGTGGCCTTCTGTGGGTGGCCTGTATGCTCATGATGCTTAGCAATGAGGTCTTGTCAATTATTTGGTCTGGAACTTTGACATCCAGCTTTGTTCAAATTCTGATGCCTCTTTTCAGTTCTCATCTCTGCAGTAGGCATTTCTGCTGGGCCTTACCACATCTCACCATATGCTTATACAGTTATCACCCCTTATGTCCAGGTCCCTTTCTATGGTTTCAGTTACCTGAGGTCGACCAAAACTCAGCCTGAAAATATTAAATAAAAATTCCAGAAATAAATAATTCATATGTTTTTAAATTACATGCCATTCTGAGTAGAATCATGAAATCTCACCCAACCCACTCTGTCCTGCCAGAGTTTTTTCCAGTGCATCCACACTGTATGCACTACTTGACCATTAGTCATGTAATAGCAAATTTGGGTTATCAGATCAACTGTCATAGTATTGCAGGGCTTGTGTCCAAGTAACTATTATATTACTTAATAATGCCACATTCACATAACTTTTATTATAGTACATTGTGATATAGTCATGTGCCACCTAATGGTATTTCTGTCGAGGACGAATTGCATATATAACAGTGGACCCTTAAGATTATAGTGGAGCTGAATTGCCTGTAGAAATGGAAGGATTTGTGGTTCAGGAGGAACTTATTTTCTTATTCTCTGATGGGACTTGCCAAAAGATTTCCTCTTATTCACAGCACCTCAGATTTAGAGTAAAAACATTACACCCAAATTCGCCAGCCACTGAGCCATTACAGCACAAAGGAACCTGCCCCCAAGTGCTCCATTTCCATAGGGTCCTTACAGCCCTCTCAGCTAGCTTGATGGTCTTCAGAGTACATTCCTGTAAATTCTTTGCTGAGGGCCTAAAGTCCTGTACAAAAACACAGGTCCACGGGAGCTACTTAACAAGTATTATGTGCCACAGCCAGCATAGTAGGCTTTCTGTCCCTATACTTTGAAAGTATTTTCTGGTTGTAATGATGTAAAACATAGATAAGTTTCTTTTTTTCCCATTAGTTCAATGCCAGTAAGAATCCTTTGTATCAGATAAGGTCAATGGACTCAAAATCATATTTGTCAAATACCTCTTTAAAAAAAAAAAAAGAATACCACAAAGTTCATTAATCTGACCACTGCTCCGACATGCAATAGCCAAAGCCACATTGCCAATATAATCCTCTACGTTTCTTTATCTTGACTTCTTATTCCTACTGATCCTGAGGCCACCTTTCATTCCCTATAGTCACTATTCTGGTGATCTAAGCATTACCCAGCCAGTTTCTCCTTGATATTTCTAATCAATCCAGCCCAGATCCCTGTTCATGGAGCAGCACTGACAGCTTCAGCGTTTTATTTCTAAACCTGTCAAAGGAAGAAGGGGGAGGGCTCTTAGGACAGTGTTAATAAAGTCTACAATAGTGCAAATAATGTACTAGCCTTCACATTCACTCATTACTTACTCACCGACTCACCCAAAGCAACTTGCAGTTCTATAAATTCCATTTAGTTAATCCACTACACAGGTGTACCATTTTTTTATCATTTATACTATATTTTGACTGTACCTGTTCTATATTGTGTTACAGTTATCTACAGTATTCAGTAAAGTAATATGTTGTACACATTTGTAGCCTAGAAGCAATAGGCTATACCATATAGTCTAGGTGCGTAGTAGGCTATACCATCTAGGTTTGTGTAAGTGCACTCTTACAATGTCAAAAGCCACCTAACGATGCATTTCTCAGAACATATCTTCATCATTAAGTTATTATTGTTCTATTTTATTTGTAGTTATTGCTGCTAATCTCTTATTGTGCCTAAATTAAACATTATTATAGGCATGTGTACATATAGGAAAAACACAGCCTATATAGGGTTTGGTACCATCTGCAGTTTCAGGCATCACCAGAAGTTTTGAAACATGCGCCCCGCATATAAGGGGGACTAATGTATAGCCCGATCTCCATCAAATACTCTCAGTGAATCCCCATGCAGATATCTGGTGTGCACCCTCAGCACAGCTCCCTCCTCCAGCTCTGAAAATTCCTCTGCTTCGCTGCCTGGAACTCCATCTTCCTCTTGATTTCAGAGAGACTGCTGCTCTACTTGGCCTTCACATTTCATCTCTGCTACAATAATGTGCCCCTAGGCAAAAAGGTTGGGTCAAGTGTAGGCCTCAACTATTTATCTTTCCTTTCTCTCAAGATCACAGTGGTAAGCAGTCTTGTATCCAATGCCCAGAAATGGATATTTCATATAATTTTTTCAGCTGTGTACTTTTTATGACAGCCTCTGCCAAGTATAGCACCAGTTCCTCTGTCATGATCCAAAGGGAAGTCTTGTCTTTAAATGACAAGTAGCAAAATAATAATATATGACACCTATCACCATATCAAAACAATATTTGGTACATATAAATTGTAATTTTATTTTTTTATTTTTTAAAATATATTTTATTGATTTTTTACCAATAGGAATGGAGAGGCACAGAGAGTTAGAAACATCCATGAGACAGAAACATCGATCAGCCACCTCCTGCACACCCCCTACTGGGGTACATGCCCTTGACCGGAATTGAACCTGGGATCCTTCAGTCCATAGGCCGAGGCTCTATCCACTGAGCCAAACTGGTTAGGGCATAAATTGTAATTTTCTAATTCAACCCAAGGAGGCATGAAGAATGGATTTATTACAATAATTCATTTAAAAAATCTTTCCTGAACTCTACTGGCACTTCTTTTCGAATCCTGCTTTTCCTCTTATAAACTGGGTGGTCTCAAGAATGTTACTTAACCTCAATTTTCTCTTCAGCAGAATGATGATGAGAGAGTGGGCATCTACATCATAGGGCTATAATGAGAACTAAATACTTAGTACAAATAAAATTTATAAAAATAGGGCCTATAGTTTAAACTCTCTATAAAATTTAGGTATTATTATCATCACACAAAATGACAATGTCTGTTTTCACATCTGTAATGTAAGGGGAGTGAATTAAATTTTATCTATGGTTTATTTCTATGATATTCAGACATGCCAAGCCTAGAGTCCTCAAAACAAGTATTTCCATTATGTTGCTCTTGAAAATTGGAAAATTTCTCCTTGAACACACATAGATTTGTTTAAGGCTGTTACTGGTAATAATTTTTCCAAACAAAATATATTTTTAATAAGAAAAAATGAAAAGTGGTGCAAGTGTTGACTATAGTGATAATGAAAATGCATGTGGCACTAGTTCAGCCTAAATAACAATTTATGTTCGGCGCTAAACAGTGATGCTGAGCCAACATGCACAAACACTGAGATGACTCTGCCATAAAGAAGACAAATAGGCCTCAGTTTGTTAGACCAATAAAATTTTTTATGAGACTCAAAATCTCTTAAACATCTATTATAAATTATTTGTCATGGGCAGTTTCTTCTCTTAAGGACAGCACAGACTAGTGGGTAAGATAGAGAATATTTATTTCATTTACTCAAAGTATATTTAGTGAGTGACTATTATATGCTATACACTGTCCGTAGGCTAAATAGACAACTGTCACAAAAACAGACAAAGCCCTGGTCCAGGGAATTTATATTTTATGGAGGATAGACAGAAAGCAAGAGATAATATAAAATGTCAGATAGTGATAATTACTCTGAAGTATCATAAGGGCAAATAAGTCATCAAATTATATTTTTTGTTAATATTTTCCAAAACAATATCCAGAGTACTGTTACCTTCCCTAGTTTCAGAACTATACTGGCTACTTGACCTTCTATGTATATATCCAAGAAATGAGGCAAATCAAACATTTTCAAAACAGAAATTTTGACTCCAATCAATTGCAATTCCAGTCATCCTAGGTATAGTAAACCATTCTGCCATTCTTGATTTTTATTTTCCTCCTTCTCTATCACATATAAGCCATCAGCATTGTTTCATATCTTACCTAATAATAGACAAATATGTAAACTGACCGTACCTCCACTACACCACCAGCCAATCAGGAGTGCTATGCAAATTAACCCAACAAAGATGGGTTAATTTGCATACTCAGCCGCTGAGTGTCAGGGGTGGGATGCCATGGCGATGATGCAGGCATTCTGCCCCACCCCCGGTCTCTCAGGACCTCTGGCAGTGTAGGAAGGAGGGGGCGGAGCGGAAAGAGGCGGCTCCTGGAGTGGAAAGAGGTGGCTCCCGGAGCAGAAAGAGGCAGCTCTGGGGCCTGAGCAGAAAGGGGCTGGGCTGGAGTGGAAAGGCAGTGCCGGCAGCCAGGGAAAGGAAAGCCCATTCTAGCACGAATCATCGTGCATTGGGCTTCTAGTCTAACTATAAAGTAAATTCCAATTCTATGTACTTTGCTCCATTTTCTCAGTGGTGTTCTAGTGCAAGAAATCAGCATTTCTGACCTGAACTACTGCAGGGTCCACCTAATTGGTCTTGTTATCTCCACACTCAATAGTTTCCAATTGTTCTCCTTAGGGCAGCCACAGTGATTTCCTTAAATCAAATCGGCTCACATCACTTCTTTCCTTAAAACTCTCCAATTCTTTCTCATTGCATTTAAGATTCTAATTAAAACTATAGCTCTGGCCTATCACGTCCTACATGATCAGTATTCTAACACTTAAAACTTGTTCTGTAACATGCTGTTCCCAGGCCACTAACTATGGTCATACTCGCCTCCATCCAGGACCTCAGAAAATGTGTTTATAAGTAAAGGTGGCTATTGCTGCTGTTCTCTTGGCCTATGAAGCTCTTGCTTCACACTACTGGGTCACTGGTGTTTTTTATTCAGTTCTATTCAAAACAACTACCCTGTGTTAAGCACCATTTTTAGCCTATCTCAGTCAAATTACCTTGCTCATTTTTAACAAAAATTTTCATATTTATGTTTTATTTACTAAGTTTGCACCACTGTCCATTGCCCACTAGAATGTAAGTTCTTTAATAGAAAGAGCCCAATTTGTCTTATTTTTCAATGTTGGGATAATAAATGGCAAATAAATTTTGTTTATTAACTATATACTAGACAATATATATGGAGAAGAAGTAGCATAACTTTTACACTGGATCATTTTATGAGCAAATCTGATTTTAGAAAGACCAATATGGCAGATGTGTTAGGATCCATTGTAGAGGTGTAGAACAGCTCATAAGACTTCTATAAAAGTATATATTAAAAATGATGAATATTTGAATTATGGTAGTAATAGTGGGGATAGACAGGAAGGAATCTTTTTTTTCTAAAATGACAAATAAAAGGAGAATAATGAGAAATATGTTCTTAAATGCTACAGAGATAGGACAACAGAACCAGTATATTAGTTATACAGCAAATCTCAGCTGCCTAATTGCTTTTCCCCATATACTTCCACAATTCTTTTACTGAAAATATGTAGTAAAATGTGGGTAAAACTTCATGCTAAAAATGCTCAGAGTGTTTACAATACAAAGAAAAGGAAATACAATCTGAATTTCATGACATCATAGAAAAACAGGTCAGGCTTCCTGCTGGGACATCTTCAGCTGAAAAGCTACATCAGGAATTCATCCTGGTCATACTTCAGGATATGTGAGCAAAGCAGGTTGTGGAATTCACTTTCTGAATTAGTATTTTTGAGATTTATATGATCTGTTGGAACCTGTCATGATGAATTTTTTCAACTGTTATGAGTCATTGTTGTTAAAAGATTTTAACGACACTTTCCATTTCAAGCTGTTGAGGAGACTGGGAAGTGAGCAGAGCAGCTGTGAGTTTTTTCTGTGTCAGGGGTACTATCTAGGAAGGCAGGAGTGAAACATGCTCACAGAACAATAAACAGTCCTTCTTCAAGGGGATTTTGTGATACTGACTCAGGTGAGAAAGGATGAGAGCTGGAACTGAAAACTAGTGACAGTAGTCATATAGAGGAGAGAAAGGGTATGAGACATGTTTCTAAGGCAGAAGAAACCGAACTTGGAACGTATTTTATCAGGGAGACCTGGCATATATAAAAGGAACATATTTTTATTACAAACACAAACTTACACAAATATACCTACTCCAAAACTCATGTTTATAATATTTTTACAATATACCCAGACGGACTATCAACCACCCACCCAAAAAAACAAAACAAAACAAAAACATCATAGGGCAACTATGACATAAGAAACCAAGTCAAGAATATCATACCCATATATATTCAGCTCTTTCTGGCAGCTGCTCTCCTCTTACCAACACACCCAACACTAAGACAAATGCTTTTGCCAATGTGTTGTGCCTCTTAGCCTTGTCAAACAATGATTACAAAAGAGATTTGTTGTAAGTGGAGAAATACAATGGAAAATATCTGGTTTCCAACTATATCTTAGCTTTCAGCAAAAAACAACTAAAGCATCAAATAAAAATAAAATGAATCTTTTTTTTATGACATTTTGAGAAAAACCTTAGAATTGAGAGAATATTACCTGAAAGTTTGAGAAGTAATACCACAGCTTCTTCCTAACATCTGTACTATATCTTGGATTGTGACCACTGCTCATCTTCTGAAAATTTTCCCAAATAAAAATCATTGAAATTATTTTTTTGCATAGAATTTTAAAGAGTAATACTTTACTTAAAATGAAATGATAAAAATTTAATTAGAAAACTAAACTATTGGTGAATGAGCTAGACTGGATAGAAAATACTAAATTGGTTAAAGTGAAAAGTAATAAGTTGCTTAGTGACATAAGGTTGAGTAGGTTGAAAGTGAGAAACATTGAGTAGCTAAGAGATTAAAAGAGAAGATGAGAGATAAGAAGGAAATACTTGAGCCTGGCCAATGTGGTCCAGTGGTTGAGCATCCATCAGTGAACCAGGAGGTCACAGGTTGATTCCTGGGCAGGGCATAAGCCCAGGTTGTGCCCAGTGTGGGTTGTGTAGGAGGCAGCTGATCAATGATTCTCTCTCATCATTGATATGTCACTCTCTCTCTCCTTCTCCCTTCCTCTCTGAAATCAATAAAACTATATTTAAAAAATGTTTTTAAAGAAGAAAATGCATAAGATTTATCTTTCCAGAATAAAAAAAATACATCAGTACTTTACAGTTTCAAATAACAATCTCTAAAAAACAACAAATTAAAATCCATGAAAGAGTACAACAACTGTTTGTTCAAAATTAACACAATATTTTTTCTTATACAGAATGTTTCAAAAGGCTATTAGATGAAAAAGATTACCTTAAAGTGATTTTTTTGTCATAAAAACTATAAGTGGGTTTATTTCTCTATATTATAGCATTATTGCTTAATTTCATCATTTAAAAATATATTATGTAATTAAAAAGGTAAATTAACTATCATGAAGAATGGACTTAATTTGTCCATTTGTTCTATATCTCAATGCCATTCTGAAACATTTTTAATTAAGAACATGAAATGACTCATTAACATTCAGCTCTAAAAATATGTGAATAATTACAGCATGTTGACAAAAGCTATGTAATTTATTCATTGCTACCACATCTCTTCAAAAGACAAAAAATGAACTGAAGAAATTATGCATCATAAAACTTGGGGAGATAAAAGCTTCACTTTTTTAAAAAGTATACTCAAAATAATGTCATACGCAGGGATTACAGCTATACACATGTTAAAAGTTAGCGTTGCTCCATCCCAAATTACATGTTGGTTAGTGGTTATAAAGAATTCACTTTATAACTCTAATTTTTATATAACCAAAATTTCCAAAATGTCCAATCATTTTTATTTATTCATATAATAAATCATGAGTGAAGCTATTCAGTTCTAATTTTACAACTGAAACAACTAATTATAGAGAAACTAATAGGCAATCTTAGAATTACACATAAGAAATTAATAATGGGTGCAAATATAATTGAAAATGCTATGCATCCATTTATGGATCACAGGTATGAAAAAAATTAGATATATGGTTTCCAGAAAACTTTGGGTGCCTTAAATTAACTGAAAATTATACTATGCTTGAAAAACAATTTATTAGCATTTCTATTGCAAAGTCTATCATTTTTTTTTCCTCACCAACAGCCTACCTCGATCCAAATTCTCCTTCACACTTAGGTTAGATACACTTATTGGATCTTGTTAAATATTCTTTTTCTCAGAAAAACCATGACAACTAATGGATAACTTGAAATAGAAACATGCCAGATACTACCTAAAAGATCCCTTTAAGTGTGGATGTACATAAAGGCAACAAAGTTAGGTGGAACTGAATTATTTGGTCAGGCTGATTTTCTGTGACTCACAAAGACAGTCTTGCAGGAATGAGTCCTACTGGATTTCACAGCATTCTTGGAGGTATAGCACTTTCTCATGTCCAAGTCTTTCTGAAAATGTTCTTAAAGATCATTATAGGTATGGGTAACCTAATTTTATATATTAACTAATCAAGCCATGTGTGCGTGTTACATTATGAGTATAAAAATGCAAAAACAAACAATAATTAGTTGTATTTATGGTGTGTCATATTGACAAATATTTAAAAATATTACTTCAATATGTGTGATGTTAGGCAGTCAAACTCATATTCTTCTGAGTTATAAGTGATGGCCATTTTGGAAATAAATTAAGAAAACTATACCAAATAGAGATACTAATACCAAATAACATCCCTTCTGTAAAATTATTCTAAATCGTATTGGCAGGACTTCCACAGGAGCAGAGTGAAGCTCACCACAAATCTACTCCTCCAGAAAAATAACAGAAACACTGGCAAAAAGTGTCAAAATCAGTAATTTCAGGACCCTGGAAATTAACCAAAGGCTTTCAACAATTGGAGGAATGTTTACTTTAGAAACATGCTGAATTTGGAGCAGTAGGATTTGTGGCATTACAACTAGACCTACTCCTATCCCCATACATAGATCTCTGCGGTAGCCTCTTCTTTGCATAGACTAAAGAAGACAGACTCAGATTGAAACTATTTAAAAAATCAATCCAAGTGTATCATCACTATTTGAATCTTGTCTCAGAACTCTCTGGAAAAAAAACATTGCCCAGATGTTTTTATTATTTGATTAATCTGGAATTCAACTCCATTGGAGAAGTCATAGCTTCAGATATTTGTCAAAAATAATCCAGTGGCAACTGTTTCATCATTGCTGCCCGAGGTTGTGATGCCAGTTGATTAAAACAAGTACCTGGAGGAAAATATCTGGAGAATGAGATATGTTTAGGGAATTTTGAAAATCGCCAACATATTTTTGGGAATTCAAAAAGCTGAACATATAGATTCAGAGGTATTCAAGGAAGACCTGAGAGAGTACCAGTCTCTGACCGCTGGCTGACTTGAGATCATGTACAAGCAGAAAGTAAAGATTTAAGGCAGATTTATAAACTCTCCGAGTCCAGCAGGTGTATCCCAACACACAGAAAGCACTTGGCGAAAGGCATAGCCTTATAGTTTAAGGTATTTAAAGAAAACTCTGACCAATTCTCTGACCTCTATAAATCAGATTTAGATCTTGCTATCATTCCCATAGCATAAATACTTTTAATTAATGATTCCTTTAATGATTTTTGTTGTTGCTTTACTGGTCTAATATGAAGAGCTGTTAACTAAAAACGAAGAGAAGAAAGTGAATTAAATTGTTATTTGGTAAGACGAAGTGAGACATTTACTGTATAAGTCAGTAATGAAATAAGCAAGTCATGTATTTGACCTCTACATTGTCAGTTGAAACAAGTGAAATCAAAACAAACTTTGAATCCTATAAATAAATACATTAATGGCTTGCTTCTGAGTCAACAGGAATATTAAAAATGAGTGGCAACACCTGATTATGTATTTCTAAATAGAAAGAGCTGTCTCCTGTCCTGTTGGGTACAACAATGCATTACTCCAATTTTCACATTTTCATAAATGTTTTCTTGAGAGGAGTCTTACCGTGTTTACAATGATTTCATAATTTTCTAGCTCAATTGCATGCTGTGACTTAAGTATTAGTGTGGGCTAATGGAATAAAAAAAAAGGAAAAAATCTCACCAACACATTATAACTAAAACACAAAAACATACAGATGTAAAATTCAACATAATACTGCTAATCCATTTTCTATTTTTATGTAACAAAATGTGAATCTTGAGTCTAAATGGATTGTCACAGCTACATATATTGAAGATACCTTACTTAATACTGTTTCAGATAAAGATAATTCCAGTGTTTAGACAAATTAGGTTCCAATAATGTGGCAATAATAAAAAATATCAGTTATCTATGGAATATGTCCTGAAATGCATTTTATTTATAGGGATATTATGTGAAGCAATTAATTAATATTAATTTTATTACAATAGATACGTTTATCTGAACAAAATCAAAACATGTAACTATAAATTGTAAATGTTTTGTGAAGGAAATAGAGGAATAAATTTAATACATTTATTTATTTTTAGAAAAGATTTTAAATACTAGCAATTTTTAAGAGAGAATACCAAGAATGCTAACAATTAAAATATATATGTTTTGGGGTTTTTTTGTGGGGGAACGCTGTTTCAGAATCACTGCTTATAATAATAAATTTTAATATCTTCTGTATAGAGAGAAGATTAAAGTAAAAGAGAAAACAAGGCAATGCTGGTTTAAATGGTCCACTATTGATGACTACTCACCTGGGTATCTTATGAGTCTCCTGATAAATATACTTTAGTCCATAAACTTTAGGAGTTTTCGCATAAAGTAAACAGGATCTGACTTTATCATCTTCAACTTTTTTCTAATAGCTGTTACCACATTCTTAGTGTGCTTCCTATTGTTCTGGTTTAACAAGCATACTCGGTATAACTATCAGACCAAACCAGTGACTGGAAGGACCTAACAAAGTTTAAATTTAGTAGGTAACATATGTTCTCTCTTAATTATCCATTCATTCATTTATTCATTTGTCATTTTTTAGTTAGAATTAATAGTTTTGGACCCCATTGATAGATTCTTGTTCTGGACAAACCACTCTTCATGCAGTATGTCTGTGAAATGAGAGTCCAGAATATACAGTAATGTAAACTAACACAATTTTTTTTGGTGTGACTTTTCCTTAAGATTTTATATATTTACCAGGGATAAACTAAACTACATAATCATTATATTTTCTATCTATATTCAAAATGAGAATCAAGCCAAAGAAAAAGTTTCTATCTATAACTTAAATAAGTGAATACCAGAACACTCAGGCTAGACCTCTCTAGAGATTATTTTGAAGAAGAGATCTTAGAGATAAAGAAGAGATAGAAAAAAAGAGAATAATAGAGAACACATAAGTAATATCTGGTTGGGAAGAAGCTATTGCTCAATCACACTCAATGTCTCAACTTTTCAAAGTAATAAAGCCAATCTAAAGATAATGCTTAAGGAGAAATTCACCCATGAACACAGTGACCAGTAAAATACAGAAATGGACCATTGAAACTGAAATCTACTTAGGGGACTCATCAGCCTACTTAAAACAAACATCCCTATATAAAATAATTTAATTTATTAGACACCTCCTCTAAGCATCCACACAATTAAAAGAGAATTTCAGCAACAATGAATACAACTTTCTGGATAGGTTTTCTTTTCAATTAACACTGATTAGATAAGGTAGATTATCTAAAAAAAATTATAAATAAATATGAGTAATGTCAAGAAAAGAAAAATTAAAAACAATATATGAACTCACTTTTCTATATATTACTGAGTTTTGTTCTTATATAAATTTCTAAATATAAGACAACATAAAGTCAAAAGTTTTATAGCTTTTGCAAGTCTTTAATTATGAATAATTTAGGTAGTTATCTAAACTCACTTAAGACAATCCTGATTTAGAGAGAAGAGGTCAACTTGAAATGGCAATTTTCTTTTTCATCTATCAATGCCACATATTGTAAGCATTCCTAAATGACATTTAAACTGGCTCGGTAATCTAAACAATATATGCTATGCATTCTCTGCTTAGTTAATAAATATCTCACTTATATAGAAAGAATATAAAAAGCCAATTTCACAACATATTAGGGTTTTAAAAATAACCAGTACTTACTCATCTGTTTTATTTTCTTGTTGTAATAGCATTTCATTCATCATCATCATTCCAACATTCTCATGCTTAGAGATATTTCTGAAGAATGCAAGGAAGATTATTGTTTGACACTGATACTGATTTTTCAGGTTGGCAATAGAATGCCAGGTGTTTGATTGTTTGTTTGTTTTTTAACTATAGAAGAAACAATAATTTCACCTTCTCCTTTAGATGTATTTTTATAGTAAAACCAAATAATAATAAATTGGTTGATGAAAATTAATGTTTTAGATTACCTAATTTAAGTGACGTAAATGATAGATGATAAATTTTTCACCTAACTAGCAGCTGAAGTTCACCCTTTAGTAAATCTCTGCAATGATGTGATGAGACTAAATTCCAAAGCAATTCTATGTACAGGACCATCCTTTTTCCTGCACAGTTCTCAGTAATGTAGATAGAATATAAAAATCCTAGCTCTCCATTTTGACCTTTAGTTAAATATTATAGTTTCAAACATTTACTTTTTCTACCTTTTTACATATCTATTTAAGACACATAGTTTAACCACCATTGGCTTTTATTTTAAATATTCTTGTCTCATACATGCATCAGAGTGTTTTAGAGATGCATAAGTGTTTTAGAGATACAAAAAAGAGCTAAATTTCAATATTTATTATATTAACAGAGCAAATTATGTAGTAATTATCATTCACAAGACATAGCAAAAAACTATATTATATTAATTTGCGTTCAATCTATTTCACAGGAAAGGGAAAAAACAATCCCTGCTGTATCAAAACTTGATAATTTGCCTTTTTCTTATATCATGAAAATTTACATTATCACACAGCAGTCTGCTTCATAATCATAATGTTTTTTAAGGTGATACAAAGAGTCCTTTCATTAAATCAGATTCACAAGAATCTTGTCTTATCTATATATATAAAAGGGTAACATGCTAAGTGTCCGACCATCTGATTGGTTGCTATGACGCACACTGACCACCGTTGGGCAGATGCTCAACGCAGGAGCTGCCATGATGCACACAGGCCATTTACTGAGAAATGGCATCATGGACCTGGTGCCAACAATGCAGCACTCGGCTTCCTCCAAGCCGTACACAGGCCCCGCCTCCACCCCAGAGCTTAGCCCACCAAATCGCAGCCGATGCTGCCGAGACCCCATGGCACAAAATGCAGCCCAAAGCCCAGCCCAACCTGGAAATGGTGGCTGTGAGTGCAGGGCGATGACGTTACGTAGCAACACCCAGCTTCCTCTCCCTAGCAACAGGCTATCCTATCTAATAAAAGAGTACCGTACTTTCCGGCGTATAAGACAACTGGGTGTATAAGATTTTCCTGGATTAAAAAGTCATTTTATACGCCAGAAAATATGGTATATTGGACTATATTGATGGGATTAGATATAATGGATTAGGTATATAGGACTACCATATTTTCCGGCGTATAAAACGACTTTTTAACCCAGGAAAATCTTATACGCCCAGTCATCTTATACACTGGAAAATATGGCAATATGCAAATTGACCATCACTCCAAGACAAAATATGGCCGCCCCCATGTGGTCAAAGATGGCTGCCCCCATGTGGACACAAGATGGCCGCCACGAGATGGCTGGCAGGAGAGGGCAGTTGTGGGCAGTTGGGGGTGACCAGGCTGGCAGAGGAGGGCAGTTGGGGGAGACCAGGCCAGCAAGGGAGGGCAGTTGTGGAGGACCAGGCCAGAAGGGGAGGGCAGTTGTGGGGGGGCCCAGGCCTGCAGGAGAGGACGATTGTGGGGGACCAGGCCTGCAGGGGAGGGCAGTTGGGAGGGACCAGGCTAGCAGGGGAAGGTAGTTGGGGGGACCAGGCCAGCAGGGGAGGGCCGTTGGGGGAGACCAGGCCAGCAGGGGAGGGCAGCTGTGGGGGGACCAGGCCTGTAGGGGAGGGCAGTTGGTGGGGGACCCAGGCCTGCAGGGGAGGACAGTTGGGGTGAACCAGGCCTGCAGGGGAGGGCAGTTGGGGGGGCCAGGCCAGCAGGGGAGGGTAGTTGGGGGGGGGCCAGGCCTGGAGGGGAGGGCAGTTGGGGGGAGGACAGGCCAGCAGGGGAGGGCAGTTGGGGGGGACCAGGCCTGCAGGGGAGGGTAGTTGGGGGTCCAGGCATGCAGGGGAGGGCAGTTCGGTGTGATCAGGCCAGCAGGGGAGGACACTTGGGGTGATCAGGCCAGCAGGGGAGCAGTTAAGCATCAATCAGGCCAGCAGGGAAGCACTTAGGAGGCAATCAGGCAGGCAGTCAAGTGAGCGGTTAGGAGCCTGCGGTCCTGGGTTGTGAGATGGATGTCCGACTGCCAGTGCAGGATCGGGCCTAAACTGGCAGTCGGACATTCCCCGAGGGGTCTCAGATTGGAGAGGGTGCAGGCCAGGCTGAGGGACACCCCCCACCTGTGCACGAATTTTGTGCACTGGGCTTCTAATTAAATATAATAATTATAGTGAAGTTATATAAATAAAGAAGAAACTCATTCAGATTCTTAGGAAATTGAGTCTTACATCCTGACTAGGAATTTAAATGGAAGAAAGAAGATTAAAAAGAAATTGTTTCAAAGAAAGTACCATGAACAAAACTGAACAACATGAATGGCAGAAAGAATATGGAGAACTAATGATTTTGCCCTATTTTTATTTTTTTTCAACCTGAATAGACAATATTTTTGAATGTGGGTAGAAGTGATGAAATTAAGCTTGGAAAACAGGATGAAATGACTTGTGGCTATATTGGCTGTCATATTCAGGACAACCTGGGAAAAGTAGTGAATGAGCTACTTGTTTTAAGTACAAAAGTTCACTATTCCAATGAATGTTTTAGAAAGATTGCTTTAGCTAGAATATGGAAGATGGATTAGAGCGGCAACATATTAGGGTTGATCGGGGTTACATTTTGCTATTATAGTAAAAGTTGATGAAGGGGAAAGCCATGGGAGTGGTATTGGGAATGGAAAAGAGAGAACATTTTCACTGTGTGTTAATTAGGCTGTTTGTGCACAGAGCCTAAAACGGTGGTAATAGTGAGATTGCCATTTGGAGAGATATGGACTTTGACATAGGCATAATGTACTTCCAAGGAAAAATGTGTTTTCTCCAGGAGCTCCTCAGTAGTTATCAGTGCTTTGCACCATCTTTGGCCATTCTTTTAAATATCCACCACCTGGCCTTTGGTTGTAAACTCCACTGTGAAGAGAGGATGCTTATATCCAGAGGATTAGTTGACTTTCACCTGACCTAAAGGTAAGATAAAGAGATGACCATCTCTTCAAGTAGCTTGACCTGTACTGAGCCTTCTTAATATGTTTTGCTTGTGATGATGTCTATTGATTAAGTGGAAATATACATTACACCTGCCCCTTGCCATACCCCACTTCTCATATGTTTCCTAGTATTTGAAAAATGAATAGCAAAGGGTGCCCTCTCTGTAAGGTCTTACCACTAGCAAACCTTTGCCTGAGAAAACAGCTGTAGCAGCTTTTTAAGTTCACAGCTCAAGATTTATGTAAAATGGATTTGGCAAGATTTTGCCTAGGAGCTGAAAAATCAAACTTACTGGCCTGCATGAAATTTTATTAACTGAAATCACATCAATCCTTTTGCTGACCACATCCCCAGAAACAGACAGCTGAGCTCCTGGGCAGCTATGTGACCAAGCAGAACTGAGTCAGCTGTCAGCTTGCTCATGAAGGGGAACCTCCAGAGAGGAGTACAGGTCCCTTAGCAAATGCAGCAGTGCCTCAGAGTGTATATCATCCATAACCATTCCATAAATTGGCATCTCTTCCATCTCCTATCCCATTTTTAACTTTAATAAAAGGTATTTTGATCTGAAAAAGGAGATTGACCATGTTGGCTTTACTTTCCTATATTTGGAATTGTAATGCCTTCCTACAGCATCTAGAGATGTTGCAGGTATAAATCCTACCCACACACAAAAATAGCTAATAACCTTTGTCTACTGAGAATGGCCTTGGAGAGATCAGTCTGAGCCTGCACTTCATTCTGACAAGTTATGGGCACAAATGATTGAACAGGGGATGTGCTTACAGGGCACCTAACAGTATTTGTTAAAGGCTTATAAAAAGACTAGAGGCCCGGTATATGAAATTTGTGCACAGGTAGGGTCCTTAGGCCTGGCCAGCGATCAGGGCCAATATGGTTCCCTGCCTCCCCACCTCCCACCTCCTCCTTCCCTCACTCCCTCAGTGCCCTGCCCACCGCTGCTGGTCGCCTGCCATATTATGCGCCGCCCCCTGGTGATCAGCACACATCATAGTGAGTGATCGAAATCCCATTCTCCAGGTCAAACTCCCTAGGGGGCACTCTGCATATTAGCCTTTTATATATAACCTAGTATAGATGACTGTTTCAAATCAGAGCTCATTTGAATAGTTAGTCAACAATAAAAGGATCATTTTAAAGATGGTTAAACTTAACCCCTAAAGTCACAATTTTCAATTACCATGGCTTATTTGGAGGAAAGGCAATTATTCAACGTGAGTCATTATCTTTATTTTAGTAAGACTCCCCTCCCCTCCCCCCTGAAGTCTCTTAAAAATTACACATAAAACACATAAAATTAGAAGAGGATTAAACTTCATGAGTTTCACTACTGGTTTTTATGATAAGTACTTTCCACATTATATTTAAATTGGTTTGCATTTCTTTACGGACTCATTAACATGCTGAGAGCCAAATCATGTGGTCATAAACAGTCACCGTGACTTTTACTAGTTGCTAATGCTGCAACCATTATAAAATTTTTTCAATCAACTTTTGGAAGTAAAAGACATTATACATGAAATATAACAAAAATATTATTTCATATAGCACACTTTATGTGATGCCATAGTGCGTTGCCTCTTGTTCAAAGAAAACAGAAACAAAAGTAATAACCAGACTTGATCTTGTCACTTAAAAATTCACAAATACATGTAATTTATAAAAACACAGGAAGCAAGAGTATAGTTGTAAGATAAATCCAATATTTAAAATTCTTTTTTTTTTACTAATTTTAAAATGAATTAGTATATAGTGTGACTGTTATAGATTTGCTTATGTGAAATGGTATAAAAAGAGTTGGTTTTGTACAACTTTATGTTTAGGCCAAATTTAAATTATCATTTTACACATCCAGAATACTCCTCTCTATCTTAGGACATAAATTGTATATATTTTAATACCATCAATTCAGCAGGAACTTATATGTGCCACATGGTTCCCTAATTACTTCACACATCTTTTAACCAAAAATGTTAAAAGCTAACATATATTTAGCACTTACCAAGCACTAGTCCACATTTTTAGTGTGCATGTGTATTTATAACATTTAATACTCACAAAAACCTTATGAGGTAGGTCTTGGTCTTATTATTATTCTAATTTTATAGAATTAAAAACAGATACAGACATGTTGGGTAACTTGCCAATCATTTCACAGTCACTGAGTGGTAGAGTCAAACTCCAAATACAGTGGTCTGATTACAACCAAAGCACCTTCTTGTGAAGCTAATTGAAGAGTGATTTTTTTTCCCATCCCCATAGTAATTTTTGGAACAGAGAGAATGGGAGAGTCAAATATAGACTCCCCTCAGCAGTCTTCTTTTACTCTTACAAGGAACCTTTTGAGCATAACTTTGAATTTCCAGGAATGAAAAGTCTCTAATATTAGAAGCAATATTAAAATTTTCAATAAACTTCTAGTAACCATCTCAATCTAATAATTATTTGTAAAGTGGATATATTAAAATATATAAGATAAATATGTGGCAAACATCAAAAGAAGGAAATAATTATATGAAATACTTAAACTCATGGAGACATATAGGATATATCCTACATAATAAAAACCCAACATGCTACGTGTCTGACCATTTGACCAGTCGCTATGATGCGCACTGACCACCAGGGGACAGACACACAGACCGGTAGGTTAGCTTGCTGCTGTGGTCTGGCCAATTGGGATTGGATGAGACAGGCCGGACATGCCCTGGAGCCCTCCCGTAGTCCCTCCCTGGCTCTGATCGTACACCAGTGGGGTCCCTCGGCCTGGCCTGTGCCCTCTTACAATCCGGGACCCCTCAGGGGATGTCCAGGACCCCTTGGCAGTCCAGGCTGAGGGACCCCACCAGTGCACAAATCTGTGCACTGGGCCTCTAGAAGTGAACCAGAAATTTGACTAACATCCTAAAGACAGAGTCAAACATAATCAGAAATGATTCTCAGGCAACAGGATAAAAACAAGAAGTTCTCAGAAGAAAACTGATTTTTACTAGAACCGAACAATTTTTTCAGCACCTCATAAATATAGCAATGAACCATATTTATTTTAGCACATCTACTGTGAAGTCAATATTCTTGATCCAACTAATTGTCACAAAGTTAATTACTATAACTTTCAGTTTTCAATTCTAAAATTATAAGCAAATAAGATAAAACTTAGGCTCACTTTCAAATAATATTTCAGTAACATGGTTTTTAACTTTAATAAGAACTTGTCACTGTAGTGTTAGAGGTCTAGAATTTCTGGGTAGAATTTGTGAAGGTGATAGTTTTCATTGTTTAGTAGAAGATAAAAATGCTTTGACAGTTAATAGAGGACTGATGTGTCCTTTTATGAAAACAAAGACATGGATTAAGGGCTTCTCTCTCTGTATATGGCTGCTACTCCATCTCTATTTCATCTATGAGATGAAATAATGTGGAAAGAGACACTTCATCTATGAGATGAAATAATGTGGGAAGAGACACGATATGCCAAGGAAACAATTGTTGATCTAATCCAACAGAGAGCACTTTTAAAATTTACAGAACAATAAGATTATAACCATTTTAAATGTTTATTTCTTTACAGCCTTAGCCAAAGGATTTCTGAGAAATTTTATTTTCTCTTGGATTAATAGAGAGAATAATGGAAAGATAGATGAGTTTTTGTTTTTTAAATTCAAATCCTAAAACATTTGATAATTTGTAACAAATATTTTTAATTCTTTAAAAAGTTAAAGAGCCGAAACCAGTTTGGCTCTGTGAATAGAGCGTCGGTCTGCGGACTGAAAGGTCCCAGGTTCGATTCCGGTCAAGAGCATGTACATTGGTTGTGGGCACATCCCCGGTAGGGGGTGTGCAGGAGGCAGCTGGTCGATGTTTCTCTCTCATCGATGTTTCTAGCTCTCTATCCCTCTCCCTTCCTCTCTGTAAAAAATCAATAAAATATATTTTAAAAAAGTTAAAGACTGTTGCATAATCTTATCAAGGAAAATTATTAATGCTGACATTTATGAAAACGTGTGTAATCTAAAATATGATGGATCTATAGAGCTCTTGTGGAATAAAAATTTTAAATAAACTTCAATCAAATATACCAATCCCATAATGTTTCTTTTTAATAATAGTGTTATTATAACATGACAGAATGATGATTCCGTCACATTAATTATCATTTTATATTAATATTTGCATAGCTTATAAGCAGCATTTTCATTATAATTTTATATTAATATTTGCATGGTTTATAAGCAGTGTTTTCATGCTATTTTATTTTCTAGGAATAAACTCTATTATGTAAATGTATTTTAATCTAGATTAATAGGGTCATTCATGTGTGATTTGGAAAGTAATTATGTTACACATAATTTAAATAGAACATTACTTTTAGCCTTCCTTACCATATACCCCACATAAATATATCTCACTGATTTTTGGAGATGATGGTCAAAATGATCACAAAAGTTTGCTCTTACTGTGGATAATATTTCTGGAAAAGTACATACTATGCATCATATTTAATTATAGTTAGAAGTCTGTTTAAAGAATTCCTTAATACAGTAGAAAAATGACCTTTCTAAATTAATTCCAGCAGAGTAACAAGAAAAAGATTTAGAAGCCCATCGTCTTTATTTTAGAAGATTTATTATCATTGTCACCTTCATATTGAGTTGCTTTCAAAGGTATCTCTGACTGTCATCTTGTCCATGACTTCTGCTGTTATGACTGCCTACTGGACCTAACTTACTCCTGGAATGAACTGCTATAAGTGAAATGTAAAAATGGGGCCAAATCCCTAGATATCCCCCTAAGGCAATCTAATTTGTAAATACAGCATTGATTCTGCTCTAACAGATTCTTTAGGAAGAAGTAAACTTTTTTGAGAGGGGTATTTTAGTTGTTCACAGAAGCATGAGAATTAGGGAAGGAAAGAAGTAAACAGAAGTGCCTTATAAAAGGAGGTTGCAGTGAATTATATAAGTAAGAGAGGCCCAATGCATGAAATTCGTGCAAAGAGTAGGCCTTCCTTTCCCCAGCTGCCGGCTTCCCTCTAGCACCCAGGACCCGGGCTTCCCTCTGGCTTCCCTCGTAGCCCAGGCTTCATCCAGAAGGATGGCTGGTCTAATTAGCATAGTATGCTTTTATTATTATAGATGTTTTTAAATAGGATGGTATAATTATATTTGTTTTAATAATATTTTTCTTCTCTACATTTCTAGTACAAAGGTCTAAAGTGGGACTTAATTTTGGAGGGTCTTGGAGAGCAAAGGACAAAATGCGTACCATTCTTTCTCTATGTGTTCTAGTCAATCTCTAAAGCAACCAGGCTCTTAATTGTTACTTAAGGATCATGCTTACTCCTTTCAAGTTTCAGTGAAAGTTTTTCGTTATAAAGTTCCAGTCACTTTAAGACATATCAGTATAAATTTTTAGCAATTACATTTACCATACGAAGCAATGACAGTCTGCAATTCTTGAAATTTAAATTATGCTTCATCTGAAAACAACAGAACTCTAAATCTGAGTCTTTTCAATTAGTACTAATGTGATATAATTGCAAAATTAGTCCAAAAGATGTTGGAATTTTAGAAATAAATTATGCTAAGAAGGAGTTTCACACTTAAGAACACCAATTCATCTCTTGCATACACTTCTGAATCAAATGCAAGCAAAATTATGCTCTCAGTAACTGATTACTAATTCAGGTCAAATATATGTTTCACACATGAAAAAGAATTATTAATATGACCAATGAAATTATTTTTCTTCATGCTTAACCAATTCTAAAATACAAATAAAAATCAAGTGAAGACCCTAATGAAAATACTTCGCTTTAAAACTTAACAGTGACAATAAACTGCATGTAATCTAAATTTAGAAAAACTGAAAAAATAAAAACTTTGAGAATTAGGGATCACTAATGCAATTAAATGATATGTATCTTTGCCTCATGAGTTAATCATTAGGCATTTAATATGTATATACTGTATGTTCTTTAATTTTCTTTATTTGGGTTTTACATTTAAATTTATTGTTTAAATTAATGAAAAGATTAAGTTGTATAATGACTAGTTTTTGGAGTACATCAATGCCAAGCAACCTTTGCAAAAGTCTTAACAAGCCCAATAAATTAAAAAGTGGAAACATTTTTCTCACTAAATTGTATTATTTACTTCTCCTTACTTAAGGTCATTTTTTTTATACATGTGATGTACCCAAAGCTGACTGATGTAAATATTTTAAGTGGCTTGAAGAAGTGAACCCAGGACATTTAACACAGGAGGAATATCTACCTGCCATGGCTTTAAGTGATATAAAGAGCAAAAATTCACCAACTCTCCAGTTCCCAAATCACTGCACCTTTTTATAGGTATAAGCTTTATTCTGGTCTAATTTTCTTCATAATTAAGCCGTAATTGCATGAGCCATCACCTTATTCACTTTCTCCCTTACCTGATGTGTCTTTCCATCTTGTCTTTTCATCACACATGCTATGCAAAGCCACCACAACCATAAATAATCTAACCAGTATAAATCTCCAGCTTTTTGCTGAACAAAAAAACAACAGAAATGTATGTACTGAGTTCACTATAATTCTCTGGACTATATTCTAACTTGACCCTAATGTTGTTTATAATATTTTTTGTATCTCCTTACTAACTCTCCCATTTTCCCTAATTTTCACCCCAAGTTCTTTTCTCCAAACTGCCTACATCCTTTTCATTCTATAGAAAGAAACTTATCTTGGACATTATTGAAATAAATAGGAACAATTCCATAAGAACTCTCTCAACTTCGTTCTGCAGTACCTCTAAATTTTATATCATGACTATTAAATGCCATGAACTTTCTTAGGATTTTCTCAAAATCAGGATACTACCTGCTAGCCCACATCTATGTTTACTGGTTGCTTATACAGGAAGAGAGTACATTTTGCAACTTTATTTTGAAGTCATCTGAAGGAATGTCTTGCTCTACAGAGTATCCATATATATAAAACCCTAATATGCAAATAGACCAAATGGCAGAACAACCGAACAACCGGTCACTATGATGCACGCTGACCATCAGGGGTGTGTGTGCATGGAACATAGCTGGTGTTGGCAGCAGGCAGCAGAGTGCAGAACATGGTGGGCATCGGCTATGGTGGGATGGTGGAGCAGGTGAGCGGGGGCACCAGACCAAGGCGGGATGCCGGTAGCTGTCATTGGGTGAGCTTCTGGTGGTTACTAAAAAGTCTTTGCTCCTGTGCACCGTGGTCCCACTGGCACTCGCACCTGCTGCTGGCACTAGCCCCACTCACACCTGGTGCCGGCACCCAGCGCCAGCCCCAATCGCTCGGCGCCATCAGTGAGTATGAGCAGTAGCTGCCAGCCCTTATCACCCCTCAGGACTTCTCCACTTCCCTCTGCTCCTGAGGGGCGATCTTGGCCAGCAGCCATCTCTTGCACCACTGAAGGCACCAGCCCCACTTGCACCCATGGCTGATGCTGGCCCCAATCGCTCCGCACCGTCCGCGGGGACCAGGGGCCATGGCGGGAGGGGCTGGGGGGCGGTGCAAAAAATGGGCCAAGACCCGCCCCCGTGGCCACTGCAGCCTCGCAGCCCACAGTTCCTTCCAAGGTGCATGAATTCATGCACTGGGCCCCTAGTTCAAATATACAATAAAATGTTTAAAAATCAAGTCTTTTAGTTTTTAAGCATCCACACAGAAACTATAATTCCAAAAACACTACTTTGACCATGTGGTTATGGTTTTACTTTGCTCCTCAATTCTCACAAGTTCAGAAGATCTACACTAATAAAAGAGAAAAATGCTAATTGACCATACCTTTGCTACGCCCACAGCCAATCAGAGCGAGTATGCAAATTAACCCAACAAAGATGGCGGTTAATTTGCATACGCTGAGGGAAGGAGGAGTGAAGACTGAAGACAGCATAGAAGGGGAAGTGGAAAGCAGGGTGGTTGCTGGAGGGAAAGCGTGTGCAGCCGCAGCGGCGGGCGGGGTGTGGTGGGGCGCGCAGCGGAGGCGGCAGCAGCGGGCACGGCAGGTCAGGCATGTGGGGCTGGGCGCGCGGCGGCGGCGGGCGCGGCGGGGCGCACACGGCCACAGAGGGGCGGCGGCGGTGGCTGCGGGATCAGGCGCGGCGGGGCAGGCAGGGCGGGAGAGGTGGTAGTGGCGGGAGGGAAGCCCGCAGGAAGTCTTGCAGGAATCTTCCTGCAACGGGTCCCTAGTAAAAATATAATAATGGAGATGGGATGAAGAGTAGAGAGACTAGGTATCAATGTGCTAGAAATACCTGGTATTCATCTCTAACTCCCCCAAAAGTGTGGCAAATTTTATAGTTGGAAATAACTGCTTTACATTGACAGATTAATTTCTGTAAACATGACTGACTAGGTAATTTTAACCTATTCTTCCACACACAAAAAAAAAACAACAAGTAAATATGTTGAGTAAAATATTTTATTCTAAATTCTCAATATTTATTTTATTTATTTTATTTTTACTTTATTTTATTTTATTAATTTTATTTTATTACTAGGGGCCCAGTCTACGAAATTCGTGCACTGGGGGTCGGGGGTCCCTCAGCCCAACCTGCCCCCTCTCATATACTGGGAGCCCTCAGGGGATGTCCTACTGATGGCTTAGGCCCCCACCCCACGGGGAGCAGGCCTAAGCCGCAGTCTGGCCTCGCTTTGTGGGAGGCAACCAGGCTGATCAGGGGAAGACACCAGCCCCATCACCCCGCTGCTGCAGCCACTGCCAGTAACCGCAGCCACCAAGGTGTTTTCATCAACACGGACTCCAGTCCCTTCAACAAGAAAAAATGACAACTTTCTTTAGGCATTTTCAAGATGTGTCTTTCATAGGATATGCATTTCTTTCTTTCTGCTTTTTTTTATCCTCACCTGAGGATATGTTTCCAATGACTTTTAGAGAATGTGGAAGAGAAAGGGAAAGACAGAGAGAAACATCAAAGTGAGAGGAACATTTTGATTGGTTGCCTCCTGCATGAGCCCTGATCTGGGCACTGGCCAGGGAGGAGCCTGGAACCTAGGTACATGCCCTTGATCAGAATCGAACCCAGACCCTGCTGTCTGTAGGCCAAGGCATTATCCACTGAGACAAGCCAGCTAGGGCAGGATATGACATTTCTTAGCCCTCCAGCAGCAGACCTTCGTTTTTTTTCTCCAGAAGTGTGGTGGAAAAACCCTAGATCACCTTTTTGGATTCTTATTACCCAAGTTACTAAGAATATTACCAGAATAATCCCTCCTGGCATAAAGGAAACGTAGCCAATGTGCAGTCAGAAAAGGTGTTTCCTCTATAGTTCACATCAATCAACGGCTGGGCCCTGCCCAGGCCTAAAGCCTCTGGCCGAGGCTTTAGGCCTGGGCAGGCCCCTCCAGCTCCCTCTGATCACCGGCTCAGCCCCTGCCCAGGCCTGCCCAGACCGAAAGCCTCTTGGGCAGGAGCGGACCTCCAACTCCCTGCGATCAATTGCAGGGGTTCCGCTCCTGCCCGGGCGAAAGCAGACCCCCAGCTCCCTGCCCAGGCGATCGATCGCAGGGGGTCTGCTCTTGTACCAGGCTGAAGTAACTCCCAGCTCCCTGCGATCGATTGCAGGGTGCCGGAGAGGACACCCAGCTCCCTGCAATCGATTGCAGGGCGTCCGCTCGTGCACCAGGCCGAAGCAACCCCTAGCTCCCTGTGATCGATTGCAGGGGGTCTGCTCCAGCACCCTGCGATAGATCACAGGGAATCCGCTGGTGCACCAGGCCAAAGCAACCCTAGCTCCCTGCAATTGATTGCAGGAGGTCTGCTCTGGCACCAGGCCGAAGCAACCCCCAGCTCCCTGCAATATATTGCCAGGGGTCCACTCCTGCACCAGGCCGAAGCAAACCCCAGCTTGCTGCGATCGATTGCAGCGGGTCTGCTCCAGCACCAGGAGGCTTTTGGCCTGGGAGGCTTTCGGCACCAGCAGGCTTTCTGCTCCGCCGGAGGCTTTCGGCCTGGGGCCAGAGCGGACACCCAGCTTCCTGAGATCAATCGCAGGGGGTCCGCTTGTGCACCAGGCCAAAAGCCTTCAGCAGAGGCTTTCGGCCTGGTGCTGGATCGGACCCCAGCTCCCTGCGATCCGGATGGCACCCCAGCTCCCTGTGGCCTGGTGCCGATCGGACCCCAGCTCCCTGCGACCCCAGCTCCCTGCATCGCAGGGGGTCCGCTCAGGGCGCCTATGTATGCAAATTAACTGCCATCTTGTTTGGGTTAATTTACATACTCAGCCTGATTGGCTGGTGGGCGTGGCTTGGGCATAGCGAAAGTGCGGTCAATTTGCATATTACTTTTTTATTAGGTAAGATTGTATTTTATTTAGTATTCTATATGCTAATTTGTAACCATACTCCCCTAAATCCCTCCTGGATTCCACACTATAGTGTTAATAACTGGAAAAGATTACCCTGTGCTGGGTGAACTTTCATTTAATAAAAATAGCTAGAAAGGACAATGTATTAATACCTAATGGTGGAATATTATTTAGAGCTCATGTATGGATTTTTTCTTGTTCATAATAATAACTACCATTTAATGAATATTTTCTCTGTACTAGGCACCATACTACATTGTCTCATTTAATTTTTTAAAAATATATTTTTATTTATTTCTGAGAGGTAAGGAGAGGGAGAGAGCGATAGAAACATCTGTGATGAGAGAGAATCATTGATTGTCTGCCTCTTGCATGCCCCCCACTAGGGATCCAGCAACCCGGGCATGTGCCCTGTTTGGGAATCAAACTATGACCTCCTGGCTCATATGTCCTTGCTCACCCACTGAACAATGCCAGCCAGGCGAATATTTTATTTTGTAAGTTTCAGTTTAAATATTTCTTCAGAAATAATACACTGATGTTTAAATAATAAGCAAAGCTTTTGCGTGTTCCCTGTGGTGTTTAAGCATATATCCGTCACCTAATATTGAAGTTCTATTATGGAAACATTTTGCTGATAAATAAGCATATGTTTTTCAGGAAACATTATCTGTAAATGTATAGTTCACTGTTATAAATCGTCTATTCACATTTTTATTGCAATTGTCATTGTTTAACAGTTTAATTTATTCTATCCTGAAACTTGGTTTTCAAATTCTTCAGGCAAATATTTTCATATGTAATTACTTTTATTCACATCAACCACATTTTACACAAAGAATATAAGGAAGTAATATGGCATACAATGCCTGATTCATCACAAGTTATTTAAATGTCTAGCTCACAACATGAAGATGGTAAATCATTTAAAGTAACTCAACCACTTCCTTTACATAATAGAGAAAACAAACAGAATATGTGCATGTTATGAAAGATGAAAAGGAATAAAATAGACACTCAGAAAGAAAAGAGGTAAGGCTAAAAAAATGTAGGAAAAAGAAAGATCACTGCCTATGTAACCTTTAATAACAGTAGGGGGTAAAATTGAGAATGATGGCTTTCTCATTTCCCTCCAGTATAATCTCACTATTTAAAGTTCACTCTGCTTCATGTGAATAATGTATGTAGCCTGACATTCCAGGACAGGAAGAAATAACATGAGCCATAGTTTAATAAGCATTAAGTGAACAATACCATTTCTTATTATATTAGAGAAGGGGAAGTAGAGTTTATCAAATTGAGTCAGTAATTATTAAGCTTTTAAAATATCAATGCTTAGATTAAGTAAAGCCAATATTTTGCTACTTAATTATCAGGAAAAAAACATAAAATATTCTTTAAATGTCAATTTTTCCATTTTATATATTTTCAGAGTTCTCTTATGTCTGGGTTTATCACACATAACAAAAACTGCCCTACTTAAAGAAATTCTGTACTCCAAGTAAATTAATGATTAACAACACACACAAAAAAACCCACCAATCACAAGATTGTTTCTAATATTAAAGATCATTAGGAAAGTAGTGTTGTAACACCTCATGTATCAAGTACTGTAAAGCAGTAGGAATACTTAGCATAAATAAACTAAAAATATCTGAAACTTCCAACTTAACTTAAAATACACTTTCTTTTATATGTCCCAATACTTGTGTTTTATATTAAGTTTTACTATTAACTTTCTGTACCTTGTACTTTTGTGTCAAATTATTAGCTAGCCTTGACAATTGAATTTCCATATATATTTCAAAGTCAGTTTTCCTATTTTCATTAAAAACCTGCTGTCATTTGTATTGTGATAGCAGTTGTTTATACATAAATTTAGAGGAAATCAACATTTTATAATATTGAGTCTTTCCATATATAAATGCATACAAATACATCCATTTATTTAGACAATCATAACATATCTATAATATGTCATTGTTCTTCTTATAGATACCTTTTATAGCTTTAAATTTATATATATATATATATATATATATATATATATATATATATATATATATTTAAGTTTATCACCTTCCCACGCTTCTCGTTTAAAAATGCCTTGTGGTGAGAGCTCATGAAGCTTTCAGATGTAGGTATTTGCCTATCCACATTCAGTACATACTGAACATGAAAAATTAGAATTTATCATAGTACCATTTCTCTCTTTATATCCCACCAAAAAGGCTATTCTGATAGTTGCATAGTTCAAGAAACATATGGGTTAGAGCCATTTTTATAAAACCCAGATATTTAAAATAAATTATTAGAAACAAGGATCTTAAAAAACAACAACATTGAAAGCTTGACTTAAACCCACGTTTTTTATTCTTTCTTGCTGCTTTTACTATATCACTTTAAAATGTTCTTTTCTGCCATTTTAAAGCAAACTGTTACTGTTTTATGTTAAAATACTTTACAACCCGTTGTAATTATGAATATTAATAATCTATTTTACACTCTTTGCATTTTTATATTTTATAAATAAAAATCCCCGACCCTGTGTGACCACCAGGTAGTGTTACCTCTACACCTTTCAGTGACTCTATCCATGTTCCCCACTAATTTCTTTACCTACATTTTCTGCCCAGCACTAAGCTGAATGACTTAACCAGGATCCTCTGCAGACTGCTGAAGTTCTTTCTGTCCAGCTCTCTCCTTTCTGGTGTTCTCTCCTGTGAACTTTACCCACCTTGTCTCTAGGTTCAAGGAGACCACTGGTTTCTGATGGTTTCCCACTCCCTGCAGCATAACCTGCAAATTCCTCCACAACAGTATCATGGAGTAAATTTAAGGCTTACATCATTTGTTTCCCACTTCTCAGGTAAATGACATTTATTGGTTGATGGCCAATGTGTTGAAACTGTCCTTTAATATATTTATCTGTTTGGGTTTATTTGTTTCAAGTAGGAGAGCGATTTCCAGCCCCTGTTCATTTTATTATTTCTTGAATCTGAACAATTAAGGTTTTATTAAATACTAGTAGCCCTGTGCACGAATCTGTGTGCCAGTAGCCCTCTGCCACCCTCCTGTAGCTCCCCTGCCCCCATTCTCCCTCCTTCCCCCATAGCTTGCTGCCCTGCCCCCTCCTGTAGCTTCTTGTAGTTCGCTGCCCTACCTTCCTGCAGATCCGTGATCTGGTCATTATTCGGCTGGTCATTACGCCTCAAGGCATAATGGATAATTAGCATATTCCTCTCTTATTATATAGGATTAAGCTAATAATAGTTTTCAATGGACAACTAGAAGGAAATATTCCATCTATTAGAAAAAAACTCATATACTGGAGCATTTATATGACATATTTATACTGTCTTGTCCTGAAAAAATTTCACAACTGATATACAAATCATGTCATTGAGTCAATAGAGTACTAATTAGAATATGAAAAATGTCAAAGTAATAAAGATGCTTACAGTGTGAATGGTATCCTTATTCTTTACTGCTCATAAATAATGATGTAATGATACTCTGCAATAGCAGATAAATAACTACACAATCAATTTAAAAATAATCTTAATATTAATTGAATAACACTTTATATAATTTTTATACTAATATTATTTCTTACAAAAATATTGTGCTATCTAACTTTGTCCTTGACTAATAGAAACTGAGATATCATCTCTTACCACATTTTATCTGCTTCACTAAACCATGACTCAAAATTTTTGTATTAAATGTTCAACAAATGTATAATTTATATCTTCAAGCATATTTACTTCATATACAAAATCAGTTAACAAGTTAATTAATATATTTGTTAAATTTGTACTGGCTTTCTCTGAATCAGACAAATGTCAATAACTTATATTTTAAAGTATTATCTCAGATAGAAAATAAATGTTTGATTTAATCTATAACATTATTCCATGCAAGGCCTTCATAATGCTTTTTTAGTGTATTATTATCAAAGGGATTAATTAATAATGGTGGCTACAATGTATAGTTTATTTTAAGAATGGAGGGTTTGGAATACTAGAAGACTTGGAATAACAGAATTAGATTTTTATGATTAAAATATTTAAATCTAATTATTTTTGTTATTTCATATGCAACATAGATAGAAGGCACGGCAAATTACTATAATATTTCAAGAAAAATTATTCTAATGAGTTTAACCAATTTATATTTTAGATTGTATTAACCTACAATTTCAAGTAATATCGCCTTTGACATTACTGATTTATCTTAGATAAGAAGAAGCAAAGATGAATTAATGAAGGCAGTATGAAAATTGTGACACTTTACTTCAAAGAGGCAAAAGAAATAATACAGTGTCCGTAATTCCATATTTTTTCAGTTCACAGATAATATTTTTCCTTAAAATACTACCTTATAAATTTGTTTAACATTTATAATAATTTTATTGAGGATATTATGAGAATAAAAGTAAATATTAACTGTCTATATTCTAAAACATGTTTCTAAAATGCATATTATAACATAGACCAATATGATATTTTAAGATATATGCTAATAATTTTATAAAAATATATGACTCATACACAAAAATAATATACTGATGATAATAAAATTTTTAAGGTCAGAAACATAAATAATTCTGAGAAAGGACAACTCACACTATAAATGATTCATTTTTCAGCCTTCAGGTCTTAATTTCAATGACACCTCCCCATAGAGCGATTTTCTGATTATTCTTTCTAAATATAAGTCTCCTGGTCCCTTGTCAGTCTATTCAACATGTTATTTTCAGAGTCTAGAAGAATACTTCGTATACATTAGCGATATGATCAGCAAAATTTCCATTTGCTATTCCTGTAAAAAAATGACTCATGAATTCACCAGAATAGTAAAAAAAAGCAAGGCAATAAAATTGTGAATATGCAGTATGGATTTATAGATATCTTTGAGTGGCATATTTTAAATGGTAATATATTGCTACTTTTGAAGTTATTTATACAAATTTGGTGAATATTGCTGAATGTTTTACTATAAGTAGCATTTCTACTTTATTATTTTTATTTCCTTTGCTCTAGAAACTACTCCAAAATATATCTCCCAAGTTAAATTTTAGCAAAGTATAAGTCCCACACCATATTTATATATTTCATAAATTTAGTCCTTAATGTATTTTACATGTGATTTACAAAAGAAATATATGAGTAATGTCATTAAATATTCAATATTTAATCAATGGAACACTTGAAAATAAAAGATAAATGCAAATCTGATGTTACACTTAACAATTTATTCAGTAATTATTCGAGTATGTAAATTTTTATGGAAAAAATAACCCTCAGAAAAGAAATAAAAATAAGCCGATTCAATATGAAATATCTTCTTTGTGCAATACTTTCAATTTTTTCATTATAATTTGAAAAATTTTAATAATATCAATTTTAAAGAAAGCAAACTTGGAAAATACATTGAAAGCCATAATAATTGAAAAAATGATTTATGATCTTGAACAGCTTAAATTCAATGTATTGTTATGACCTAAAAAGAAAATTGCTAAGCAGGTAGTTTGTTACTAAAATATATGCATTAAACATCAAAGTAACCAAGCTCATTTAGGAGAACTACACTGATTGTCAGGAAAAACTTGTTGGTCCTTGTTGTTAATGTTCTAAAGAGTTTCTTTTCCTATAGCATTATATTATTGAGCATGTGAGTAGAAAAAATGAACAATAAATGAATGAATGCAAAGATAAAACTCCACACACATTAGTTCAAGTGAAAAGCGATTTCTGTTTGTGCCCCAAAGAATCTAAATTCCATGAAAAACTAAACCACATGCTTCAGTAAAATATTAAATAGGAAACCCCTAACTGTGTGAGCATCCAGACATTCTGATCATTCATCTAGAAGCAGCCCAATCACAATTCAAAATCTCCAGGAAGAAAATCTATTGGGCCGGATCATAAGTAGAAGTTGTCACTTAAAAAATATTTTAACAAACATAAAATTTGAAACTGAAAGATATTTTTATGTTTTATTTAGGTATTTAGGTACCATAAATGTTAAATTATTAATGATAATACTAATTTAATTAGTAGATGCTTAGCACCCTCCTAAGCATATTAAATATTATCTCATTTAGTTCTTTTTACAAAAACATTAAGAAGCAGGTAATATAATTATTCCCATTTTTTCCACAGGAAAAAAAATAAAGCAAAAGTTCTTACATAATTTGCCCAGGGCACATAATTTAGTGCGGGTTCTCATTTTTCTAAGAAAGGAGTGGCATACCAGAAAAGCTAGTATTGCATCCATTGTCACACTGGCAGGAAAATCTCCTGACCTCACATTCAGTAGGCTTTAAGTGGCATCACCCAGACATAAGATCATACAGTTGTAGTCTGTGTGAAAATAAGCGCCATTTTCCCCACCTGACTCCTCTATTATGCTGAATCTCAGTCTTGATATTTCCCAGGAAATAAATAACACTACATATAGACAACGGGGTCACATTCACCATTCTTTCACAAATCGGAATTCTGTATGAGTTTAAAGCAAAAATAGCATACACAGTAGGTAATATCAGTATCTAGTATTCTTTCTCTCCCGTGAAAGAAGATTGTGTATAAAAGTTTCAAGCATTACAAAATATAAGGTTTTTAAAATGTTCTTTGTCAAAGGTAGTCTCAAATAACATTATCTGAGACTTGCCTTTTGTTTCACTTCTTAAGGTACTTCGTCCTAGTACGACCAAGCCAAGTTGTACATGTCATCCAGACTAACCTCTCATTATCACCACAGTCACAATTTGGATTATATCTTTTTATTTTTATGCCTAACTTGCCCATTAAATTTGTATTAATTTTGGAAAAAAATGTATTAAATCTCTGTCGCCTAGGACAGCACTTGATCGGTGTTTATTATTAAATTGAATGTGTAAATTTATTAATTTGTGGTGGATTTTTAATTTATTCAGTTGTTTACTTAACATTTACTAAATAGCTGTTACTTTAGAAAACAACCTTGGTGCTTGGAGGTAAAGATGAAGTGACTGTAAGCTGGTTTAGGGAAGATGAATAAAACAAAATAATTTAGTGAACTAACTATGGAAATATGCAGTAAATAATCAAATCCACAAAACTCAATAATAAAAAGTACCAATTTAAGTATATTTTTATATAAACACTTTTTGTTTTTAAGGTGGCATTACATTTGTGGAAACTTTAGAAGAATTTAAATGTTTAACTTCATTTTGACCTGAAAAACCCTATCTTTTAAGTTCTCTGCATTCTTACTTAGTCCTTTATAATAAATTAACTTCATTTATATTTATAATTTGAGAAACTGATTTTATACTTAAATTGCACTATAATTGATTTACAAAGATAAGTGGTCTTCAGTGGTCCACTCAGATTGATGACATTCATCAGTATATTGTTGGAATAAACAGAGATTTATATTTTTCTTAATAATAAAAAATTACTCAATTTTCCAATAGACATAACAAAAGATTATAGATTAGCACATACACACATATACAGACACATAATCTTTATAACCCTCCTTATTTATTCTTTTTCATGTCCCAAATGTGTATCCATTAACATTATTTTTTCAGTAATACAAAGGAATCTGGGGTGTATAAAATTAAGGAAACCATATGAAAAGCCTGAATATTTTACAAAATAGAATAAACTCAGTATTATCTTTTATTGTTAATTTAATTTAAGGTATTATTTACTTATTAATTTCTCAGTGGTAGATCTAAGAAATTTATTTTTCTCTGTCAGAAGTAGTTTTCTAGTCTCTGCTTTCCAAATAGTAAAATGGTCTTGACAAAACACTGATCATCTTAATATTTAAGTTCCCTAAAATAAATAGGAAATTGCTAATACTTCTTTTATGTCCTTCACTTCCCCCATAAAATACTCTTAAAATAAGAAAGGATATTCAGAAGTACATTGCTCATTATAAATTCCCTTGTCTGAGTATGTGTATCTCTTCCTTCTACATAATTTTGTTTCTTTATCTTTTCTTTTACTACACACTATGTCCATAAAGTTCTTTCTTCCATCCATATTCAAGATACAACTTCTTTTACTTTGCAACTTTGCACTCATCACATAATCTTTTGATCATTATAATTTAAAAGCACTTTAGAGAAATATATGATTGTTTATTTTATTATATTTACAGAAGTTCCATGTGAGATGCCCTGAAAAACATTTTCCACTGTGACCCTAACATAAAGTAAACTCTCAATTTGTCCTCACCAAGCCTCTTGTTAAAAAAAAAAAATTTCCCAGCTAATGACTGTGAACCCCCCCCACAAAAAAATTTCCTTTTCTTCCGAGAACTATTTCTGCTCAATTATTTATGAAACCATCTAGAACTTTACTGCTAAGGCCCTTTAAAAATGGTCTTTCTTTCCCCAAAGTAGAACACACCAACAAACATCCTATATAATAAAAGCCTAATATGCAAATCGACCAAACAACCAGTGGAAAGACTGGTTGCTATGATGTGCAGTGACCACCAGGGGGCAGACACTGAATGTAGGAGCTGCCTCCAGCCTGCAGGCCCCAGGTCAGCCAAGGCAGATGCCAGCTGGGGGCCCCCCGATCACCCTGCTGGTTGCCCCACAGAGGGAGGTGACCAATGGTGGTGGTGAGGGGTGGGGCTGGCTGGCCAGTGGGAAGCAACTGGCAGCAGCGGTGGGGGGTGGGGCTGGCAAGCAGGCAGCGCCAGGTCAGCCAAGGCAGGTGCCAGTGGGGGGCCCCCCATCACCCCATTGGTCACTCCACAGATTGGCCCTGATCGCCAGCCAGGCCTAGGGACCCTACCCATGCACGGATTTTGTGTATCGGGTCTCTAGTTTGAATATATTGTTAAGTATAAGATTCAGCTCCTTATTCACTAACCTCAGGGCAACTTGTCTGCAAATGAAGTTTTCTACCCACTAATAACAACTTACTAAGTCATCTAATTTGCTTTCAGTCTTTCAATTATTTAGATGTCAGTCTCCCATGAAAAATATTAATTAATTAAAGCAAACTATAACTTATTTCAAGTTCATGATTTGGACAGTTATTTTTGGAAGGTATTTTATTAAAATAATATTGAACAAAAAATGTATTCAGATAGTTAACACAAATGCAAACTCAATAGTTGTCCAAGTGATTGTATAAAGCAATATTTATTAGTCTCTGGTGTTTTAGGATTTTGAAATATGTAAGAAAATGAAAACTGGTGTTAAAAACCACACTAGACATGATACAAAAACAGAAGTTGATGTTGTTCCGGTACCATTGGTACTGAGGAGACAGAAGGAAGCTGGTAGATAAGGGTGGGACCACGGGAAAGGAAGTAGAACCAGAACCCAACTAGGTGGAGTTACTAAGGCACCCCAACTGGGAGGGGAAGAAAGGGCACAAGGCAGAAAGCCATACAAACCAATTCAAAGGATGTTGCTAAGGCAGAACTCTTTGAAAAGACCAATTAGGAGCTAGCAAGTCTACCCACCCTGTAAATTAAAAGGTGCGCACTTCCTCTTGCGCTCTCTCTCTCTCTTTTCTCTCTCTTTTCCGTTATGCAATGGATTCCTGACATTCGTTCCTGGGCCTGGGGAGCACATCCTTTAGACTTTAATTAGCTTGGATGCTAAACTACTCCTGATTGTAACATGGAAAGGAAGTTCCGGACACTGGCCTGCTCCAGGAACCCCAGCTGCACCTTTTCCAGGACTGGCTTCTCCCAATAAACGTTGCTTCTGTTCATTGTTTTTTGTCTGTTGACTTCATTCTTCAATTTTTGTGAGAAAAGAACTCAGACTCAACCCACATTTTTTGGTATCAGTACTCTATATACACACATATACCTTCCATTGAGTATCAATTAAATAAGCTAATGCATAATAAATAAGCTAATGGTTCTCAATATTGTTGCTTCACATATTAGGCTCCCTGTAAATCTCTCTATAAATACTTTTTGCCCTTTAGTAGGACATAAAACAAAACGTAATGCATGTTTAAATAAATTAAATGAAATAAGTGGTGTCAAATAAATGTACTTAAAACTACCTTATATGTGCACTCTAAAGAACAACATAAACAACAACAACAAGACACACAACATAAACAGACTCTGATATATAAACAGAGAGGAGACTGATGGTTGTCAGAGGAGAGAGGTGTTGGAGGGTGCACTAGGGGAAAAAAGTGAAGGGATTGGGAAGTATAGGTTGGTAGTTACAAATTAGTCATGGAGATAAAGTACAACATAGGAAATATAGTCAATAATATTATAATAACTATGTTTGGTGCCAGGTGGCTACTGGAAATATCAGGGGAACACTTTTTAAAGTATATGATGGAATAACCACTTTGCTGTATACCAGAACTAATACAAAATAATATTAAATGTAAAAAATGAATATATATGTTAGGGTCACTAAAGGAGGAGTGCATGAGACCAAAAGTGGTAAGGGATTATAAATTTACTAGTGGCCCAGTACACGAAATTCATGCACTCGGGGCGGGGGTGAGGCAGTCCCCCAGCCTGGCCTGTGCCCTGTCACAGTGCAGGAGCCCCGTGATCCATCGCCCCAAGGAAGTAGGTCCCACCAACCTATCCTGGGCTCCTTGATGGATTGTCCCAAAGAGGTAGGCTGGAGCCAGGAGAGGCCTGCAGACCCCAGGCTGGGCCGTGGTGGAGGCCTGCAGACCCCCAGCACAGGCACACAGAGGCCTCCGCCGCGGCCCCGCACCTGGGCCAGGCCTTGGTGGAGGCCTGCGGACCAACATGCACCTGTGGACCCTTGGCCAGGGACGAGGCAGAGAGGCCTCCCTCCTGCCCCCATCCCTGCCCCCATCCCTGACACTGCAAGTACCCGCCCACCCACTCCTGCTTCGCACGCAGCCTGCTGATGGGTCATTACTGTTTCGGTGTCCTGATCAATTTGCATATTACCCTATTATTAGTATAGATTAGATCCTATGCAAACCAGAGGGCTGCCCAAAATGACATCCGCAGCCAGAAACTGGGGTGTCACAGGTTTTAAAGGACTCTAGGCGGTATTTTTCAGTAGGAATTCTATTCTCTGGGTGGATGGGATCCTGGGCAAATCCAGAGGGGAAAGACACTGGTCTTAGCAAATGGAATGTGGTCTATGCGAAAGGGAAAGTCGGTTACAAAATAATCTACAAGTCAGTTTCCCAGGGGAGAGGGTATGGAGTTGATTATTTGATCAGGCCTAACAATATTTTTTTGAGTAGATGCAAACAATCACTACCTTAAAAATTTAGATTAATATACATATGTGCTGTTTTCTGAGATGCATTTTTTAATATAGTACTTTTAGGTACTGCAGGAAATTTAGAAGATAGGAATAAGTGTATATTTAATCATTTCTTTTCAGCCTAAGGCTACTCTAAGGTAAATAGAGTTGAGGAAATAGGAAAATTCTTATTAAAAGTCTGTAAGACAGAACACATGCATTTTCAGTGCTTAAAAATCAAATTTCCTGAAATCCCAGTCTTGCATAACTTTAAAATGATATACATATGTTTGCCAAAATGTATTCCAACATATAAAATGTATTCTAATCTCTTCACTTGCAAATTTATCTAAGTGAAACTTCTTTAGATCCTTAGGCAAATAAAATCCATTAAAAAGTGTCATTGTGTTTGTACAGTTAAAGAAACCTAGTAGTTTCTTACTATATTAAATGAAATATATAGTAATAATATTTATAATTTATTAAATGCCTATTGAATATATGCAAGCCACCCACATATGTTATTCTTTTACATATCACTTAATTTCACGTATAACCTACCAATGAGGAATACATCATTAACATTTCACTAATGGAAAAAGGAAGGCATATGAAGAGAAGTACCTTGCCTAGACCACATAGTATGAGGCACTGAATTAAGACTGGAGCCCAGGACTATTACAAGTCATTACTCCTACAATGTCCAATTGAAGATGTTTTGTCAGCTAACCTCTCAGAGGTCAAATCTTTTATGTAGGATATCAAATTTTATATTTAAGCAAATTCACACTCCTGGGCTTCCAGGCATCACCTGGGACTCTGAGCTGGGATTCTCTCAGTAGATCATGCCAGTTTTCTACTAGGGAATGTGAGAAGCCAAAATGGCAGGACATCTTGCATACTCTTGCCAGCCTATCATTTAATCCCCCAAGAATACCATACCAGACCTTGTTTACTGTAAACATTTCTTTATTGAAAACTTGGACTAATTTCAGAAATAAATGATGATGGAGAAAAAGGACAATTTTTCAATACTTTATAAGTATCTCAGGGCAAGTGGGTACGTAAATACTTGGCATTCATGTTGCTTGTTTGTTTTAACATGGTTTCTCCATCAGTCAAGTTTAAGAAACAAATCCTAGACCTCCATCTGTTACTATTTAACTGTCCAGTTCAGGGATGATAATGAAAACTTTTCTTTCCATATGTAGGATTATGAGGAAAATTTGAAAGTGCCCTATGACAAGTTCAAATAAAAGAAAGATGGGAACTTACCAAAATGAGATGGGTTCTGAGATCAATTTCTGGGGAACTCGGAACACTGCACTTCAGTAATGGAGAGTGGATTTGCTTTTGTGAAGGTTTGTCAACAGCATTGGTGCCCAGGACTCAAGAGTTATATGAGAAGCCTTTGAATAATATAAACAATTTTAATTAAAATTTGTTTAAACATTAACAATAAAATATGTATAGCTTTATGATTATGTGTTGGAATGTATTTATAAATGTAGAATAAATAATAAAGTCAATGACATTCAAATTTGTAACATTATTTTAATGTGGCAAAATATGCTGTCCTACTGACTTGTTTCAGCATGTTTAGGCCACTCTGTGTCATATGTGATTAAATTCTTTCAACTTTCTCTTTATTTGAATTACTGTGAACACTGTTATACATCAGGGTCCATCAAGTAGGAAGAATCTTCTTTATGAGTCTATCTCTGACCTTTCCCATCATTCTGCACCAATACATATTGTGTGACTATGATGCTCTAAAAAACAATGTAAATTCAGGCCCTGAAGTAGCATGATTGTATGTAATTATAAGTTTTCTTCTTGATGACCCATAATGTGCTTATATATATTTAGAATATAATAAAAATGAAATTATTCTCATTGAAAACATGTGAAAGCCCAGTTTGGAAAACACATAAAGAATTCACACAATAATAATAGGGATTCAGCTTCTTAATTTTTTTTTATTGGACTATAGACAACAACATACATTTTGTGTAAATCTGATAATGTAACCGGGGTTCTATTTATTTTCTGGTGAACAAAATATTTTCAGACATCAAATATTACTTAACCTTTTCTACAGAAAGTAATTTAATTATAAATTACAAAATCATGTCTCATATGTGTATTCCCCAAAGCATTTGCTGTCAACGCTATCATAATGCTTTCTACACTTTATTACTGTTCTCTCCTGGCTTAGTGAAATCCCTAATACCAAAATGTATATTCTTCAAGAGTAGGCACCATTAATGTGAAAAAGTACCTAGTTTAATATTGGATATACACTGGCACTAATTAAATATTTAGGAAATAATTAATAGGCTATTTGAAACAACATACACCAAAATCCTACTTGTAAAGGGGCTTACCATAAATATTCTCTGATTTTGAAATAAACATAACGTTTCAATTTGTCTGCATTATAACCTTTTCTCTGTAGGTGGTAAACTCCAATGTAATAAATCACCATTACCTACTCCATTTCTTGGTTTAACAAAATTGACTTAACATATAATGGTTGAAGGCTACTATTGCCATGTGTTCCATTTTGAGAGTTCTAAGTGCTTCTAATTTTTCGCCATTAGCAGTATACTGAGAAAGGCACAATTATGTACTGAGCACAACCGTTAAATCTGTAGCAACAGGCACAGATGGGACTCTCCCAAGTGTCTCTCTTTTCAATGTCAATATATTTTCTGCCCACAGGCATTCATTTCTTTTAGACTCTTCCCTTTAAGACCTATGAAGCATAAAAGTTTTACCTAATTTTTCCTTAAATATTAAATCTGAGAAAACATAAAGACATCTCATTCTTATTAGACTCTATAATGCCTTTTTATCTTTAGATAAACTACCTTAAGTTAAATAACTATTAAAAAATGTCTTTGGGCTTTCCAGAGTTCTAAAATAGTATATTATCCCATTACATTTTAATATTATTTAAAGGGGGGATTGGACAGAGAAGAGATGCTATAAGTTTATATGGATAGCTTAATAAAGACTTGCAGTTATCTTTACATGGTGAAAAAATTTCTTGTGATGAAACACAGCTTTAAATTAGATCTTCTTTCTTTGGCACGTTAACATGCAGTCCACATAAAGATTAAAAGTAATTTAAAGCACTTGTGATAGGTTTCTGTATTCATCCTAAAGAAGAAACATTTACACCTCGCTCTCTGTGTTTAAGAAAAATAATCTCACAAAGATAGTTGGCACCGCCTAAGTTAGCAACTTATTAAAATTCAATAGAAAAGGAGCAATTCCATTTTTAAGAAAAATGAGGGGGAAAAATGTGAAATGAGTGTTTACTACTCTGCAGCACTCAAAACTTAGTTTCCAGAGAATTAAAAATTAGAAATTCTGGTTTTAAATCTTGGTTAATTACACATATTACTATTCAGTTATACTTAGTTGCATCTAATTTGTACAGTGACATCTTAATAAAAGGGAAAGTATTTGAAAAAATACCTTTTTATTAATTGAGCCCCAACCCTCTTGTGTACTTTTTATGGTATTTTTTCAGCAGTTCATACTGACACAAAACATGAGTCATATATTATCTGTATGCATAAAATGACACATTTAGATGTCTTAAAAATGATGTACCTGAAATAAGTAAAAATCAATATGCATGTTAATTGCCTGGTTCTGCTGATTACAACAGAAATCTATTGCCTCACAATTCTGGAGTCTATAAGTCCAAAATCAAGGTGTTGGCAAGGTGAATTTATTCTGAAAACTCTGAGAGACAATAATCTGCTTTATGCCTGTCTCCTGGCTTCTGGTAATAGCTGGCAATGCTTAGCAGTCCTTGACTTGTATATGCAGCTTCTGGTGAAAACTGGCAGTCCTTGCCATTCCTTGGCTTATGGATGCATCACTCCAATCTCTGCCTCTGTCTTCACTTGACATTTGCTCCATGTGTATTTCTATATTCAAATTTCCCTCTTATAATGAGTCCAGTCATATTGGATTAGGGCCCACTTTAATAATTTCATCTTAACTTGAATACATTTTCAAACACTTTACTTCCAAATAAGATCAACTTCACAGATACCAAGGGTTAGGGTTACAACATGTTTACTTGAGGGAGGAACACTTTAAAACTACAACAATATACTAAAGATAGTGTGTTCAATGCTGGTTAGTCTCAGTTTTCCAACCTAGTTTCCTATCTCTCAGAAAAGAAAAGAGAATTTCCTTTCTAATTTATGATTTTAGTGTGAATTTTTACTGGGTTCTAGATATATAGAAAAAAAGTATCTTTATTTTGGGATATGATGCATACTATTATACATGGTAAATATAGAAAAAAAATAAAACACTGAGGCATTTTAGTCACTAAATACAGTTTCTAATTTTTATATTTTTCCCATTTCTTTTACTTTTTCAAATGATTTTTAAAATAGACTTTAGATTTACCTATATTTTTTATCTGTAGAATTTTTTATATATAATGTTTGGTGAAATCACTTATTTTTCCTAGTAATTCCTGTTTAGATTAACTGTAGTGTCATTAATTTGATTACATAAAAATTGATTATTATGCACTTTTAAATAAGATTTTAACATGAATATTTAAATCATTTGATCGATATTGCTCTGATATGTACCTGAAAGTAATGAGAACTCAGTTAACTTAGGCTCTTTAGGCAGACTGATGAATTCTGTGGTTTCATCTATTTCAAAATTATCTAGATTCTTCTATTTCAGTTGTTTATTTAATTATGTCTTACACTTGTATGCTAATTATGCCTCAATAAGGTTGTTTATAGAAAAAATATACTACAATAACTCTGTTAAAAAGAAACAAAGGGAGAAATTATAGGTGAAGAAAGTTCTTTAAAAACACAAACCAAAACTAACAAAAATCACTAACAATACCAAATGTCTGTAATGACATGGGGCACTAAGAATAGTCAGACATTCATAATTTTAATGGTACAATTATGCATAACTATTTGACATTTTTTTCAAAATTATTCATTCTCCTAGTATATAACCCAAGATTTAAATTCTCAGCCATTTTCCCAACAGAAGTTAAGTATGTTTTGCTAAAAAAAAGTTGCAAAATACTATTTATAGCAGCCTTATTCACAATTGTCAAAATACTGAACTAATCTCAATAACTATCAACAAAAAAGTAAAGAAATTATATATTTATACAATAGATTACTACTCAATAATTTTAAAAAGGAACTACAGATAAACACAAAAATAGAATGAATCTCAAAAACAATGTATAAAGTAAAAGAAGCCAGAACATTTTATGAAATTCAATACAAGCAAACTCATCCACATGTTGTTTGGGAATTGGGCAGGGACTTGAATGACAAGGGATAATAATAACTTTTTTAGGATGATGGATTTATTATTTAACCTGTTCAGTGTGCAGGATAGAAGAATTTTTGCAGTTTTCAAAATTCAACGAATCACCACTTAAGGTAACTATATTTTATTGTATGAAAATTATATCTCAATGGAATAACCATGCATATTATATAAAGTTAACTATGTAATTTTCACTATATATGCAATTATATATTAATTTCTCTTAATTTTTATTTTGAGCAGAAATTTTCCTGTTGTACAGGCATATAAATACATTATTTTTGTGCACCTTTTCCCTTTCTTTTATGTTCATCTATATAATGAGACTGAAAATGTTTAAAAGTACCTATTTCAAAGACCCTACCACTACTTGTTTTTCATTATAGAAGTATACAATTATTCTCCTGTGCCATACTAGATCTTGCAAACCTCTGTGAGGCTAAGATCCCTTTTCTAGATATGCCACAGAGTATTTCTTCCCTCTGGGCCTGCTCAGTCTTTCAGGTTTTCATTGCGAAATTGGGCATATATCTTTTCTGGACACATTAACAAATACACTTACCCTGTCACCTCCCTGGGACATGGATGACCAAGTTGGCTTCATGTTTCTTCTCTGTGTGAGCCATCCCAAACTCACTCACTCTCTCTCTCTCTCTCTCTCTCTCTCTCTCTCTCTCTCTCTCTCTCTCTCTCTCACACACACACACACACACACACACACAAACCTATCTATGTTTTCCTTTACTTCCCTGACGATCACACACACACACACACACACACACACACACACACACACACACAAACACACAAACCTATCTATGTTTTCCTTTACTCCCCTGTAACAAAATACCATAGATTGGGTGGCTTATAAACAACTAGAGGCCCAGTGCACGGAATTCGTGCATGGGGGCAGGATGTCCCTCAGCCCGGCCTTCACCCTCTCCAATCTGGGACTCCTCAGGGAATGTCATCCTAAACTGGCAGTCAGACATCCCTCTTGCAATCTGGCACTGCTGGCTCCTAACTGTTCGCCTGCCTGCCTGCCTGATCCCCCTAACTGCTCTCCCCTGCCAGCCTGATCACCCCTTAACTGCCTCTGCCTTGGCCCCGCCACCATGGCTTTGTCTGGAAGGATGTCTGGTCTAATTAGCATATTACCCTTTTATTAATATAGATGGGAATTTTTTTCTCCTAGCTCTGGAGGACGAACAGTCCAAGATCAAGTCACTGACAAATCTGGTGTCTGGTGAGGGCACACTTTCTGGTTCAGAGACTGCAGTCTTCTCATTGTGTCCCAAATGGTTGAAGAGGCAAGGTAGCTCTCTGAAGACCCTTTTATTAGAGCCCTAATCCCAAACATGAAGGTTTGACCCTCCCAAAGCCTCCCCTCCAAGTACCATCACATTAGGGATTAGGTTTCAACATAGGAACACAGTCTATAAGTCTATAGCAACAGCTTTTTTTTTTTTCATCTACAAAGATATAATAATTTCTACTGCTGTGACAGGGATTTGGAGATTACCTCTTATTCATTATATTTTTCCTAAAATTTTACTATCTCTATGACCCCTTTCCATTTTCGAAGAATTACAGATTGTATCTAAAAAATGTTAGCAAGTGATTCTTCTTTATCATTGATTTAGCTGTCATATCCCTCCATGAAATACTGAGCACTGACTGCTAAAAAAAAAAAAAGGTTAACATTTCATTTCTCTCCCTAAATTATATATTATTGTTTTCCAAAACCATTCCAGAATGCATTACTTACCAAATCTCCATATGAATTTTTCAATATGTTATTGATAGAGTTATCTATGGTTTATTTATTTCAAATTACTATGTCCAAAACTTCTTTTATTTAACCTCATAGAAAATCAGTACCCAATTTTGCTTGACATTTATCCATTTCTCATCATCCTTATAGTCAGAGCTTATCTCTTACTTTGTCCCACGATCATCATTTGTAACCTGCCCAATTTATAGTCAAAACTTTGTGGTTCTTTAAACATGCCATAAACTTCATCTCCTCTGGAACATTACACATTCAGTTCCTTCTATATAGAATGCTCATTTCTTTTCTCAGTAATTAACTCCTATATATTCTTTGAGTCTCATCTTAGATGCCACTTTCACTGTGAATTTTTCAAAGACATTTATGAGATACTCAATGAGAGATTATGTCCCTTCTGTGGATTGCCTTGCCCTCTTAAACTAAGTAGCATAATAGTTCTTATTACATTTTAATGGCATATTATCTATCTCTCCCACTAGAAATTTGAGGGTAGAAACTATCTCATTTATTGTAGCATTCCCAATATTTAAAAGTGACCTTCATAATTAGTATTTAACAGTATTAGTTGAAGCAATTAATGAATAAGGAAAGTACAATTAAAAAATTCAGAGAGCCCAGCCTACATGGCTCACTGGTTGAGTGTCAACCTATGAACAAGGAGGTCACGGTTAGATTCCTGGTCAGGGCACATAGCCGGGTTACAGTCTCAATCCCCAGTGTCGGGTGTGCAGGAGGAGGCTGATCAATGACTCTCATCATTGGTGTTTCTCTCTCTCCCTCTCCCTTCCTCTTTGACATCAATAATAATATATTTTTTAAAAATTCAGATAAAAGTTAGAATTCAAGATTATTTATTTCATATAGATTTCAATAAGTATAACACCAAATATTAAGATAAAGCATGAGAGTGTAACTTTTCTGATTATATTGCAACACAAATTAAGTATTTTTTTTGATGTATACTTTTAACTTTAATCATGTAGGTATAGTGTAGAGGGTTTTTTGTTGTTGTTAATTTAACATGCATAATTCCATGTTTCAAGTTCTAGATTATTCTCTACCAACGACTGCTTATTATAAAAGCAATATCTGTTATATGGAGAGATGAGATGGACTACTAAGTTGATTTGTTACCATTATCCAGATATAGTGTGCACTCTTCTACACACACTTAAAAAAAGTATATAATCTAAGAATGTCTTACATTGCATAAATTATCCATAAAAAATAGTGTCCTTATAATTTTCTTATACAGATTCAAGTTATTAAATTATTTTAATGTCAGCTAAATTACTGTCAAATGTAAAACAGGATTTGACATAGTTGTTTAAAATTTGTCATTCAGGTTTTAGTTGGATTATTTTAAAGGCAACAAAGAAATTTCAGTACAAATTTAGCCAAAATAAAAGCATGTGGTGTGTTTTTTTTTTTTTAACTTTCATGACTAAATTTTGCTTTTTGTGACCTAAGGCAAACCTTTCATTTTTCATATTCACCATAAGGTTGATGGATGAACAGATGGATTGAGTACACCATTGGATGTCCTTTCAGCTGTCTGCAATTTTCTGAATCACCATCCTATATAATAAAAGGCTAATATGCAAATAGACCAAATAGTGGAACAACCGAACAACTGGTCGCTATGACGTGCGCTGACAACCAGGGGGCGCGAGCAGAACATGGTGGGTGTTGGCTGTGGCGGGATAGTGGAGCAGCGAGTGGGGGCGCCAGACCAAGGCAGGGTGCCGGTCACTGTCATCGGAGCGAGCCTCTGGCGGTTACTGAAAATTATTTGCTCCTGCGTGCCGTGGTCCCACCTGGCGCTCGCACCCACTGATGGCGCCAGCCCCACTCACTCCTCACCATCAGCGGGTGCGAGCGGGGCTGGCACCGTCAGCATGTGGGAGCAGCAGCAGTGGGATCAGGGCTGCCAGCAGACAGGGAGCTGGGGGCCACGGCGGGAGGGGCTGGGCAGGGGTGTGGAGGATGGGCCCAGACCTGCCCCGGTGCCCACTGCAGCCTCATGGCTCACAATTCCTTTCAAGGTGCACGAATTGGTGCACTGGGCCTCTAGTTCGATAATAAAGTGATATGAGTATACATGTTTCATAAAAATGGAAATGTCAGAGCTTTGTACACCCAAGCAAACAATGCTGTATTCTACATTGTTAGAACTTCAATTTAGGAAGTTCTACTGCAAATTCTTATATTTAGAATACTTGTAAATATATAATTTGGCTTCTTTTGCCTCTAATCATGTATAGAGCAAAGCGTTTCAGGATAACTCAAATGTCATACAGATGTATGCCAGCTATTTATTTAAATAGTTTTAAATGTCTGCATAGAAGGTTGACATTGAATGACTTAATTATCTTAATTATTGATTTACAATTTTTAAAATATCACAGCAATCAGCAATAAGAAGCTGAGACTACTTATTACTCTTAATCTATTCAGCTGTTATTAAGATGTTGATTAGGCAAAATAGATCATCAACAGAACTAAGTTTAACTTTTGTTATACTCAGAATTAATATCTAATAATTCCTTCTGTCATTAATCATATATTATTAATACCAAGGCCAATCCTCACTTTCAGAATTAAAATTGCTGATATGTAAACTTACAAAGCCATTTGCAGGGACAATACTCTCAATATAGAACACACAAAAATTACTTTTATGTATTATATAACTAGAGACCTTAGTCTCTATATCACAAACATCCATACTTTTTTTCCAGTGTACTGTTGTATATATGTTTCTTACATATCACTTCTTTGTCTGTATTGAATCCATAATACTTATGGCAAGCATATTGGTAAATATAGCATTTGGTCACTTTTGAATATAATAATCTATATATATATATAAAAGGCTAATATGCTAAGTGTCCCTTCGCTGATCCGACCGGTTGCTATGACGAGCACTGACCACCAGGGGCCAACACTCAACGCAGGAGCTGCCAAGCTGCAGTGACTTGGCAGTGGTACTTCTCGGATGACGCACCCCAAAACCAAAGAGGAGGGAGCCTGATTCCTCGTGGGGCCGCGTGATTCCACCTTCAGCCGTGGGTTATGTTGTTGCTGGTGCACTGCGGGCCCGAATCTGGTTTACTGCACACTTGCATTTGTGTTCCACACCTTGTACGACAGCAACTTTGCAGAGTGCCCTCTTGCACTCCAGGACCCCTGGGGGGATGTCAGAGAGCCAGTTTCAGCCCAATCCCCGCAGGCCAGGCCGAGGGACCCCCACCTGCCCAAGGGACCCCTCTCATTCTGCAGACGCCAGGGAGGGACCACAAGAGGTTGGCTCCAGGGCATATCTGGCCCATCTTGTCCAGTCCCGCCCCGCTGGCCTCCTTCTAATTAATTTCCTTTCAATGTGCATGAATCCGTGTACCAGGTCACTAGTGTGTAGATAATATTCCAAATATATTTGAGCAGCAATCACAAACTTTCCAAAAGAAGGTTAGAAAATTACAGACTGAGTAACTGGGCCCAAACATATCTGAATTCTATATTGGTCTGTCACTTTATAATGTATGACCTTAAACAAATTACTTGACACTTATACACTACTTTGTCCTCATCAATACACACATAATAATATCCATTTTTCTGTGTTATTGAGAAAATTTAAAAGAATTATTGATGTAAAGTGCAGGTCAGAAAGTCAATAAATAAATAGGCTATATTTGTCTTTATTTTAAGAAAAGGAAAAAGGAGGAGATTACCGAGGTTTAAAGTTAAGAGTCCTCTATTAATAGAATATGTGGAAAATAATCTTGACTTTTGAGTGTTGAATTATAAAACCAATATATGTTTTGTTTATACAGGGATAGCAAAATTACTAGAAAGAAACAAAATTTAGTCTGTACGAAATTGAATGTGTTATCTTAGTCAAAGGGAGAATGAGGAGGCAAAGATGGGGTTCAAGACTTAAGTTTAAGAAGCAAGCATCAGCCATGTCCATCTAAGCTGTCTCCAAGAGAAGAGGGAGGTTTCACATATAGGCTAAATCTTCCTAGCCAATGCCTTTTGGATCTATCGACAAATGATTTCAGAAGTCTAGGTAGATGTGTGTCATATGCACTTAGACATTTGGTCCACCTCTATGTTCATGCTCATTCAAATTTTACTTCACGGTTGTAATTCAGCTTCTCATTTAAGTATTTTATAGAGTGAATAAACATTATTTACATAGCTTTTAAGAAATCTTATTATTTTATGACAGCTTAAAGTTTTTTTTTACTGTCATTAATATACTATTGGCAGAAAAATATTTGAAGTGTAGGAGATGGTAATTTTGCCTGTCTTGAGAGTTATCTCAATCCTATAAAATATTATATCGAAATATTATGTTTATATACAATATATAGAATATATATATATATATATATATATATATATATATATATATATCAATTTATATAAAGATGTAGGTATAGATATGCCAACACAATCTTCTCTGTGGACTTAGGTTGTACTTTCTTATTTTTATTTGGGATCATAGTTTTTGTAGCACTGACCTTCACAGGGATATTATGAAAATGTTCCTGGAAATCAAGGGTGCCCTCCTGCCTCAACAACATCCCCATTCACATATTGGACCAGAAAATTTAAACACCCTTCATTATCTGATTGTTAAAAGATAAATAATTGATCCAAATAAGTAAATAAGTATTTCCCTTCACCAGGCCCAAAAGTAGATACACTCATTTCTCGATTTTTCTAGTTGGTTAATTTGCAGTGTTCCTCTTGATGTAGTCAAGAGCTCTCACTGCTCATATAGTCAACAGTGCTCATTTCTCTAAAAAGAGAGACTTGATTTCAATATAACCTATGAAGCAGTCTTGCAAGCATTGAGTTTTCTGCTTTTGTTATCTAGAAACATTGTGTGTGTGTGTGTGTGTGTGTGTGTGTGTGTGTGTGTAAAAAGAGGATAATTTCTATCATCATCATGCAAGGAATTTGTCATCACTGTTTCTATTTTTTAATTTATTCAAGAAGGATCCCTTTGTGCAAGGCAGAGCAATAGGTGATTGGTATAGGGGAAGAGTAGCTAGTCTCAGAGATAGGTATGAACATCCAGAGGTCTCAAGTGTGTGTGTGTGTGTGTGTGTGTGTGTGTGTGTGTGTGTGTGTGTGTGAGAGAGAGAGAGAGAGAGAGAGAGAGAGAGAGAGAGAGAGAGAGAGTCTGAGCAAATTCTTTGTTTTCTGGGAAATGTGAAGGTGAGCTTGTATTAGTGAGCAGGTTAAGAATGATGAACTAAGAAGTTTGATATTTATCATGGAATCAGAGATAAGTCAGAGAAGCACTTTAAGCAGTACAGTCTTGATTAGATTAATATCTTATCATGTTAACTCATATTAATAAGGACAATTGATTGGTAAGGAGAATTGGGAAGTATTAATTAAAAAATTTTAGAGTAACATTTAGGTGATAGTAAGAACAATAAGAAGAACATAAAATTGGGAGCTATTTATTTTTCTACTTCAGATTTGATTCAGTTTCTTACAATAATGAGAGGAAGGAGCAATACCCATTGTACACACTGAACACTATTCACGAAGCAGCTTCCTGTGTCGCAATTTTTCTAACTCTGGGAATTGCATCCATTTGATACTTCCTCACGTTACCTCTATGATGTAGCAAATATTATAGTCTTTATTCTTTATTTAGATTATACTTATTCAACAATTTCTTTGTACAGCAACTCAAATTTCAGTTTGCAGTTTTTAATTTTAGGTAGGTAAGGATAACTTCTTGATCATGAGTTACGACTGGATTACCCCCTCATCTTTATTATAAATAAACTGCAGCTAGTTCTGGTTCTTTCTGACTCATACACACCCAGGCCAATAACATTTAATTCTTACTCAGCTATAGCCCATTTATGCAATTCATAGCTAATGCTTCCTACTTTTTACTATCCCTCCCACGTCTATTTTCTCTGAATTTTATTTATTTTTCTCTCTAATAGTACTCTTCTCAGCTGAACTGCTTCCTATATCCCATGACTCCATTGAGTAGTGTGTATGTGTGTGTGTGTGTGTGTGTGTGTGTGTGTGCGTGAGAGAGAGAGAGAAAACGTACCCTAAATGTACCATTATAGGGAGATGCAGTCCAGAAGGTTAAAATCCTACCTAATAATAGACAAATATGCAAATTGACCATACCTCCGACACACCCACAAGCCACGCCCACCATCCAATCAGAGAGAGTATGCAAATTAACCCAACCAAGATGGCTACAGCCACAGAGAGCCAGGTTTCCTAGGTAACTGAGGAAGCCAAGCTTTCCGCCTGCCCTGGCCAGGCCTAAGCCTCCACTCAAGCTACAAAGTTTCAATTATAGAAGGTAAACAAATTCAAACAGAAATGGCGGCAGAATGGAGCTTGAGAGAGCAGGCCAGGGTTGTCCCTGGCAACAGGGGAAGCAAAGCTTTCCGCACACCCTGGCCGGGCTCACCTGCTTAAGGCTACAAAGTTTCAATTATAACCCCAACAGAAATGGCTGCCAGCCACAAAGGGAGCCCCAGGCTTGGCTCCGCTCCAGGCTACAAAGTTTCAATTGTAGAAGAAGAATAAATTCCAGATACCAGGACCTCCACTTGGGTTGCCAGGGGGTGTGGCCAGCCTGCAAACCACCACAGGCCCCTCGCTCAGGCCGCCCCATGCCCCAAAGGAACCCCACCCTGTTCTGGGACACCCTTCAGAGCAAACCAGCTGGCCCCCACCCCTGTACCAGGCCTCTATCCTATCTAATAAAAGAGTAATATGCAGATTGATCATCACTGCAACACACAATATAGCTGCCCCCATGTGGTCAAAGATCCTGCCCCCATGTGGACACAATATGGCCACCACAAGATGGCCAGCAGGAGAGGGCAGTTGGGAGGCACCCGGCCTGCAAGGGAGGGCAGTCGGAGGTGATTAACCCTGCAGGAGAGGGCAGTTAGGGGTGACCAGACCAGCAGAGGAGGGAAGTTGGGGGCAAACAGGCTGGCAGCGGTGTGGTTAGGGGGTGATCAGGCTGGCAGGCAGAAGCAGTTAGGGGCAATCAGGAAGGCAGGCAGGCAAGCATTTGGGAGCCAGTAGTCCTGGATTGTGAGAGGGATGTCCGACTGCCCGGTGGGATCAGGCCTAAACGGGCAGTCGGACATCCCTCCAGGAGTCTCAGATTGGAGAGGGTACAGGCTGGGCTGAGGGACAACCCCCCTCCGTGCACGAATTTCGTGCACCGGGCCTCTAGTATCTTTATAACAATATTAAGGGTTTATTTCATTTTTTAACTCATTTTTATTCTCTCATGAGTGTATAGTGGAGTGTTCCATAGACTACATGGCATATTTACAACTACCATAGCCATATTTTCTCTATGCATTTCAAACAAAGAATCATATTGCATCAGATGGATTACAGAGTGCAACATGAACATTCAGCTTTCTTCTATGAAGCTAAACACTTTAGGGAATTTCCAAACTGTAGAGCAATGTGTGTTTCTTACATTTGTGAAAATATCATTTTGCATCAAATATTTCTGAAAACATATAGTGGATTTTTGCAATATTTTATACTGTTCTTAGTTTTAATTTCTAATAGAGTAAATATTAAAAATATAACAAGATAACCATACTTCTAGTTTCCTCAATAATTTTAATAGTTAAAAGGGCCCTGTATGCTAAAAGTTTGAGAACAATGTCCTGAACGACACAGAACTCTAAGAAGAATTTAACATACTTGTTATAGACATTGGTATCTTCCAAGTATATAACTATTATAAAATATGACAGAGACCAAACTTTTCCCCATCAACTGCTATTGTATTAGCCATGCAACATCTCTTCTCTACAGGATATCAATGCTGATCATATTAGAAAGCATCATAGGAATGGTTAGGAAGAAAAGTGAGCCAGTGTGTAATTCTCATCATTTTCAGAGCATCATCTAGCTAGCCAGTGATGGGCAACCTTTTGAGCTTGGTCTGTCAAACTTTGCCAAAAAACGGAGCATAACTCAGGTAGTGTGTCACTTTGAGGAAAAAACTAACTCTAAGACTCTAGTCGCAAATGTTTCATCCTCAGGAGCAGCAAATGTTTCATCCTCGGCATGCGGCCGCCTCAGCGGCCGCATGTCAGAAATGGCTACGCGTGTCAGTGCTGACACGCGAGTCATAGGTTCGCCATCACTGATAGACTTTAACTGAGAAATCTTTAAATGTTGCTTCATATCATCAGCTAAAGGCAATGAGGAAGTTCATGCTGAGTTGGTGCAACCCCAATTTTGAAGACAGATATGGTTAAGAACAAGGAGCAGGCATAATCTCAAGATAAAGATATCAAGATAATATAAAAGCAATAAATAAAAAATGAATATGATTTTCATGAAAAAAAAAGATCCCAATGAAGTAGATTTTAAGTAACTCCTTAATAATACATGAGTCCTTTTCTTTATACCTTGACTCCTATAATTATTCTTGATGATTTCAAAACCCACATAAAATAAAAATGTAACACCTTGGTCTCTCAGGTCCTTGACCTTCCTAGCTTCATACGTCATGTATTTCACTTCAAGCAAGCATTCTCAGCTAGGCTCATGTTATTACCTTTTCCACACTACTTCCAAACCACAATTTCAACTATCCTAATGAGAGAATGAATTTTTATATTAGGAGACTCATTACAACAGTAGCTGAGTGATTAGCCTAAGTCCACTTTCTATTTTCAACACCCTCTAAGACATGTTGACATAATGTCTACTAATTATGTGTTCTGTCTATCACCCTTGTTTCTGTAGCAAATCATTTAAAAAATGCTATATCATCTGTTCATACTCAGGGTCCCTGAACATTGTCCTGGGTCATTACTTCGCTGAGTATCATGTGTTCTCAAAATCTGGCTCTGTCCTTAACAAAGTTGGTCTTTTCTCTGCCTCTTTTCCCACATGGAGAAACTCCTGATTCCTTAGGAAACTGAAAGTCATACTTCCCCACCTTCAATCCCTCCACATCCACTTATTTGTTTTTATTCCTCACAAATCTTAGCAAGTTCCTATGCAAAGCTATGTCTTGTTATCATCTCACTATCTTATGAATCTTTCCTTTTCTTTTTAAATGGTCTTATTTTAGAATGGGTTACTTTCAATGACTACAAACATTCTTCATTTCTTGCATCTATTTTTGCCCTTATGTTTCAGTGCTATATTTAATCTTGATGAGTATCCATACATTCCTATTCTCTCAGCTTGTGTCCATTGGCTTAGCACTGATGGGTACAATCTTGTTTGCCTTTCCTCTGTTCCCATCACTGATTCCTCTTCTTTTTCTGCTTTTCAATATCAAGTAAATTGCCCTCTCTATATACAGTTGCCTTTCTATGTATATCTACATCTATATCACCTATATTTATATTCATATCTATCACCTATGTCTTTTCTTCAATATCATCAGTCTGAATTTTTCATCTCAATTACTGACCTCAACAACAGCTGGTTGAAGTTTGTTGTTTCATCTTAGTATATTTTTCACCTCCCTTACTGAACTGTTTCTTTTGAGATCTCATTGGACCATTTTATCTTCTACTTCAGAGAGAAAAGGAAGTTATGTGCCAGTAAGTAATTGAACTTTGCTTTACTCTATTTTCAAGCTTCCCCTTCAACTTTCTTTTTTCTCTTTTCATACTTTTCCCAAAATATGAGGAGGCCTTTCTCATTTACCCTAGTGATTTAATACACATATATTTATTATATATGTTTATTATATATAATATATAGACTAAATCACTAGGTAAATAAATTAGTATATCTATATAATCAAAACATACTTATTGTAAGTTTATAAAAACAGAGACATATAAAAAATAAGATGAATAGGCATCTCTACCAACCCAGAAATAACGGATATTTTAATTTGTATATATATTTCTTCTCAGGTTTTACGAAAATACTTTTTTAAATAGTAAATTTAATTATAGATTTTATACATGCTTTTTTGTCTTGTCATTGTCATTTAAATTAAGTCCTATGCTCTAGAGACCATTCATTCCAGCCAGACTTGCTCCAAGCATTTATTCATTGCATCATTCAATCTTTACAAGAACCCAGTAGAATAACTATTACAGATGAGTGTCTTGAGGCTCAGAGAGGGCAGTGATTTGTTCATGGCAACAGAATTACTAAGTAACTGAGCTAACATTCAAATCCTGGATCTTTGTACTAGTGCATCAGTGTTCTTCCCACTATCATACACACTAAAGAGTAAGGGGGCAAGTGAAGAAAGAAACAAGAGAACCGTAAACCAGCAGATAGTTGGAAAGTGAAAGGTCATAGACAAGCTCAAGAATCAATGTGTGATATTAATAACACAGTATATGACACTGGAAACAGAGAATGGACCTTCAACAATTTTATACACAACAACTAATAGAGTGAAATAAATTATATTTCTGTAGTGCCTTATAGGATTTGTGTGTGTGTGCATGCGTGTGTGTGTGTGTGTGTGTGTGTGTGTATTGCATCACATGACAATGGCCCACTGCCAGTCTGCCAATCTGAGTCAATAATCAATAATACATGGTGATAGGTCAAGTACTATATATGAAGATAAGTAGCAAGAAATTCTGACAGAGAAACAACTTCACACTCATCAACCTCTTTATACAAAAACAATTACCTCTTGCTAATCAACCTTTCCCTCTCTCCTAATTCTTGTCCAAGAATATAATACCTTCTTGACTCTGTTTTTGATGGTGTGTATGTTTTCGATATATTCATAACACATTATATATACATATATATTTGCATATATATTTTCCCATTCTTATCAATGTTTTAAGTTTATAATGTAAACTTAAACTTTAAGATTCCATAACTGACTTTCAAATATTTTATTGCTAAATCTAAGCATTCAGGCAGAAATTATAGCTTTTATCTTCTAATCAAGTGTCCAGGGTTTCAGGTACTGCAGAGCCACAGAACTTCAGCAGATGGTACTTTGCAATTAATATAAATTTAGAAAGCAGGATGCTGAGTGTATAATAGCATTTTCTTTGCCTATTATTAGATATTAAACTTTACTCATGTACTGCTTTAAAAAATTACTTTACACTCTACCACCTTTGACCTTTCAGGAGATTAGGAAATTAGAAGTTATTGAGTGAGGAGATCCAACAAAATTACAATTACAGAAACCTCTGAATGCTGCGTGTAATTGAATTTATCCACAAGCCAAAAATCAATGCAGTCATCCAGAAACACACCAAATGTGACATTCGGCTTTTTCTGCTTTATAAAGCCTAATTGATATTGGAGAAAATAAATGAGAAAAATAGGCAGTCTTATAGTAGGAGTCTCTAGGGATATATCAAATAGCCATTCAGCGTAATTCATATGTCTTAATACCCATTGATGGCAGCAATCGAGACTAACTTCTTTCTGATCCAGCTCTTACAATTTCTCCTTCCATTCCTATGGGCAATGTAAAAAAGAAGACATCTAATTAGTGGTTGGATATTGACATACGATAGTTTTTGGTATATCTACTTTGGGACTAAAAGTTAAAAAAAGGTAATAGCTAATGGATTAAAGTAAGTTTTTATATATTTTAAAAATAATTAGGTAAATAGTGACATCTATGTTACAGCAAAACGACACTTTTTTAAAAAAAATCTAAGGATAATGTTAGAGGCCACAACATCTCACTTCTAAGTTTTGTTGATAAAACACTTTTGCTGTTGTTTCCCACTCAAATAGACTATCCTTCTTTACACACATATAGATATGCATACATTTCCAAATTGCACCCACACTAAAAGGCCCAGTTTCCTTCACTGCCAGATGGAGTAGAACTCTCCTTCCCACTGACTACTTTAGCAAGCATTTCTATATGGGACTTACTTAGTTTCTATCTACATAATCAATAATAGCATTACTCAAAGTACTAATGATGGTCTGTAAACTTGCCTAGAAGAGTGGAGCTCAATAATCTTATTTATTTTTTCTGTCTGATAATCAAAAATTTTAGGGAGATCTGTTTTCAATAATAATTTCCCTAATATCCTAAAGTCAAGTGAAGGTACTCTTATTGCTTTTATTATACCCTATAAATATACATTATTGCAATATATATTATAACATATGCTTAAAATTTAGGGTTTATAAAAATGCCTGATGTCCTTCTATCAAAAAGGCAGATTCTCTATGCTAAAGTAGGAAATTTTCCTCTTTAAAGAAGAACTTCAAATCATTTGATTCAGATATTAGAATCAGAACTATATTGCTGCTTTATAGTTATACTAGAGGCCTGATGCACAAAATTTGTGCAAAAGTAGGCCTTCCTTCACCAGGCTGCTGGAACCGGCTTCCCTCTGGCACCCAGGACCTGGGCTTCGCTCCGGCCCCAGCTTCGTCCAGAAGGACATCTGGAATGATGTATTGTCTAATTAGCATATTACCCTTTTATTATTATAGATTATTATTATAGATGCTTACACCCTGTCCCCCATTTGTATATAAGTTCCTTAAAGGAAAACAACTGCATCTTCTTTACTGTTGTGTGTGTCCTCTGGGCCCAACTTAACATGGTTCTTATTTTATTCTGAATAAATATTTATTTAAATAATTACTCATCAATCAATAATTATATAATAACTCTATTCTTATTACTAATTATTTAGGCCTGGAAGTAATGGCTCATTACCTGAGATGTGCTTTATTTTTATTACATAAAACTTCATACATTTACATTTTAAACTAGAACACAGCAATTAAAACTATGCTTACTAAAACTCTGCAATGGCATGTTTAATTATTGCAATGTGAAAAATTAAGAATGCCAAAATAATAAGTGTTGTATAATAATAAGCTTAATATGGTTTCTTATATCTACATATTTTTGTAAACTTGAATTCTAGAAACTATACAAACATTACTTTCAAGGTTGCAAGCTGCTTTCTGTCATGCAAGAATGGTAAATTGAGTTCATCATTAGTGTAGATACTTCCTTTGGGTTATGCATTAATTTGAATGAATCATCTGTCTGCACAAATTTAAAACAAGTGGCAACATAATACTCTTGAAGGAAACTATGAAGTCACTCAATCCTGAAGAAAGATGTTCAGAAAGAGTATGCTTTCTTTTTTTGGTAATGGTGGCACCACCCCCCTACAGGCTCTAGAGCTTTTTTGGTAGAAAAATTCCACCCAAAATAGCCCATGTTGCTATGACTAAGTTATCTATATACTAGAGGCCCAGTGCATGAAATTGGTGGATGGAGTGGGGGGAGGGGGTGTCCCTCAGCCCAGCCTGCACCCTCTCCAATCTGGGACCCCTCAAGGGATGTCCCACTACCCGTTTAGGCCCGATCCCACCAAACAGGCAGTTGGACATCCCTCTCACAATTCAGGACTGCTGGCTCCCAACAACTCGCCTGCCTGCCTGCCTGATTGCCCCTAACCACTTCTGCCTGCCAGTCTGATCACCCCCTAACCACTCCTCTGCCAGCCTGATCGACGCCTAACTGCTCCCCTGCTGGCCCAATTGCCCCTAACTGCCCTCCCCTGCTGGCCCGGTCACCCCTAACTTCCCTCCCTTGCCAGCCTGGTCGCCCCTAACTGCCCTACCCTGCAGGCCTGGTCACCCCAACTGCCCTCCCCTGCTGGCCTAATTGCCCCCAACTGCCCTCCCCTGCAGGCCTGGTCCCCCCCCCAACTTCTCTCCCTTGCAGGCCTGGTTGCCCCTAACTGCTCTCCCCTGCTGGCCCGGTCACCCCTAACTGCCCTCCCCCTGCAGGCCTAATCACCCCTAACTGCCCTCCCCTGCTGGCCATCTTGTGGCGGCTATCTTGTGTTCACATGGGGGTGGCCATCTTTGACCAGATGGGGGTGGCCATCTTGTGTGTTGGTATGATGGTCAATTTGCATATTACCTCTTTATTAGATAGGATGATGACCTCTGCATAGTTATTACTACTATGACAAATACCATCAACTTCCAAACTTTTTATCCTGCTTCTTACTTGGTATCGCCTATTTACTGTTCAATAATAGGCCAAACTTAAAATGGATGAAGTATTCTCAGTCTTTTACATCTCAGGAAATATAACAAGTCACCTAGATAATTAAGACCAAAAACCTAGAAGAGACCCTTGATTTTCTTTTCCTTCTCTTTACTACTCTTTATTAAATACTCACTAAAACAATTCAATCTGCAAAATATATCTGTTTAAAATCCACCCACTTCTTTCCATATTTATTATCATCATTCGACCAAAACAAAATTACTTCTCACCTGAATTACTGCTATTGCTTTCCTGATTTCCTTCTTTCACTTTTGCCTAATTGAAACCCATTCTCTATCCAAATGCAACAGTGATTCTTTTTGACATGTAAATTAAGTCTTTTCAATTATTAATTAAAATACTTTAATGGATACGATTTAAATATAATCATAATATCCAGGGGTCCTTCTCTATTTCTTTTAATTCTTCGAAACCCTGTCACACATTTATAAATAGCTCTGTATTAAACTTTCTCTAACTATCCAGTTCGAGTGTGCTATGTGTATTCTATTAGGACATAGATGCACACAGGAGAATAAGAGCAGACTTCCAACAAGAAGCAATTGGTAGTCTTGTTAAATGGTCAACTCATACACATACCAAAAAAGAAATAAAAACATGACATGAGAGATCAAAAATTAGTCTTTTTTTACATTCAAATAATCTACATTTTTCAATGTGTTATTTCAATTGCATTTCATCATTTCAAAACCTGGTGTTAAGAATTGTGCACATTATTTCAGATATGGATGTTTGACCACTGATTAATACATTTTCCTTTTTGTCTGATAAAAAAGACTGTCATTGCCCTGAATATTGTGACTCAGTTGGTTGAGCATCCTCCCATGCACCAAGAGGTATGACTTCCTGTCAGGGCACATGCTCATGTTGAAGGCTCAATCCCCAGTAGGGGGAGGGAATGAGGCAGTGGATTGGTATTTCTCTCCCTCTTTCTAAAATCAACAAACCACATTTTTAAAAAATATTTTTAAAAATACTATCATATTTTTTTCTGATATTGATTTTGCACTTTATACCTTTACTGTGAGGCCTAAAGTATAACCATTTGTTTATGGTGTACACAGTACTTATCTGTTTCCCAATCTATAGCATAAACTCCTTCAACACAGAAACTATTTTCTAATTTATGTTACATCTCCATGACATATAAAATTTTTTCTAAGAAATACAGAAGTAGAAAATTTAGTAGAAGGACGGGAGATTTGGCATCCCAAAATATGCATAGAACTGCAAATTAATATTAAAAATTAATTTATTGTACCTAAACCAACTTTAATATAAAATCTCTCACTGGTTGTAATTCTGCCATTTAGAAATACTCCATAGAGTGTACACAAACACATGTGTGCATACAAAAGCACACACATATCAGCACACATTTTTGTATTCTCGCTAATAATGACTTCCTCACAAGAAGTGACTTGTCTTTTAATTTTCCATGTAGTGAGCACAAGGGATAACTTTTCATGTGAGAAGAAGTTCTGCAAATGTCCAGTTTCTTTTTCACAGAGTAATTTATCACAGTCACAGAGCAGTAGGAAATCTATCTCCAAAAGAAAAACTGTATTCCAAACACTTAATTTTCTAGGAAGTAAGAAGAAATTCAACCAAAAATAATACTTGAAATATAAAAACTGCATTACTTTCTTTTTTTCTTCTTGTATTTTTAAGCATTTGGTTTTTAATAGCATATATTAGTATTATTTCAAATCAATGAAACAAAGGAAAACATACTAAATAAAATTTTAATGCCTAGTTTGAGAGATAGGCACAATACCATGCTTCACATGCACATAAACATGCACACGTGCAAGTGCTCGCTCACACACACACACACACACACACACACACACACACACTTTAATCTATAGCCACATTTGGTCTGCTTTTTATTTCCCGGTTTTTAATTGTTATTGTAATTTTTTGGAAGGAGGCAAGGAAATTCTAATAAAAGGTAGCATACCTTTAATAAAAAGAAAGCACTACAAAATGAATGAAAAAAATCTCACAGAGAGCCATTTGAAGATAAAGGAAGGTATCCAAAAGGCAACTGAGGAAAACACAAAAACACAATAAAAGTAGAAATATAAAGAGAAAGGATTTTCATGGGAAATATTTTTGATATAGACAAAAAGTCTTTGTTAAGGGAAAACAAAAACAAAACATGATGCTTGAAATAACACTAGCAATCCTATATAATAAAAGCCTAATATGCAAATCAACCTAACAGCAGAATGGCCAGCAGAACGACTGGTTACTATGACGTGCACTGACCACCAGGGAGCAGATGCTTAATGCAGGAGCTTTCCCTAGGCCAGCCAAGGCGGGTGCAAGTGACCCCCCACCCCCCGTCGCCCCACTGGTTGCCCCGAGCAGGCAGCACCAGGCTGGCCAAGGCAGGTGCCAGCAGGGCTCCTCACAGATTGCCCCGCCAGTTGTCCCACAGATTGGCCCTGATTGCTGGCCATGCCTAGGGACCCTACCTGTGCAGGACTTTCATGCACCAGGCCTCTAGTTAATAAATAATTACCTTATAGAGACAAATCAATGAGCAATACATTTGAAGTGTTATACACGAAAATAAAGTGATAAGTGAAAGGATTTAAGAGATTATTTTTGTAGTTCATACTTCTGTAGTTTCATAGACACTCATTTACTTTTCAGGTGAGGTGTTTGAGAAAGCATTTTTTCAGTCATTCAGAGCATATATGTAAGGGATATAATTAGGTCTTCTTGCAAACATTGCTTTTTTATAACAATTTTATCTTTTATTTCAAAAGTTCTCAGAAATTTTAATAAAATATAAGATCAGCCATTCAGAGAGCATTTATATTTATCAACAGAAGTAGACTGAAAGACTTCTTGAGGCAAAAATCTGCTGCATTATTGTTTATAAATTTTGTAATGCATTTGAATGAAGTAAGACCCTGGAAAAGTACTAATTTCAGGGATAAATTCCTATTCATATTGATGATATCTATTGCTGTCAAAACTCCAAAGATTCTTAGTTGAAAGAAACAAAATGCTCACAAGTTCCATCTCTAGGAGTTTGGAATATGAGGTTGTAATGTAGGGCAGTGTGCTTTTAAGGAACCTTCAGCTGAGACTACACAAGAAAATGGTAAGTAAACTCAAATGATAACTTTCTAGAACCCATGGAATTTGAACCATGCTCTTAGTTATTAGATTCACTCTTTTAGCTTTCTAAGATTAATTAGGTCTTAGGAACATGAATCTTATAGCAAAATTACACTTAAACAATGTGTTAGGTTTTAGACATCTTTTGGGGAGATACAATTCAATCCACTACATGTAAATGGCACACATTCTCATTGCAAAATAATGGAAAACACCTAGCATGCCTTTTACATATAACTACACCTTAGTATGTTTTTTAAAAAGATAGATACTGAACAAAAGTGATGAGTGTCTGAAAGTGGTCCATGAACAAAAAAAGCCCTTAAAAACTAAATAGAAATACAAACATAATCCAGAAAGATCCACAGCATTTAAAAACGAAAGACCAAATCCTATATGGTATTAAAATATATTACCATGAAACCATAAAAGGTTTCATTTTATTTTCCAAAGCAATACTGATATCTCTGTGAAACCAATAGAATCCTTAATAAAACTACATCAGTGTATTTTTTCAAGTATGAAATATATAATTTTTTAAAATAAATATTTAAAAGAGGAGAAAATACAAATGCTTCTTTCAATATTAAGGATTCTTCACAATACAAACAGAAAGAAATTACAATTTGCTATAAAATTGTAAAACCACTATGACTTTAGTAGCAATCATTATGCTGAGATAGAGGAAATATGTTGTGTCCACATTTCCATATGGAAAGACTATTCCATGTTGAATATCATTGGTCCATAAATCATAGAGCAGTTATGATCACACATATTGACATGCCTTGCTGTAGATTTCAAGAAAATATTTAATGTGCTGAATTGAATCAGTGCTTATTGCATATATTATATGCATTTATGTGGGAGAACAGGAAGGCCAATTGTTATCTTGCACAAAAATTCATGTCACAGAAAAGCATATATTTTTGTTTAGGTCACAATTATGGCATAGGTCATAAAATAGACTACAAAATGCAGTGGTATTGGTCCTAATGAAGCTTTGGCCCTACATGTGCAATAAAAATCATTTGTGTATGAGAAAAAAATTTTTATCTAAATTCCAATAATACCTAGTCTTATTCTGAAAGAAAAATAAATGATTATTACTGATGTGATTCATTATTTATTAGTCTTAAAAAAATAGTGAATGTGCCCTAGTTGGTTTGGCTAAGTGAATAGAGCATCAGCCTGCAGATTGAAGGGTCCCAGGTTTGATTCCAGTCAAGGGCACATGCCTGGTTTGCAGTCTCGATCCCCACTAGAGGGCATGCAGGAGGCAGCAGATCAATGATTTTCTCTCATCATTGATGTTTCTATCTCTCTCTCCCTTCCTCTCTGGAATCAATTTAAAATATATATATTTTTAAAATAGTGAATGTTGTAAATGGATTCAATTCTTGGTCATTGAGGATACACTTTTTCAATATTCTGAGTAAAAATGTGGTCTATGTGTATATTTCTCTGCTGCTCCTCCCCCCCCCCCCCCCCACTAAATTTTCTTGGAAATTCAATGGTATTTTTTAAATTAAAGAATGAGATAAAAAAGATCTCTTCATAACATGAGTATAGTCACTAAAAACCATTTCTGTGAGTTCAAGTGTGGCTCAAGTGGCAAATCTCAATGATACTTTCATTATCCATATTTGCTGGAACCCTCAGGACTAAAATATGATGATTTCTTAATGTTGATAAGATAGGAAGATAATATCTTCAAAAGATTGAAGTGGGCTCTAAACAGATTGATAGCCAACAGTTTTATTCTTTCTCAACATGTCTCCTCTTATTGGTGAAAGAAACTGATGAAGTATTAAGCATATCTTAAAATCAGTCTTAATGCTGATTATGAAGAAATACTTTTCAGAACTTAGGGCAAAAGAAGCAGATTGGAAACATTAATTCTGTCTCCCAAGTTAAAAATTCAAAATTAGAGCTTTTGAATGAAATTCATCACTTTTGTGTCTGTTAGAGACAAGGAAATAGTTTTCAAAAAGAAAACACAATACAATTTCTGGCTCTAAGTGTTATTTGAATATATCTACACTAGAGGCCCGATGCACAAAATTCGTGCAAGGAGCTAGGCCCTCACAGCCATGGCGGCTGCCTCTGCCTTGGCCCTTGAAGCCGCAGCTTTGTCCAGAAGGTCATAAGGAAGGACGTCTGGAAGGTCATCCGGTCTAATGAGCATATTATGCTTTTATTATTATAGATACCTGATGCATTTATTCCAATCTGGATGCCATTTTCAATGACCTATACTTGCAGTGACATTTAATAGAGACACATAACGAGAAGAAACTGACAGTAAAATATGACCAGACCTCATGGTCTTTATAAATCAACTTGAATAGATAACTTCATTAGAGTTTACAAAATACCAATCATTTTGTTTATGTATACAGTAATTCTTATGTATTAATTTAATGTTAATAGATAAAAGTGGTGATAACATGATATATATATATATTTTATTTTGTTGATTAGTAAAGGTAGTTAAAAGAACAAATTTGAGCAGTATTTCTCTAAAGAATATAACCTAGACTTTTTTAATATCATCACAAAACATTAAGTAGGTAGAAATTTGAGGAAACTACTATCACCTGAACTATTTTGATTACTTGATCAATAAAGCATCCTCTCTAATAAAAGACTAATATACAGATTGGTCATCACTGCAACACACAATATAGCTGCCCCCATGTGGTCAAAGATCCTGCCCCCATGTGGACACAAGATGGCCACTACAAGATGGCCAGCAGGAGAGGGCAGTTGGGAGGCACCCGGCCTGCAAGGGAGGGCAGTTGAGAGGGACCAGGCTTGCAAGGGAGGGCAGTTGGAGGTGATCAACCCTGCAGGAGAGGGCAGTTAGGGGTGACCAGGCTGGCAGAGAGGGAAGTTGGGGGCAAACAGGCTGGCAGGGGAGCAGTTAAGCATCAACCAGGCTGGCAGCGGAGTGGTTAGGGGGTGATCAGGCTGGCAGGCAGAAGCGGTTAGGGGCAATCAGGAAGGCAGGCAGGCAAGCAGTTGGGAGCCAGCAGTCCTGGATTGTGAGAGGGATGTCCGACTGCCCGTTTAGGCCCGATCCCACCAGGATCGGGCCTAAACGGGCAGTCAGACATCCCTCCAGGAGTCCCATATTGGAGAGGGTACAGGCTGGGCTGAGGGACAACCCCCCCCCCGTGCACGAATTTCGTGCACCGGGCTTCTAGTGTTAGTATATTTCAAAATGTCTCCCAGGGAATGCTAGACATCTGTTTAAGTACATTTGGGAAATTCTGCATTATGTAATGCCAAAGTGAAGAATTAAAGTGAATAGGAAAAGACAAGATAAGTTCTTCAGTTAATAATATCATAATTTCAATTAACCAAGGATTTTCAAAATACATATGATGTTTTTATTACATGCAATATTTCTTTTTTATTAGCAGAATTGGTGTTTAGTGGAAGACACATTAGGAAAAATGGACTAGATTGTTGATTTCCTAATAATGGAATTTAAGGTAAACATTATACAAGTCACTCTTACAGACAATATGGCAATAATTATTAGTTCATTAAATAGTAGCATTTATTTATTTGTCAGTCTATGCATCTTTTTAATTCAATCCATTCAATAAATGAGTTTGCATAATAAAACCAAAATACTAATTAAATCATAACTATTCAGCATATGTATTTATTTTATAAGAAATTTGAAATACAGTCCTTTACCTTCCTTGTCATTACTTCTTCAAGTGTAATCACATTCCATCCTTTTATATTACTGGAAATTCTTTCACAAGGGCAGAAAACATCCTTATTAAAAATATAATATGCAAGTTAAAATGAAAATTTACTTCACCTAAATTATTTTCCCTCCCTATAATTAGCAGCTAATCTTATCCACACATAGCTGCAGGCTCAGAACCAGTAAATGCTTGACTGTTGGAATGATTGGGGAACTTTACTTTCTGATAATTACAAGATATAATTACTTTGGAGCTTTCTAAGACCTTTTAGTGATTAGGGAAGCTTTTTTAAATTCAGTCATAACATTTGTATTACTAATAAACTAAGAAGTCTTATATTCTAATAGCTAACAAATTTGAAAGAAACACTGATTCTAAAAATGGTATTGCAGGCTTCAGGGGAAATCATTTAAATATTTAAAAACACTATATTTTCCAGAATACGACTTCACAACTTTTTTCTTTATAAATATAGAATCTATTAAGATGTATAAAGTCAGTGTTATGAATATCTTTTGGGACACTGTATCTCAGAAATAACTGCTAGAAAACATTTTAAAAATTAGAAGAAAATGTTTTCTTTTTCTTTTTTTTGTAGCACTAAATATCCTGAACCAACCAAAAGAGAGAAAAGAAACTGACTTCCAGGGTAATTCACACAAGAATCTGTCACTAAGGATTTGAATGCCTAAGAAGATAGGAGCAATTTAAATTTTCCCTATGACAGTGAATATGACAGGGAAATCATTGCTGAATTGTAATCTGAATATAGGAAAAACTTGAAGTAGAAAACTCACACTTAAAGTTGGGGAAAAGTAAGTAATTTGTTAAAATTTTAATGTGCTAAAATGTATGCTGAAAGCAGGTTTTGTTTGAAGTTTCTACTGTCACGATGAATCCATTGTGCATATCAGTGACAGTAAGACAGGATACCCTGTGGTAAAGGGAGACTTGGACAAGAACAATTCACTTTGGGAAGCTGGAATACATACTATGTTATCGATCATTCCTGTAGAAGCATAAAATAAATATTGTCATGCATATTTTATTACCATTCCACAAACGTGTAACCAAAATACGTTTACATGTACAAGAACCTCAGCCAAATTGTATTGAAGAATTCGCTTAGAGAACACTTATATACTTGAGTGAACTTGTATGCATATATACATAACCCATGGACACAGATAATGGGGTGACGAGAGCCAGGGGCAAGGTGGGGATGCGAGCAGTCTGGAGAGCAGTCTGGAAGAGGTTAATAGGGGGGAAACTGAGGGCCTTTGTAATACTTTCAACAATAAAGGTTTTTTTAAATTATAATAAAAATCAATAAACATCTCCAAGTGAGGATTTAATAAAAAGTAGAACTTATACAAAGATATTAAAGTTCTCATGATAGACTCAAATAAGTATTTTTACTATATTACTAGATATTGGATGTATGTTCTTTCCATGATTAGTCCTGTATGTTGATTAATTCAAACATACTTGTCTAAATCTAAACCAATGGTTATTCTAAGGGGATAAATGAGTTTCAGATTTAAATGTCTTCAACAATGTTTAGTAGCAAGATCTTGGGCCTTGAATTCTAAGTCCCTGAGTTTTACCCTCCTTTTACTTACTTGGGAGTTATGTGACCTTGTTATTAACACATCCATCTGTATGTCAAGTATCGTTCTAAGAATGAAAGAAGGTGGAGGGATTAGCCAAAAAACATATATGCATAACCCACAGACACAGACAACACTGTAGTGATGGTCAGAGGGAAGGGGTGGTGGAGGTGGGCCAAGGAGGGGCAGGTAGGGACTTCTGTAATAGTGTCAACAATAATTATAAAGTTGTGTGTGTTTTTTTAAATAACAGGCATCTTCTAATGTTTTCAATCTGTTCCTATAAAGCTGTGGGGCTAGTTTCTTAATCACACAGGTGTTGTTGTTTTTTTAATTTGATGAGATACATTTTTCAATGAACCTTTTAGTAAAGCCAGAAATGTTTATAATATGGAAAAAAAAGATATATGTTATCTTCACTCTTCATAAGAATTGCCCATATAGATGTTATCCTTATTTTCTAGATAGTGAAAGTTCAAGAAGTTTAAATAAGTTGTCCAAGGTGACAAAGCTAGTAAATGGCAGAAGTAGGACTCAAACATACATTTAATGAATTCTAAAGGCTGACTCTTTAAAATTAATCATCCTGTGAACTTCAGATTTATTAAATTGTTTGAATTAAGTTGATTAAATTTCTTCATTAAATTTCTTAATTCCTCTGATTTCTAAGATTAATTTTCTTACTCCCTTTAAGTTTGAATTTCTTCATGTACACAAGGAGGTAAGCCATTTCCTGTAAGCCTCGTCCAGTAAGTCAACGTGTTAGACAAATATCTCATTTTATTTCCTTCTAATCTAGGTCATTTTAAATAGAAATGACATTTGGATTTTATCCACTTCTCTAAAACAAAAATACTAGAAGTATGTAATACCAGTTTCATTGTCTGAAAGAAATCTTCATAATAACTACTGTATCATAAGTTAGAATTGGGAAATAAATGATATTTACTATTCAACTACAAAATACAAGCTGGGGTGGGGTGGGGTGGTGGGAAGAGATTAACCAAAGAATTTATATGCATATATACATAAGTCATGATGAAGGTCTAGGTGGTGGTGGGGTAGTGGGGTGCAGGGGGCTAATGGGGGAAAAAAAGGAACATCTGTAATATTTTTAACAATAACAATAAATAAAAAAATAAATAAGTAAAATAAAATACAAGATGATATTTTTTAATATGACTAATTTTGAATTACATATAAAAATATTTTTAAAAATCAAATATTAGTTGACTTAAATCAATACTACCCTGAAAATGTTGATTTTTAATGAAAGTCATTTCAATAAAACTACTTGGCTATATTCATAAATAATGACAAAATTCCATATTGTCTTATCACTAGCTATAGTCAAGCCAGTATCCTTAATACAAATGACTGAAGCAGTAACAAAAAACAGCATATAATACTTACACTTCAATATTGTAAACTTGATATTTATACTGCTCTTTTAATAATTCCATGAACTTTATTTTAAATTATAAAAAATCTAAAATTATATAAAAATCCTATATAATAAAAGCCCAGCAACTGAAACAACGGAACAACCAGAACAAACAGAGACCAGAATGACCATGGCCCCTCGACCCAACCAGCCCTGCCCCCCAGCAGGGACCCGCATCCCGATCAAAGGTGTGGCCGTCCTGCAAACCACCCACAGCCCCTTGCCCTGGCAGGCCCTGCCCCCCCAGGGGGACCTCACCTGATCCAGGGCCCCCATCAGGGCAGGCTGGCTGGCTCCCACCCATGCACCAGGCCTCTATCCTATATAATAAAATATGCAAATTGACCCTAACAGTGAAAAGACCAGAACGACTGCCCGAACAGTCACTATGAGGCACACTGACCACCTCTCAGTCCCTTTCTCCAGCCATCAGGCTTTGATCGCCCAATGGTGAACGGGGAACTGGGGTGGGTGGCAGTGGGGGGCGGGGCCAGTGAGCAGGAAGAATGGCCAAACTCTTGGTCCCTCCCCCCGTGCCTGCAGGCTCTGATCACCGGATGGTGAACAGGAAACCGAGGGTGAGTGGCAGGAGATGCAGGTGGCGCCAGGCCAAGGCCCCCATCCCACCGGTCGTCCCACACACAAAGGGTGACCCGTGGCAGGGGTGGAGCCAGCGAGCGGGCAGCCAGGGAAGATGGCCCTGATCACAAGCCAGGCCTAGGAACCGTATCTGCGCTCAAATTTCGTGTGCCGGACATCTAGTAGAATATAAAAGCTATAGGAACAACTACTGAACTTTTTTTACTTGAAGCAAAATTGAAATGAGAGAAGTTCAGCACAATGAGCCACTCTTAGCACTTTGGTAATATGAGATATAATGTCCAATTACTTACAAAAAAGAGAAAGTATAAGTTTGGCAGTGACATATTATTTTAAATCATCTTTGTCACTTCTTTGCTGGGAGACCTGAATTCTGAATAAATTTAGTATTTACCTCCTAGGTTAGATATGAGAAAAATGTGTTTATTCATAAGAAGCATTTAACAGTTTAAGAAAGATATAAAGTACAAATAATGTACAAAAAGTTCAGGTCATTTAGAAAACATTCTAAATGCAATTTATATTAAATAAAATATTGTTTTAAATCATGCCATGCTATGTGAATATGAGCTTGTTTTATATTGTTATATGATACTGAAAAAAATCGATAAAATTGAATATCAGTATTGATAGAATATGCCCTCATTTTAATATAAAATGAACATATATATCACTAAAGAGTGATAAATTCCTGGACATTGTTTTAATATAGATTTTTCAATGTTCTGAAAGTCAACTCTAAAAAAGAATTTAGGTAGATGGATTCATCTAGTGTAGTTTCCTTACCAAACACAAATTATCCCACACACTTTTTAGGACATTTCCTGAATCTCCTGTTAAATTCACACATCTATTTTAGAAAATATATCAGCTCTCAAAAGCAGACATTAGGAAGAGTATTTCTTCAGATAAGGCAGCAGGACACTGATTTTGGATTTTATTCTAAGTGGATGGGCAAGCCATCGGAAGGCGTTAAGCAAGAACACTCACTCACTACCTTATATCATTTATGCGTGACAGCTCTAATCTGGCTGCAGGTAGAAAAGGGATTGTAGAGGGGCAAGAGTGGAAGCAGGAGGAATGGTTCAGGGGGAATTGTGGGCATAGAGGCTAGAAATGAAAATAGTGGTATAGACTTTTTTAGTAGTATAGACCGTTACAGTTAAGTGCTGAGAAGGGCAAGTTCATTGTGGCAGAATGAGCATGAAGCAAATGTGTATGAGGGTGTAAAGCTAAACTGAATGTTTAATGTGCAGAACATTTATTTTAAAAATGCTCTTGGGATTAGCACATATGGAAGCGAAGAGAAAGCAACAGGATTTGGCAGTCAAACTGCAATGCCATCTCAGGGAAGGCCTCAGCCAACTTCACAGTGAGTTCTAGAGAGAAATAACCCTTCAAACTTGTCATGAATTAGGGAGGGGCGCTATGCCTTTATATCCGAAACCCATATTGATCTGTCATAGAATGCAGGATACCCTGGAAGGAGTTATGACCTTGGGTGTGATAATTTTCTTTAGCAGAAAACTGACAGCTGATGGCTATCTTTTGGAAGTTCTTTGAGCACCAAGCTAAATAAAGGCTTCATTCCTGAAGGGAGATCTAGGTGGAGCACCACAGTGTCACTACAACATCCTAAGTAGTTACTGTTGGCCACTGAACATCGTTACAGTGATAGTATGTCAATCTTACTCTTTCTGTTGTGTTCTGAATTAATGGATGAAGGCAATGCTTGCTTGCTTTAGGAAACATTCAACTGAACTTTATAGTTGTATGTCCTTCACTATGTGTAAATCTTCCTAGGGATAACTACCTTTGGTGGGAAGCAAGTACTCTGATGCTTCTATTTGGACCACACTTATTGCCGGAAGCCAATTCCAGCATGTCATAATTGCAAGAGTTTCATCGAAAGGTTGATGGAACTTGGGGACACAACAAGGGCTGAGTCACGTATGTTATTGCCTGTTGGGAATGGCTAAAAGCATTTCCCCAAATCTGAAAGGGATGCATAAATTGATTGCTTGCTGACAGACAGCTCAGGGCATCTTAGTCTACATGTTATCGCCTCCTCCTGGCCAAACAACTGAACAGCCGCAGGTAATTCCCCATTCTGACAATGGGCTCTGTATAGGACACCCTACCCTTTGATGTGTATATCTACCTCACCTTAGGACAAATTGTGTTAATAAAAGCAAGGGGCCTGAGACAAGGAGAACTTGGTTTTCTTTAGCTAAGTTTCCTCTAGCCCCCCAAATGCCTTCCAAAATTATGTTTCATCTCTGGACTCTTATTTAATTTATGCACAGCCCTTCTCCAAATTCCAGAACCCTTCTAGATGCCGGATCAAGACTACTGGCGTTAACTTATCACCCCCATACCTTCCAGTACTTGTCTATTCACATTTTAGTACAATTCAAATTGCTCACTTCTGGGAGACTTTGTTCAAACCCTACACGCTGAACTGAAGTCTTTCCTTTGAGCTTCCCTAGTACTACAGGCTTTGGCAAAAGAAGGTTTAGCGTTGTGAGTACATGAAACAGAGTTTATTATCTCCTTATTATTTATTAATTATTATATTGTTTTTCATACAAACAACTGTAAACCTACTTTTACCCCACCCTGTATTTAGAGATTAACTCTATTATTACATATCTCATAAAGGTAGTATTGTTTTTATTTATCTGTCAGTGGAGAATAAAACCTTTGAGGGAAGGGAATCCCAATTTTCTTCTGGTTTCTCCATTGTAAGTACAATGCCTGACACAAAATTGGTTTTCAATAAATACTTTCCAATTGAATAAAATGATTCAAAGCCACTGGAACTGTACTACAGATATTTTCTATCATTTTCATGCAGTTTGCAAACATTAATTCCATAAACAATAAGAATAAATTTTAACAATAAGAACATTGTTAATATCTAATATTAATAAAGCCCTGTTAGAAGATATGCTAACTGATTTAAATGAATTATTGCATTTTTCCCTATAACATTGCTATTTATTACTATCATAGTCAACCTCACTTTGAAAGTAAAACAGAGAAATTTACTAATTTGTCCTAGGTTTGAAAGGTAAAAAATGGGGAAGTTAAATGTATTCATATTTAAACACATACCACTCAAGGAAAGCATTTACAATATGCTAGTCTTTACTGCATCTACTTTATTATATTTACAAAACTAAAGCAATGAATTAAGAGAACAAAAAAAAGGGACTAAAAATAAGACTTTCAAATAACTAGCTGAATGCCTGGACAAATAATAATCATTTTCCATATCTATATAAATTCAAAATCTCTAACTGATATAAGATTCAAAATCTGTAACTGACACAATTAGAAATTTCATGAATATATTTTAAATACTCATTTCTCCTCTTCCTCTCCTCTTATACTCCATAATGATTTTTATCTTTTTGTAAGATAATATTTTGGAAATATGTTTTGCTTTTGAGACTATTACAATATAGGTGACTTGTTCTATCCTTTGATTTAAATCATCATGTTCTGCCCCTACTAATGTTCCTTTAAATTAAGGATAACCTTAAACTTTATTTAAATTCGTCTTTCATAATAAATAACTTTTTATCCTTTTGTAGAGGATTCAAAAGCAAGCACATCTTTATTAAAAATCTAGTATAAGTAAAGGCATTAGTTTTTTTTTAAAAAAGATAGAAAGAGAAACTGGAGTATCATATAACACAGATTTTCTGTGTAATGATCCAGAAGATCAAAGCATCCACTATTTTTTTTTTCTTACTGCTAAATACAAAGACTATTCTCAGGAAAAGTCCAGCTTAAATTGTTGAGGTCATGGGTTACAATTAATTTGTGGGAAAAGTTTCATATTGGCCGATTAGAAAAGAAACATCAAGGAGGACATTTAAAAAATTCTAAAAGTTGCTTTGGGACATATCTTAAAATGGTACATTATCACATTACCTAAAATGTCCTCATTAATGAGGAGCTTTTGTAGTAGACAGAACTTCTTAGTTAATATTCTCACCTCAAATGCTCCACAATTCACTATTAAGAATTTAGACAGGTAGTTTTTCTCTTAGACAATAATACTTTAAGAATGCACTCTATGATAGTCACCATTCTTGATATCATCATTCTGATACTCAATAAGTCTGATCCTTCAGGGAATGAACAAACACCAATTCACTGTTAGTGATACAGGATTTTTGGGCTAGAACACACAGGATGGTTCCCGGGCTCTTTGTCCGTTGAAGTTGAAGAATGAATCCACAGATGGAAGATGGTATAGCAAAGGTGGAAATTTATTGAAGAACAAGTACAGACTCCCACATGGGGCGGGGGAAAGAATCTCACAGCACAGACTCCCACGTGGGGAGGGGGAAAGAGTCCCAACAAGTTCCTTTTTCCCTGGTTTATAAAGGCTGCAGTTTTTGTGCCTCAATATTTCCTCTAATTGGCCACTATTCCCTTTTGATTTGGTCAGTATAGCAACTCCTGAGCTCAAAGGTCAAACCTCACATGGGACATAGGAGGCCCTCCTTCTTTATTTTGTAAATATAGACCTTTGGTTATTCCCACTTCCCTTGTCTTATGGAAATGCAACTTCTGCTGGGTCCCTGCTTCCTTGTCTTATGGAAATATAACCTTTGTAGCTCTGTGGCCCTGTGTTTCTTCCATGGACCCCATTATTTTAAAAATTCCCTAAACCTGCCTTTTTCACCCTTAAAAATTCCTATTTCATTAGTATATATTCCAACATAAAATACCCTATTATACTACTGTGCTATTAGGGAAATAATGAAAATTATGTTAAGATTAGTTTAGTAAAAATAGGAACATGTAGTGTAACATAGATTTATAAAATGAAAATAATATAATTCCACAGCCATAATAATGGACTATGATTATTATAAAGATTATGAAAAAAGATATTAATTCTAAAGATTGGAATGATAACATGATGAGCAAAACTTTCAGTTAAGAAAAGCACAAAATTCAACTTAATATTAGGAAATAAGAAAATGTTGCAGAAGATTTTATATTTTTGCTTTTTAATTTCATATAATATTGAAATTTTCAGTTTCAGTGTTTGAGGAAAAAGATAATTTTTAAAACTTTAAAACTATTTTTCCATCAAAGTACCTAAACAAATAAAATAATACCATTTCATTTCTATTCAGGTTCAAATTTTAAATAACCAGTAGGCAATACAGACAGATATTATTTTAGTTTATATACAGAGTAGGTCCTCGGGTTACATCGGAGATCCGTTTCTACAGCGCGACTTAATACGATTTTCACCGTTAAGTAGGAACCCACCTACATAAGCACCTACGTCACTCACATGGAGCACATACACAGCAGTAATGAAGTGAAACAGTAAAAAAAAATTTAAAAGAAAGATAACAATTCCTGACCTTTACTTGTGGTAAATAAATAATAAAAAACATAAAGCACATATGTACATATGTCGAAATGACAGAAATATTATTTTAATAAATAAATGGGAGATGGCGACGTAACCACGAAACGACATACATCAAGTCCAACGTAACCCGAGGCCTGTCTGTACATGCATGTATTGCAAAACTAATGCCAGTATTATGTAATTTTTTTTCTAAAAAATATATTTATTTGTTATATTGTGGTAAGAAAACTTAAAATGAGATCTACCTTTAAAAAATATTTAAGTCCACAATACAGTGTTGTTAACTATAGGTACAATATAATACAGAAAATCTCCAGAATTTCTTTATCTTACATAAGTGTAACTTTATAATCATTAAAATATTCCCGCCCTAACCGGTTTGGCTCAATGGATAGAGCTTCGGCCTGCGGACTGAAGGGTCCTAGGTTCGATTCCGGTCAAGGGCATGTACCTTGGTTGTGGGCACATCCCCAGTAGGGGGTGTGCAGGAGGCAGCTGATTGATATTTCCTCTCATCAATGTTTCTAACTCTCTATCCCTCTCCCTTCCTCTCTGTAAAAAATCAATAAAAAATATATATTTAAAAAAATATATATATATATTCCCATTCCCTCCTTATCCAAGTCCCTGGCAACCACCATTTTACTCTCTTTCTGTAAACTTGACTATTTTAAATACCACAAATACCTGAGATCATGCAGTATTTGTCTTTCTGATCTGGCTTACGTCAATTAGCATAGTGTCCTTCAGGTTCTTTCACATTGTCCCATATGGCAGGATTTCCTTTTTTTAGGGCTGAATAATAGTCAATTGTATGTTTATGTGTTTGTGTGTGTGTGTGTGTGTGTGTGTATGTATGTATATATATATATGTATGTATATACACACACATATATATATATGTGTGTGTGTGTATACATACATATATATATATATATGGCTAATATACTAAGTATCCAACCATCCAACCAGTTGCTATGACATGCACTGACCACCAGGGGGCAGATGCTCAACACAGGAGCTGCTGTGACACACACTAGCACCACGGACCTGGCGCCCACAAAGCAATACTTGACTTCCCCCAAGTGGGACATAGGCCCCACCACCACCCCAGAGCGACACCCCACCATATCACAGCCAACGCTGCCGAGACCCCATGGCGCAAAATGTAGCCCGCAGCCCATCCCAGCCTGGAAATAGGTGCTGTGGGCGCCGGTTAATGGTGTCACGTAGCAATGCCCAGCTTCCTCTCCCTAGCGATGACTAGCCTCCTTGCAGTTTCTTCAGCCCAGGAACATAACCTGCTTTATAGCCAGGTACAAGCATTTCACACTTTAACCAAATGTCTGTGAAGTGTTTTCCCATGCCTCATCTCATTTGATCCTCACAGAAGTCCTGGAGTAGGTAGATAGGAGGCTCTGTGGAATCCTATTTTCTTTTCATTAGCCGGAAAACAGATTTAGAAAGCTTAGAAACTTGACCCAACTGAAAAGAAGTAAGACATGGTGGAACTTGAAAATGACTTCAGGTTTTCTCACTGCGCAGAATATAGTCAAACACTGATGCAGTTAAATAGTTTACCCTTTGTTCTCCCTGCATGATCTACAATAATAAGCAAGTTTATTCTATATCTATAAAAGACTAAGTTGACTCATGCATGCGCGATACATATAAAGTTCTCGCTGGTGCCAATCGCATGCATGTGTTTCAAACTGTCATTGTTGATCGTGAATTTGGTTGACACTTCAATTATAGAGAAGGGCAAATAGCAATATTAAAATATTTCTTCTAATTAATTTCCTTTCAATGTGCACAAATCTGTGCACCGGGCCACTAGTGTATAATATCCAATTATCTAAATACTAGAGGCCCAGTGCATGAAAATTCATGCACTGGAGGGGGGAGTCCCTCAGCCCGGCCTGCCCCCTCTCACAGTCTGGGAGTCCTTGGGGTCGGGAGGCGACCCAGTGATCAGGGGAAGGTGATGCCCCCATCACACCTCTGCCGCTGCCACTGCTGGCAGCACAAGCCTCAGCCTGCCCTGGTTACCTGAGGCTCAGGCCAGCCCTGGGCAGCGCCATCCAAGGCTTGCCTGTACCTTGGCCGGTCCTACTTTCCTGAGCCTCAGTCAGTGGGGGGTGCAGGAGGACCCGAGGCTCCCAGTGGGGCTGAGGGGACTCTGGTGGCAGGCATGCAGAGCAGCCGGCCCCAGTTGAGGAATGGAGGATACTCTCAACAACATGAGTTATAACTTCCAATTTGTTGGATACCACAGTCAGACTTCAGCTTCAGGGGAAGGAGGAAGAGAGGGATGGGCAGCTCGTTGGAGGAGCCTGGGTGAGCTGTCAGTCAATAGGGGGTGCAGGAGGACCCGAGGTCCCCAGCAGGGCTGAGGATACTCCGGTGGCAGGCCCATGGAGCAGCTGCCCCACCCCCCAACGTGGGCGCTGCCAGCTTGTTATGGTGTGATGGTCAATTTGCATATTACCTCTTTATTATATAGGATATAAAAGCCTAAGTGACCGTTTGACTGTTTGACAGTCCAACTGGTTCCTATGACATTTACTGACCACCAGGGGGCAGACACTCTGACTGGTAGGTTAGCTTTCTGCTGGGGTCCGGCCGATCAGGACTGTGCAAGATGGGCCGGACATGCCCTGGAGCCCTCCTGCTGCCCCTTCCCAGACCCAACTGTGCACCAGTGGGGTCCCTTGGCCTGGCCTGTGCCCTCTCGCAATTTTGGACCCCCTTGGGGGATGTCAAAGAGCCAGTTGTGGACTGATCCCCACCTTCTCTTTACACCCCCTGCCCCCTTTACCTCTAATCCTGTCCCTGGGCTCCCATACCTGTAATTCCTTCTTCCCTACGTAATCTTGTCCTTCTACCCAATATAAGCAGTTGGCTTATGGTGGGGTACAGAGCAGATGTTTGTGGATGACCTGCTGCTCTCCCATACTGCTGGTATTATTGGAATAAACACTCATATATGAGTCAACCCTGTCTCTGCTTAATTGGCTCAAGTAGTGACAGGCAGCCCAGACCCCCTTGGTAGTCCAGTTGCAGACTGTTTTAGTTTAATATGGTTCCACTGTCTATTTTTGTTTCTGTTACTTGTGTTTTGATGTCATATCCAAAAACCATTGCCAAGATCAGTGTCATCAAACTTTCCTCTATGTTATCTTCTCAGTGTTTTACAGTTTCAAAGTATTTTAAAACAAAAACAAGTCTAATTTGATATTGTAATTCAAATGTGCTAATATAAATGAACTCTGTATTAGGAAACAATGCATTGTTATGTTAAAATCTAAAACTTACATTTAAATTGAGGGCAAAACTTGTATAATATTTACACCTGACAACTCAAAATAACTGGAATTATAAAATTTTAAACTTTGTACCTAAATTAGAACTGAATTGTCTACTTGCAATTACTATGTTTGATGAATATAAATTGGCCAAATAATACTTCAGGACAGAAAAAAGTATTTCATGTACTTTAACACTTTTACAACTAAAGAGATAATATACTACAGATGAGAGAAGTAATTTTTATACTAAGTTCTTAGGAGCTCAGGGAATAGAATTGGGGAAGACCAAGGAAGGAATACCAACAAAAATATATAATCACTGTGTCAAAAATTATAACGCTAATTGTGTATATTTGCATAAAACATTTGCTGTATAATAAATGATGAATAAAATAAGACTTACTTTATTGTCTTTAATTTTCTACTTCATCTCAATTCTACATGAAGCATGTAAGTTATAATATTGTTCACCTAGTTTCCCTCCCATTTAAAATTGCTTTTCTTGGCAAACACTTCAGTAAGTTTTATGCATGAGAAAACCAAGTGTGTTTGAAATTGATAAAGGTTATGAAGCGCTATATATTAGCTAAACAGAATTTCTGTAAATATATTTTAAGGCAAATCTTATCAACCAAATGTCAGAATCACTCCACTGATATTCATATTATTGTGACATGCTCACTGTTGAAATGAGCAAGCTGTTCACCAGAGATTCAAACATTAAGTAGAGATAGAAAAATTTATTTGTTCTATGTATTTCCTGATAAACAAAGTAACTTCCTTGGGTATTTGCTCTTTAAATAAAGGTGGATGGCACACATTTGATAATGGTACCGTTAGAATAAGAAGAGGAAATGAGTACAACACAGCTGCTTTTCAAAAAAGAAACAAATTGTTCCTTAGGAATTTTCATAAATAAATTTTCTTCTCTGACACTTTTTAGATGCTTCTTTTTTCTTTTGTGGCACAGATTTGTAATGCAATATCCCAAAGACACATGTGTGTGTTTTAGGAAGTAGGAGGAGGTGAAGTACTTAATTGTCCAATGTCAAGCATAATCAAAATACATATTCTGAGGCAGATCTACTCAGATATATAACAAAACCATTTTCTAGTTATTTCCTTAGTGGGCTTTGTTTTAATATATATACATACATACATACATACACTAGTGGCCCGGTACATGAAATTTGTGCACATTAAAAGGGAATTAATTAGAGGAAATATTTTAATATTGCTATTTGCCCTTTCTCTACAATAGAAGTGTTAGAGAGATGAAAGAAAATTAGTAAAATGTATATGAAAACAATATATAAATTTATCAATAAATAAACAATCACAACATGATATAACAACAAAACATGATATAAAAATACAAAAACAGGATGTAAAAACAACACTGATACAAACATGACTGATAAATTGATTAAACTTATTCTAATATCTCCCTGTATACCACATTAAGAGTGAAAACACTTTCACAGTGCTTGACTAATTTCCCTTGTGATGAAGTATTTACAACTTTAACTTTAACATCACATGCTCTTCGAACTCGAGAGAAAGCAACATATAACTGACCATGTGCAAAAACAGGTTCAGGTAAGAATATTCCTACTCTGTCTAGAGTTTGTCCTTGTGATTAATTTATAGTCATCAAAAATGCTGGGATTACAGGAAACGGTCTTCGAATTAATTTAAATGTGAGGCCAGTGTCAGATGGGGACAAATCAGTTCTTGGAATCAGAACAACCTCTCCTTCTGAAGATCCTGTTAATACTTCAGCTTCAATAATGTTAGGTCACAATCTTTTGAAAATAAATCTAGTACCATTACAAAGACCCTGTCTCTCTGTTTTTCTCAGCAGTCCTCCAGGCCTCCCTGACTCCCTCTTTCTCTTTCCCAGCTGGGAGGGGGCAGAGCCAGTAGGGGCAGCTCCCACCTTCCCTTCCATCCAGGCCCCTTCAGGCCCAGTCTGTTTTGTTTCCATCTCTCCATCCCAGTCTCTCCCAGTCTCTGTCTCTCTTTGTTTTTCTCAGCATTCCTCCAGGCCTCCCTGCCTGCCTCCCTCTCTCCCTCTTCCTCTTTCCTGGCTTGGGGGGGGGGGGGGGGAGTGGGGGCAGCTCCACCCTCTGCCCACCCTGGGGCCTCGTTCTGAGAGCATCTCCAAGAGTGAGCTGGGAGGGAGGGAAAGAAAGGGAGAAAAGGCTGTGAGCTGGTGGGTGCTGTGTGTGTGTGTGTGTGCGCTTGTGAGTGTGAGTGCTGGCCCTGCCTCTCCCGGCCCCCGGCCCCACTGCCACAAGTCCCTACCCACCAGAGCCTGCTACTCACACAGCCTGGGTGTTAGGTCGAGCCTTCGATCATTTTGGATGTTATGAATCCTAGCTCTTTGTATATATATACTAGAGGCCTGGTGCATGAAATTCATGCACGGGGGTGGATGGTTATCCCTCAGCCCAGCCTGCACCCTCTCCAATCCGGGACCCCTCAGGGGATGTCTGTCTGCTGGTTTAGGACAGGGATCAGGCCTAAACCGGCAGTCAGACATCCCTCTCGCAATCCAGGACCACTGGCTCCTAACCACTCACTTGCCTGCCTGCCTAATGCCCCCAACTGCCCTCCCCTGCTGGCTTCATCTTGCCCCCAACTGCCCTCCCCTGCCGGCCTGATCACCCCTAACTGCATTTGCCTTGGCCCCCACCACCATGGCTTTGTCTTGAAGGAAGTCAGACATTTGAAAGATGGCTGGTCGACCCGGTCTAATTAGAGCATTACCCTTTTATTAGTATAGACATGTATACTAAATATTAAGGAATTTCAGCAAAGAGGGGATGGCAAAAATTATTACTCTTTATCTTAATTTATATAAGCAATCACACAAAGAAGAGCTACTTAGGAGTTAAGATTTTGGGTTTTGTCATTTCAATACCTGGTAATTACAGTGAAGGTGTTTCAATGAAGTTCTGAAATGTAATTCAGATCAAGAAAAAAGCTATTAGTTTTATGAAGCAATTTTATTGCTAGGGACAAATTTTAAATCATTACAAGTCATACAATGCTTTTGAATTGTTCTTTAAGTTTAATGGAACAAGGTTGTAGTAATAATTACAAAAGAAAGACCTGTCCAGGCAGATTTATTATAAGAAAAGAATATTATTTTATTAGGTACATTTAGCCCATTTATATATATTGATATGATGGTATGCTTGATCACCACTCTGTCAAAGTATTTTATACTTATATATTTTTTGCACATTTTATGTTTCTTTCCATGTAGGGTATGGTTATTCTTGTTTATAAGGAATACTTTCCCCTATGACTTTTTTCAAACCATTAGGAAAATCAATTATGATATAGTAGGCAAAATACTAATGTAAGTATTATTCATTGTTTTTTACAAAATTTCTTGAAGAACCTGGTATAATCACTTATTAATGTATAAATTAGCTTATACACACATTTAAGACAATGTAAATTATATAAATATAGATATTTTAAGAAGTCATCTATGTATATAATGACATGTATAAACATCGAGATAAAATTATTTAGAATTGAAATAAATTTGTTGGAAAAATATATGTCCTCTTATTAGAAATGGACTATTTTCTACTTTAATTTTACTTTCTAATTATAGATCCTAAAGTGCTATGTTATGTATTTATTTTCAAAACTTATGTTATGTATTTATTTTCATGTACGGGGGGAGGGGATGATAATCCCTCAGCCCAGCCTGCACCCTCTCCAATCTGGGACCCCTCAGGGGATGTCCGACTGCCAGTTTAGGACAGGGATCAGGCCTAAACCAGCAGTCAGAAATCCCTCTCGCAATTCAGGACCACTGACTCCTAATCACTCACCTGCCTACCTGCAATAACTCAAAGAACTATTGATTTTAAATTAAAATTTAAGATGGTACAATATATATTTAAAATGAGTTTATTTTATATTAATTACTAGTGGCCTGGTGTACGAAATTCGTGCACGGAGGGGGGGGTTCCCTCAGCCCAGACTGCACCCTCTCCAATCAGGTATCTCTGTGGGATCAGGCCTAAACCAGCCGTTGGACATCCCTCTCACAATCTGGGACCGCTGACTCCTAACCGCTCACCTGCCTGCCTGCCTGATCACCCCTAACTGCCTCTGCCTGCCTACCTGATTGCCCCTAACCCCTCTGCCTGCCTGCCTGATTGCCCCTAACCCCTCTGCCTGCCTGCCTGATCTCCCCTAACTGCCTCTGCCTGCCTGCCTGATCGCCCCTAACTGCCCTCCCCTGCCGGCCTGATCTCGCCCCCAACTACCACTGCCAGCCTGATCTCGCCCCCAACTGCCCTCCCCTGCATGCCTGATCTCACCCCTAACTGCCCTCCTATGGGATCGGGCCTAAACCCGCAGTCAGACATCCCTCTCGCAATCTGGGACTGCTGACTCCTAACCACTCACCTGCCTGCCTGCCTGATCACCCCTAACTGCTTCTGCCTACCTGCCTGATCTCCCCTAACTGCCCTCCCCTGCCGGCCTGGTTGCCCTCAACTGCCCTCCCCTGCTGGGAAGATCTCACCCCCAAAGGCCCTCCCCTGCCGACCTGATCTCGTCCGTAACTGCTCTCCCTTGATGGCCTGGTTGACCCCAACTGTTCTCCCCTGCCGGCCTGATCTTGCCCCCAACGGCCCTCCTCTGCCAGCCAATTTGGTTCTGATTGGTCAGTTTCTATGCCAGTCAGCGTCAAAAGCTCTGCCTTCTAGGCAGCCACTGGCTCCTCACAGTTGACCCAGATTTGGTTCTGATTGGTCAGTTTCTATGCCATTCAGCATCAAAAGCTCCTCCTCTTAGGCAGCCATTGGCTCCTCACAGTTGACCCAGATTTGGTTCTTTTTTTTTTTTTTTTTTTTTTTTTTGGTGGGGGGACGGGGGGTGGGCTTTTTATTAAGTGGTTGTTACAGGGGTCAGACCACGTAAGTGGTGCCAGCCCTGAGAATGCAGGCTCTCAATGTTGATCACAAAGCCCCCAAGGTTGGTCGTGATGAGCCCCAAGGTCAGAAATGAAACTGAAAGGCCTCGGTCACATGCTGCTTCCAGGCGTCTAGGCTGGGCAGCAAGGAGGAGATGCCCATGATGTGCCAGGTCTCCCCATCGGACACCACCAAGATCTGGTAAAACAGCAGCTGCATGCCTACCTCTGCCAGGAGCCCAATCATGGTAGGCAGCATGGCAGGGTTGGAGGGCTGAGCCCAGAACAGGAGCAGGGGCAGACCCCTGCAGAGAGGCACTTCTGGTCTGAAGATAGCTCCGTTGAGAGCCTACAGCACAGGTGTGGTGCCCTGGACAAAGCCTACAGCCTGGTAGGGGGCACCTGCCAGGGCCATGCTCAGGAGGCCTTCCCCGCATCCCTGCTCTCCTGGCACAGTGGGGTTATGGGAGGTGATTACATTGAGGCCATTCTCCTTCACCAGCAGCTTGGCATTCACCAAGTTCACATCCGCATGATTAGAAGAGTCTTTGAGGAGGCCGACAATGACTGTGGGGCTCAGACAGTTCCTGGCATTCTTCAGGGATAAGCCCTGCATTACCACCTGGATGGTCCCTTTGGGGGACCCTGCCCAGGCTCGCATCAGAGTCCCCAGAGCTTCTGCCAGACCGATCCAAGATTTGGTGTGTGGAGAGAAGGCGCTGGTAAGGGCCTGGGCATTCACGACCCCCACAAGGGCTCTCCCCTTCACTGTGTCCACGAACTGGACAGCGATATCCTCCCCACAGCGGCTCTGGGCCTCCTTGGTGCTGGCCCCCAGGTGGGAGCAGCTGATGACATTCTCGTGGTCCACCAAGGCACAGTCCTGAGGGGGCTCCTCCATGAACACGTCCAGCACTATGCCCATGCACTGCCCCAACTTTAGGGCCCAGAGCTGGGCGCCCTCATCCACGATCCCTCCGTAGGCGCAGTTCACCATGCGCACGCCCTTCTTGTACAGGGCAAAGGTCTTGTTGTTCAGCAGGCCTGTCGTGGAGGGCAGGAGAGCAGTGTGCACAGTGATGAAGTCATAGAGGGCCCAGATTTCCTCCAGGGGCAGCTGCTGAATGCTGAAGGAGGCTGAGACCTCTGGTGAGATGATGGGGTTGTATCCTACAGTCTTCATCCCAAAGAACTGCATCCAACAGCTACCGGTCTCCCGATCCTCCCCAGGCCAAGAATTTCCAGGGTCTTTCCATTCAAAATTCCATAAACTTCTTTCAGTCCTATTTGCCATCCTTCATCGAAGCTGTCACCTGGGGAATCTGCCTGGCCAAACACATGATCATCCCACAGGTGAGCTCCGCAGCACTAAGACTGTTCTCATTGGGAGTGTTCATGACCAGGATGCCCTTCCTCATGGCGGCCTCCAGATCCACGTTGTCCATGCCAGTGCTGGCCCTGCCTACCACCAGGATCTTCTCTGCTGCGTTGATGACATCTGCAGTCACCTTGGACGATAAGGCCTTCGCAGTCCTGCAGCTCAGCTATCAGCTCCTCTTTGCTCAGGTTCTGCTTCTCCACCACCTGCAGCCCTCCATCTTGCAGGATCTTCCAGCAGCAAGGGTTCAGGCTGTCACTGATAAAGACTTCCTGTAGATTTGCAAAGGCCATTGCTGGAGCTGGCCTTGAGATGGACGCTCTCCCAGGACAGAAACACCTCTAAGTCCCTAGATTTGGTTCTGATTGGCATCCATTGGTTCCTCACACTTTACCCAGATTTGGTTCTGATTGGTCAGTTTCTATGCCAGTCAGCATCTCTGGGCCTATCAACGGGGTCTGATCAGAAAGGCAGGCGGGGCTGATCAGCAGCCGTGGTTGAGTCCTGGAAAGAAATGGAGGCGCGGTTGCTGGCCAGACTGGGAGAGAAAGAGAGAGGCAATTGCTGATCAAAAGCTGCCACAGAGGCAATGGATCAGTCCCTGCTTCTCTCTTCAGGCCTCTCTCTGGCCCTGATTCACAGCCCCCTCAGCAGTCAGTGCTGGGGTACAGCGCCTGCAGCCCAAGCAGTCAGTGGCAACCCAGCACTGACTTCTGGTCTGGTCGAGCTTCCTAGTAATGGTGGTTACACCCTGTCTCTTTATTATAGAGATAATCTAGGCCACTGAATTTTAAAAAAATTGTACATGCCCAGAGATATAACCAAAGTTTATAATTAATGTCAAAATATAGTATGTAAAATTTTAGCCCCTGTACATGATTTCAAATAGTATTAAAAGGTTTAATTAAAAAAAAGAAATTGCATAAAGTCAACAGTATTTCTTCATTAATTTCCTCATGTATTGAACACTTTAAAAGACAATTACAATTGCTTTTAATTACTAAACTTGTTTATTGGACAGAAAAAAATGTCTCTATTGCATTTCAGATCATTCTCCCACAGCAAATGACAAAATTATTTAATAGTTTCATATGATCTTTTATAAAATTAAAAGTAAACATTTGAAGGTAAGCCACATTTTTCATATTAGGTTAATTGGTTATTAAAATGAAATTATTGCCCTGACCAGTTTGGCTCATTGGTTGAAGCATCAACCTGAAGACTGACAGGTCTTGGTTTGTTTCCCAGTCAAGGGCATTATCTGGGTTGCAGGTTTGATCCCGCCACAGTCCAGGTACATGTGAGAGGCAACCAATTGATGTCTCTCTCACATCTATGTTTCTCTTTCCCTCTCTCCCCTTCCTCCCTCCCTTAAAAAAAAAAAAAAGAAGAAGAAGAAAAGAAAACAAGAGCCCAGTTGTCCTTGCTCAGTGGTTGAGCTTGATCTATGAACCTGGAGGTTAGGGTTCGATTCCAGGTCAGGGCCATGCTTGGATTGTGGGCTTCATCCCAGTAGGGGGCATGCAGGAGGCAGTCAATCAATGATTCTCTTTCATCATTGATGTTTCTATCTCTCTCTCCCTCTCCCTCTCCCTTCCTCTTTAAAATCAATAAAAATATATAAAAAAGGAAGCAAAGAAATTATTAGCTTTGTCATAACTTCTCTAATAATAATGTATATCTCTAAATTTATTAGCTAATTTAAAAATAAAATAATGTAAATTGCATGAGGCCTACATTCCATATATTAAATTCTGAATTTACAGTCTATTTTATTGATACATGTGAGAAAATCTAAATATATTGTCCTCCAAGATTATATTATAAAAATTATGTTCATAATGTATGATAAATTATTTATATCTTTCAATGTAACATTGCCTATGTTATTTCATGAAAGTTATAAATTAGAACATAGATGATATCCATATTAAAAAGCCACTTAATGATTTTATATGCAGAATTACCACTAAACGGAGATATCATTTTTAAACTTTTAGAATTTTATTTGGAAATCTTAATCAGTGCTTATGAGGCTATATTTTAAAGATTCCTAAATATGCTCTACTTATTAAGATGAGAATTTCTACTTCAATCCTTGCTTAAGCAAGTTATATATTCCCTGTTATATAGCCACAGCTGATATTATGAAATTCTGAGTCACAGAATAAACAAACAAGAATAACTAAAGTCACTATTTGAAAAAAAACACACTTGAAACAAGAAAACAATGACCAAATTAGGATAATTATACTCACTTATATGTTCATATGGCACTAACTTGTATTTTCCAAGCTTCTGTTCTACTGGACAAAGTATTAAATTAAAATAATAACATAATTTATCAATTCAAGAAGAAAAAAAAAGTTTGAAAAAGGGTTATAAGAAACATTTCTGCTAGCTTCTAAAATAAATGAAATAATTGACAATTTGTCAAGAGATTTTTGAAAACCAATGATCCTAACCATAAAATCTTTCTAATGAATAAACAGATCCCCGAAACAAAATCATTTATCAAAAATCAAAGCTGGAACTGAAACTTGGATAATGACTTAAATATTTTTTCAAATTATATGAGCCAAATTCAATCATTTAGTCACATAATTACTTCTTCAATAGCTATTTATCAAGCCTATCTATAACAAAAACAGTGTAATATGCGAATTAGACTGGACATCCTTCCGGATGACGTTCCGGAGGAAGCTGGGGCTGTGAGGGAAGCCTGGGTCTCAGGTGTCTGCCGGAGGGAAGCCGGTGCAGCTGGGGGAAGGAAGGCCTAGTCTTGCACGAATTTTGTGCATCTGGCCTCTAGTTCTATACATAAAGTTCTCTATCAGGTGCTAAAAATGTAGAAGAAAATTAAAATGTTCCTATAAAAAAGTAACTTGTTTTTTATAATTAATACATTTTTTTCTCATTCAAACGATGACCATTTTAGTAAAAAGATAAATTAGGTAAATCATAATGGTTTGCATATTGAAACTTTCTATTAATAATATTGCAGTCACATAATTAACTCCTCAACAATTCTCTCAGACTTGTACAGAAAAATTTAAGTAGGGAAGTTGGTAAAGTTTTTGACAGTTACAAATATCATAAAGATAAAACAAGAATATTAAGTCATTATCAAGTCTGGTGAGTGATATTTCACACTTATATTGTTTAGGTGCTAATTGTGATGACCCAACTGAAGATGCAGATGCACTTCATTTACCAAAATTTTCAGTGTGTGAAAAATGATAAATGCCTATAATGATGTTCTATTTCTGCCCAAGTGAATTTGGAAGCAATGAATTCCACTTCTTCTCTGACAGTACATCATAGCATTGGGCAAAATATTTCAAAGATTAATAGCTTGTCAAGGAAAGCTCAAACTGATAAGAATTTTCTGTAAAATTATATATCCCCATGTTTAAAATTATTTCATGCAAAAGTGTGAAGAACTGCAGAAGGTGCATATAATATTTTAAATAAATATGGAAAGTGTCAATATTTCATTTAAACCTTTCATGAAGAATGGCGGTGAAAAGTTAAAATAGAACTCTACACTCAAGTGATATTTTAAAGATTGCAAGTCAAGTGCAGCGGCTTGGAATCACCGGCTGACAAACTGGCATGAAGAATCAAAAGAGATCTTACAGAAAGTATGACAACTTTGCAGAGAGGTTAAATTAAAATCTATCAGCATGTAAAAATGAAGATTTTTTTTTACTCTATGGATGGAACCTGCTGGTGAACTTAAGAAATTAAAAATGTTGATGTAAGCAGAAAAGTCTATAGGACACTGACCCAGATTGCCTGAAATTTGAGGAATTTACCCAGGTACTAGAATATCTCATAAGAATATAGAATATAATGTTAATACTAACTTTATCACTTTAACTTTACAGAAGCAGAAACAGGATTTCTGAATTTTTCTCTTGGCTCATTCTTATAATCTCTTATAAGAAATCAATGCATCTGGAGGCAATAGAAATGCAAGTGTAAATTCTGGATTAAGAAATAAGTTCAGCATTCTCTAAATGTATGTATAAGTTGTAAAAGAAGTGTATGAGATAACCCAAAGTTGAAGAGAACAATCTTCTTACTTAATCATCCTCTCAAAAATGACTTCATAAGTACATTTTTTTTCTCTTCACTTTTTCAAGATCATGATTACTGCAAGACCAAAGTGGATATGAAGGAAGTTACAATTCAAAATGTAATACCAATTGATTTGGTTCAGGCTGTGAAAACAGAAAAAAATAGAAACTGGGTGGCTTAAATAAAAGGTATTTACTTCACAGTTCTGGAGACTGGGAAGTCTGAGATCAATGTGCAAGTTATGTGGTGTCTGGTGAGGGTACTCTTCATAGTTTTTATTTTCTCATTGTATCTCCGAGAGAGAGAGAGAGAGAGAGAGAGAGAGAGAGAGAGAGAGCGAGAGAGCGCAACCTCTGTCTGGTCTCTTCTTACAAAGGCACTAATTCCATCGTATGGGTTCCACTCTTATTAACTAACTAGTGGCCCAGTGCACAAAATACATGCACATTAAATGGGAATTAATTAGAGGAAATATTTTAATATTGCTATTTGCCCTTTCTCTATAATAGAAGTATCAGAGATGAAAGAAAATTAGAAAATTTATATGAAAATCTTCCTCCTGTCAGAGTCTGGGGCACACTGCGGGACCCAGAGTCAAGTTCCCGCTCACCCGCATGCACCATGACATCACACGAGACCCAGACCTGGCCAGCTCCACCCACATTGGGCAAGATCCAGACCCAGCCGGCCCCACCCCTGTCAAGCCCTGCCGGGCGGGGGATGCAGCCTCAAGTCCCCTGGCCTTGTGCCAGGCAGGAGGTGCAGCCTCAGGTCCCCTGTCAAGCCCTGCTGGGCGGGGGGCATAGCCTCAGGTCCCCTGGCCTGGTGCCGGACGGGGGGCACAACCTCAGGTCCCCCGGCGCACCCTCAGGTCCCCTGGCCTGGTGCCAGGGTGGGGTGCACGACCTGAAGTCCCCCGGCCCAGCATCAGGGTGGGGGTGGCGGCCTGAGGTCCCTCATCCAGCCCCGCCAATCGGCGGGGGGGGGGGGGGCACAGCCTCAGGTCCCCCACCCTGGCTTGGCACCATGCAGCCTCAGGTCCCTGCTGATCCCTCGTTATGGCTCATTATGGGAACCCCCCCTCTGCTGTGGGCGCAGCCATCTTGTGTTATGGGAACCCTGCTTACGCTGTGAGCGTAACCATCTTGTGACAGTGTGACGGAGTGAGGGTCAATTTGCATATCACCTCTTTATTATATAGGGTTACCTATCAAAGGCTCCATCTTCAAACATTATTACATGAGAGATTACAGTTTAACGTATAAATTTTGGGAGGACACAAAAATTTAGTCCATAACACCAACAAGTTCATAAAATGGTATACATTCCATTTAGTGCTTTCTTTGAAAACTAAAGCTTTTAATTTTTAATTTATTGTGGTAACATTGGTTAACAATATTATATAAGTTTCAAGTGTACATGTCTATGATACATGATTTGTATTGCATTGTGTGTCCACCACCCAAAATCAAATAATCTTCCATCACCATATATTTGGCCCTCTTTGCCATTTACTACCTCCTCACTCCCTTCCTCTGATAACCACCATACTGTTGTCTGTCTATGAGTTTCAGTTTTATATCCCAAACATGAGTCAAGTCATATGGTTCTTAGTTTTTTCTGACCTACTTATTCACTTAGCATAATATTCTCAATGTTAATCCATGTTGTCACAAATGGCAGTATTTCATCTTTTTTTTCAAATTTAAATCATTTTGTATTTAAGCACTGATTTTACAAAATGTGGCATAAAGGTAAACTAAATTTTCAGCTTAATGTGTTCATGTAAATCACCCTCAAAGTACATTACATCTAAGATGTGTAAAAGATTTTACAAGTATTTTGAAAGAGATCACAAAGAAGCAGCTGCTTTTTCAATAAACTTGGCCAGTTTCATGTCTCTTTTTGTCAGCTGACCACAGTCATGCGAGGTGAGAGTGATCTGGACCTTGTTGTAGGCATTGGACCATTCTGTATGATGATTCATCTTCTCTGCTTATAGAGCAACTCGGGACATAAAGCCAAAGGCCTGATTAAAATTTTTGAAGGCGAACTCTTTGTAGATGGCATCTCTCTCTCTCTTACTTCTGACCATCCTGCTGCTTTAAGATCGAGTATAACTTGGTTCCTCTCCTCTGTTGTCAACAACTGAGCATCTGCTGACATGGCCAGGAGGCCAAGGTTCCAATCCACAGCGCCACCAACAACCTCATCTTTTCTTATGGCTGAGTAGCATTCCCTTGTATGTAAGTACCACATTGCCTTTATCCAATCATCTATTGAAGGACACTTTGGTTAACTCCATTCCTTGGCCACAGTGAATAATATTGTAATGAAAATAAGGATGCACATATCTTTGCCAATATATGTTTTCAAGTTTTTCAGTTAGATACCAAAAGAGGGATTGCTGTGTCATATGGTAACTCTACTCTTGGAGTAACCGCTACTGCTTTCCATAGTGCTGTACCAGTTTATTTTCCCACCAGCCGTGAATGACAGTTCTTTTTTCTCTCCAACCTCTCCAACCCTTGATATTACCTATATTATTTTTAAATATATTTTATTGATTTAATTGATAATAGTCATTCTAAAAGAAGAAAAAAATAAATAAATGAGACTATATCAAGGTAAAAAGCTTCTGCACAGCACAATAAAACTGCAAGGATTGAGAAAAAGAAAAAGAAAAAGAAAAGAGAGACAACAAAAGGAACTGAGAAAAAGAAAAGAGTGAGGACTCATGAACTTGGACAACCATGTTGTGATTTCAATGAGAAGGGGACTGTTTGGAGGTGAAAGAGGGCATAGAGGGGATAAATAGTGATGGAAAATATAAAATAAAATTTTAATGAAGGCAACTAACTGAATGGGAGATATTTGCAAACAACAGCTCTGACAACGGGTTAATATCCAAATTATATTACAAACACATACAGATCAACACCAAATAAACAACCCAATAAAAAAAATGGGGCAGAGGACCTGAACAGACCCTTCTCACAAGAAGACATACAAATGGCCAACAGATATAGGAAAAGATGTTTAACTTCACTAGCTCTTAGGGAAACGTAAATCAAAACTATGAGGAGATACTGCCCCAAATCAAAGAATAAACCTGCAAACAAGAAACAGGGGTGGAAAAATGTTTTAAAATTGATGTCATCTGAATCTATACATTGCTTTGGGTAGTAAGAGGACATACTAGTACAGATGGCCATTAGACATATGAAATGGTTCTCATCCTTACTAATCCTCAGAGAAAGACGAAATAAAATCACAATAAGATATTATCTCATATCTGTCATAAAAGTATAATCAATAAATCAACAAAAGGCAAGTGTGGGTGAGGACGTGGAAAAAAGGGAACCCTTGTGCACTGTTGGTGGGAATGCAGATTGGTGCAGCCACTGTGGAAAGTAATATGGAATTACCTCAACAAATGAAAATGGAACTACCTTATGACCCAGCAATTCCACTTCTGGAAATATATCCAAAGAATCCCAAAACACTAATTTGAAAGAATATAAGCACCCCTATGTTCATTGAAGCATTATTTACAATACCCAAGATTTGGAAGTAGTCTAAGTGCCCATTAATACATGAGTGAATAAAAAAGTTGTGGTACATTTACAGGATGGAATACTACTCAGCTATAAAAAATCAGGAAATCTTAGCTTTAATGGCAGCATGGATGGACCTGGAAAGTTTTATGCTAAGTGAAATAAGCCAGTCAGAGAAAAACAAATACCATATGATTTCACTTATTTGTGACACAGACAATAGTATGGTGATTACCAGAGAGAAGCAAGGGTGGGGAGGGGATGTGGAAGAAGATAAAGGAGGGATGAATGGTGATGGAAGGAGACTTGACTTGCAGTGGTAAACACACAATACAATATACAAATGATGTATTGTACAATTGTATATCTGAAACCCCAATAAATTCAATAAAATCTACATATATAGAAGCCTAAGTGACCGAACCACCTGTCAACTGATCACTATGATATACACTGACCACTAGGGACAGATGCTCAATGCACAGGATCGGGCTCTCTCCTGTCTGGATCAGGCCTGAGGATAATTGGGCCGAAACCAGCTCTCCAACATCCCCCAAGGGCTCCCGGATTGCGAGAGGGTGGAGGCAGGCCGAGGGACCCCACCAGTGCACAAATCTGTGCACTGGACCTCTAGTTAAAGTAATAATAATAAAAGTTAATAAATTATGTCTATGTAAACCATTTATGTTTGCAGCATAAAAATCTGTAAGAGTGCCCTTAAAATTAATGTATGCTGCTTTGGAAATAAATATAATCATATTTATGTCTGAGAAATCTATTATAATGTGATAGTATCTAGCCCATTGATATTATATCTAAACAAATGATTTTGAGTGTTCACTCCACAAATATTCATATTACCTTTTTAAAAACATATTCCTGTATTTTAATTCATACTCAAAATACTAAACATACTACAAAATAAACAAAATTAAACCCAGCTTAAAAAGATATTCTACCAAAATAGCTGTATATATAAATTCTATTTTGGAATCAATTTCCAGGCTCATATGTCTAATTGTGGATATTAGATGTGAAAGGAGAGAGGTATTTTCTTCACATATACACACCACTTAATCTCCTCTCTGTGACTATGTTTACTTCCAATGTGCTGTCCCCCCATATTTTTGTCATGGGGGGTTTATATAATGCACTCTCTTGTTAAAGACATTATATATAAAAAGCAATAGCCACAAATAAATGGAAAATAAGTACATGATGTTGCAAAGGATTGGTGAGCCCAAGGTGATCTTTCCCTGCAGAAAGAATTTAATGCCTATCAAAGTTTCTCTTTCTCTATCTTAAAGATATGAGCAAAAGCTCTCTGTGTGGCTTTTCTTCTTTAATAACATTCCCATATACATCTAAAAATCATCTAAGATAACATGGATTCTAAAGCATTGTGTTTTGTGCTTTGCAAATGCCTCTTATTTAAAGATACATCTCTGAGAAGCAATGGCTACAAATTGGTAGAAACCAGGGCTCCTTTAATAAAGGAAACATACTAATTTAAGTCCTTCAGATGTTCATGCTCAGTGAATAAACATGAAAAAGTGATTTTAAAAATGTGGTATCTTGGGTATAAATTGTATTGGCTTAAAATAAAAATTATCTTAGAGCTCTACTGAGTTACCTTTTGTAAGTATATCCTTACACCATTTCTGCATCTGCCCGGTCAGTGTTGCTCAGTGGTTGAGCAATGACCTATGAACCAGGAGGTTCACTGTTCCATTCCTGGTCAGGGCACATGCCTACAATGTGGATTGCAGGCTTGATCCACAGTGGCAGGATGCAGGAGGCAGCTGACCATGATTCTCATCATTGATGTTTCTATCTCTTCTCCCTCCCCTTTCCTCTCTGAAATCAATAAAAATTTATTTTTTAAAAACTGTTTAAAACAGTTCTACATCTAATTATTTTCATGAAATAATTCTAGATTACCAGACCCATTTTCCTCACCTTTCCTCACCCACACATGACTCCGTGCATGTGCCTGGTATATTTCTGAGTATATGAATATAGTAGGTCATCTAGTCTGCCCATGAATTGTAAAAAATAAAGTCAATGAACAATAAACACCATTAAATTAGTAACTGGTTTATGAAGCCAACAAGCCTCAATTGTCCATGCCATTAAAATGTGCATGTTTAAGTGTATTTCAGTAACTTGTAGATCTTCCCATTTCTTGTCAAATGATTTTTTCTGGTTTGACCTCAGGTTTGGCTCATATTCTCTCTACTGGGCCCTACTAGGTATTGACTACTTCAAATGCTTGCTCCCTCTCTCACTTACTGTAAAATCCCAGAGGTCATATAAATCAATACTATCACTGCGTGCACGTGAGGGGGGCAGGGATAAAATGATTTCCTTGTTCTGGCAATTTAAACCTTTGCACCTTCACCTTCTCTTTCCTTCAGAGATAGCTGCTCTATCCAGCTTCCTTGCATCTTTAAAGGGAGCCTTTGCAGTCTAAACACAAGTGGGTTTTCTTTTTGCTCAACCATTACAAAGTAACACATATTTTTTTTATTTTCTCAAATTCCCAGACACTTATTATCACATTGTCACAGTGTTGTATAAACTAATTGATGTTTTATCCTCCCAAACTTGACCATCTTAAAATAAACACTGCTGTAATGAATTTAGCAAGAATATTACAGTTCTTCTATAATCTATTTCTATAGCATAGTTGTAATCACTATTTAAGTACCACAGTTTTTCTTAATACATATTCACTATTATATTGTCATAATACTTCAGGGATCTAAAATTCCAATTTTAAAACACTTGGGCCCAAAAATATTTTAAATTTCAGCAATTTTGAGATGTAGGAAACTTAATACAATACATATGCTTTTCTTACATAACTTCCTGGGAGGTTTGGATGAACACCACTGTCAAATATATTAAAATAACTGTATTAAAATCTTATGAATATTTAGTGGGGTACATCCTATCTAATAAAGAGGACATATGCTTATTGACTGCCATGCCCTCAAAGATGGCGGCGCCCACAGCCACAAAATGGTGGCACCCAGTCCCCTCAGCCCCACAGCCATCCAGGGCCAGCTGCAGGCACAGGCAAGCCTCGGATGGCGGCTGCTGAGCCGCCCAGGGACACCCGAGACTCAGGTAACCAGGGTCAGCCGAGGCTTGCAAGGCTGGCAGTGGCAGCAACAGAGGTGTGATGTGGGCGTTGCCTCCCCTGATCATTGGGTCGCCTCCCACCCCTGAGGGCTCCCGGACTGTGAGAGGGGGCAGGCCGGGCTGAGGGCCGCCCCCCCTCCAGTACATGAATTTTCATGCACCGGGCCTCTAGTGAAGATTATAAAAGAATATATCAATTGAGGTGGGATCTTATTTTGCACCAAATAAAAGAAATACAACTAAGTTTTCTGAACGTTTTTGATTTATGAATTGTGAATCAAACATTTTGTATTAAGCAGCACTTCATATTTTGCTAGGCGTAACATATTGTGTTGTATTTCATTGCAAATACTTCCCCTCTGTCTAAAACCTAGTGCTCTCACATATACAGCTATCCCAAACACTAAGGAAGTAACTCTTTATTGGTGTGAAGAGTTCAAAATTTAGACTCCTTTCCCAGTGTCCAGAAAAATTAAATAAATTCCTAATAAGATACAATGAGCAATGTCCATATATTATACTCTATTTATAAAAAGCATTACCCCAATACATATTGCAAAAAAGTAATAACATTTAATCTAAAGCAAGATTAGTATATATGCAGATTCTTTCTGGGAAGTCTTAAATCTAAATAACATTCCAAAGCACTTTAAATATGTAAAAATATAATAATAGAATGAAAATTATATGGTTACAGTATAAAAAAATAAGAAAAATTACGTTAAATTTTATTTAAGTACTGTTTTTTTCTTAAAAAATCTTAATTGTTTCAATAACATTCTCCAAACACAAATCTCACTTTGTAAAAAAGACCTAACCCTAGATGTTTCAGGAGGTAGATGTCTCAATATATGAAGCAATTTCAAGATGCATACATATTTTCTAAAAGAGAAATGCAAATTTGATTAAGTGTAAACCCATATTTTAAAATGATAAAGACTGATATTAATATTGTTTTAAGCAAGGATCTTTTACTTTGCTCAGTGAAGATTGTAATGCAAATTCACACAAGTTCTTTTTATAACCTGGTACCAAAAATAATTCAATGTCAATTTATAGACAAACCATTTCCATTTCAAAGCTACCTAAAGGTAAACAGGTGTGTGCATGCATACACGCACTTCAAAAGATAAAAGCAACTAAATTCCATTCAAATCAAATAAAGGTAATATCAAGTTATCCTTTCAGTATGAATAAATATATTAAAATTAACCTATACAGGAAACTTTATAAAAAAGAAATGGTTTGTCATAGATTATTCCTATATTTTTTTAACTTCTAGTAAAAATAACTTAATGTGGATTGTGTGTTTTATGTGTGACTCTAATTGTATCCATACATGTCAATACATATTTTTAAGAACTTTGTAACATAATTAGACAATTTAGCTACAGTACCATGTTGTATAGAAAGATAAATAGATTTAATATTATTAAAAACTAGTGGCCCAGTATGAAAATTCATGCACTGGGGGGGGGGGGGGTGTTCCCTCAGCCCGGCCTGTCCCTCTCACAGTCCAGGAGCCCTCAGGGGCGGGAGGAGACCTAAAAGTATCTATTTAGGTCTGTTGCCCATTTTTTGATTGGATTGTTTATCTTCCTTTTGTTAAATTGTATGAGTTCCCTATAAATGTTGGAGATTAAACCCTTATCAGAGAGAACATTGGAAAATATGTTCTCCCATGCAGTGGGCTTTCTTGTTGTTTTGTTGATGGTTTCTTTGGCTGTGCAGAAGGTTTTTATTTTGATGTAGTCCCATTTGTTTATTTTCTCTTTAGTTTCCATTGCCCTAGGAGCGGTATCGGTAAAGAAATTGCTTCGGCATATGTCTGAGATTCTGCTGCCTGTGGATTCCTCTAGTATTTTTATGGTTTCCCGTCTTATGTTTAAGTCCTTTATCCATTTTGAGTTTATTTTTTGTGTGTGGTGTAATTTGGTAGTCTAGTTTCATTTTTTATCATGTATCTGTGCAATTTTCCCAACACCATTTATTGAAAAGACTGTCTTGACTCCATTGTATTTTCTTGACTCCTTTGTCAAATATTAATTGAGCATAGTGGTTTGGGTTGATTTCTGGGTTCTCTATTCTATTCCATTGGTCTATCTGTCTGTTCTTGTGCCAGTACCAAGTAGTTGTGAAAACAGTGGCTTTGTAATACAGTTTGATATCTGGTATTGAAATCCCACCTACTTTGTTCATCTTTCTCAGGATTGCTGCAGCTACTCAGGGTCTTTTTTTTTAATTCCAGATGAATTTTTGGAGAGTTTGTTCTAGGTCTTTGAAATATGCTATTGGTATTTTGATGGGCAGTGCATTGAATCTATAGATTGCTTTGGGTAGTATGGACATTTTAATGATTTTGATTCTACCAATCCATGAACACGGTATGTTCTTCCATCTGTTTATGTCTTCCTCTATCTCTTTTTTCAGTGTCCTGTAGTTTTCTGAGTATAGGTCTTTTACCTCCTTAGTTAAGTTTATTCCTAGGTATCTTAATCTTTTTGGTGCAATGGTAAATGGGACTTTTTTTTTTTTAAGTTTCTCTTTCTGTAAGTTTACTTTTGGTATATAGAAATGCCATAGATTTTTTGGTGTTAATTTTGTATCCTGCTACATTGCCAAATTCATTTATTAAGTCTAGTAGTTTTTTGATGAAGTCTTTCGGGGTTTCTATGTACAGTATCATGTCATCTGCGAATAAGGACAGTTTTACTTCTTCTTTTCCAATTTGGGTGCCCTATTTCTTCTTCTTGTCTGATCGCAATGGCTAGTACTTCCAGTACTATGTCGAACAGGAGTGATGAGATTGGCATCCCCATCTTGTTCCTGTTCTTAGGGGAAATGGTTTTAGTTTTTGCCCATTGAATATGATATTGGCTGTGGGTTTGTCATATAAGGCTTTTATTATGTTGAGGTATGATCCTTCTATTCCCACCTTTCTGAGAGCTTTTATCAAGAAAGGCTGTTGGATTTTGTCAAATGCTTTTTCTGCATCAATTGATATGACTATATGGTTTTTATATCTCAATTTGTTTATGTGATGTATCACGTTTATTGGTTTGCGGATATTGTACCATCCTTGCATCCCCGGGATAAATCCTGCTTGGTCATGGTGTATGATCTTTCTAATGTAATGCTGAATCCGATTTGCTAGAATTTTGTTGAGGATTTCGGTATCTATGTTCATGAGGAATATTGGCCTGTAATTCTCTTTCATTGTGTTGTCTTTATCTGGTTTTGGTATTAGGGTAATGCTGGCTTCATAGAATGAGATTGAAAGTGTTCCTTCCTCTTGAATTTTTTGGAATAGTCTGAGGAGGACAGGTTTTAGTTCTTCCTTGAATGTTTGGTAAAATTCCCCTGTGAAGCTGTCTGGCCCCAGGCTTTTGTTTGAAGGAATCCTTTTTGATGACTGCTTCAATTTCTTCCATAGTTATCGGCCTATTGAGATTTTTAGATTCTTCTTGATTGAGTTTTGGAAGGTTGTATTTTTCTGAGAATATGTCCATTTCCTCCAGGTTGTCTAGCTTGTTGGAATAGAGTTGTTCACAGTATTTTTTTAATAATCCTTTGTATTTCTGTGGGGTCTGTTGTTATTTCACCTCTTTCATTTCTGACTTTGTTTATTTGGGTCCTCTCTCTTTGCTTCTTGGTGAGCCTGGCTAGAGTTTTATCAATATTGTTTATCCTTTCAAAGAACCAGCTCTTGGTTTCATTGATCTTTTGTATTGTTTGTTTGTTTTTTTGGTCTCTATGTCATTTATTTCTGCTCTGATCTTTATTATCTCCTTCCTTCTGCTCACTCTGGGGTTTTCTTGTTGCTTTCTTTCTAATTCTTTAAGTTGTAGAGTTAGATGATTTACTACCATTTTTTCTGGTTTTTTTTTTTTTTTTTTTTTTTTTTTTTTTTTTTTTAGGTAGGCCTGTAGAGCTATAAACTTCCCTCTTAGGACTGCTTTAATTGTGTCCCATAGATTTTGAATTGTTGTGTTTTCATTGTCATTCATTTCCAGGGTGTTTTTTATTTCTTCTTTGATCTCTTTGGTAACCCAAACATTGTTTAATAGCATGCTATTCAGCTTCCAAGTGTTTGAATTTTTTTATTGTAGTTTATTTTTTATATTATGCCACTGTGGTATGAGAAGATGCTTGGTATGATTTCAATCTAGCATGTTATTTTAATGTTCTAATATCTGAGACTGTACAGGATTGATGATCTCCATATTGTACATTGATGAAAAAAATCAGCTATCTTGATTTGCTTCTGTAGTTACTCAAAAGAGTTGATATTTAAATATAAATATATATAAAACATCAGCCCGGCAGTTTAAAATAAATGGTTGTTTGCTAGGCATTGCAAATTTTATGTCAATTTATCATATGTATTTAAGTCTTAGTGAGGCTGTTATATTATTGAAATTATTATTTTTTTGTTTGTTTATTTTATTGTTAATCCTAACCCAAGGATATTTTCCCATTAATTTTTAGGGAGAATGGAAGAGAGAGGGAAAGACAAAGATAAACATTGATGTGAGATTAACACATTGATGCGTTCCCTCTTGCACAATCCCTGACCAGGGCCCGGGCCTGGGAGGAGCCTGCAACCAAGGTATATGCCTTTGACCGGAATCAAACTGGGATCTTTTGGTCTACAGGCCAATGCTCTATCCCCTGAGCCAAACTGGCTAGGGCTATTGATATTTTTTTTTTTTTTTTGAAAGTGGAGCTTCAAACGTTTGTTTGGCTGAGCCCACTAACTATGGAGCAAGTCCTATATTTATAAATCATACCTCCTAACTCTAAAGAGGAAATTGATAAAAATAGAAGTCCAAATCAAAAGAAAGGTAATGTCAGTATATATGTGTGTACATTTATCTTTTTGAAGCCTGGTATTCCCAAAGATAAATGAACAGAACAGATTTTTGTTTAATCTAACTCAAGGCTAAAAAGGAACACACATCAATTAAAAGATAATCTCATAATATTTGAAGTTCTCTCTCACCCAGATATCAGGAATACCCTTTTTAAAATCTTTAGAAAATGTGTAGGAGTTAATCCAGAAACAGGTGGAACCTCAGGTGTCTTCTCATTTTTGATGAATGGAATTAAGCCAAAAATAGGGGATTTAATATAAAAGCAAAAACTGAAATAAGAATTCTATTTCCATGCTGCTTCCTCCTAACTGATCATATAAAATAGACTTAGAACAAAAGCAGAAAATAGCTAGATGAAAATCTGATTACTTTATAAATAAAACAGGAAGATGTTCTACACACCAGACAGAGACTCTTGAAAATGAAATTTAATCTGGTGCCATAGCTTTAAGCAGCTAGCTACCCAAATATTCCAAGTCTTCATTTGAAATACAAAATAATCTGAGATGTGTTCAGGAGCAATGAAATAGAGTTAGGGCACTGAAAATATGATTATTAGGAAACTATTTTGATGATATGAATGAAATAGTTGTATTGAAAAATATTATTTGATAACCTAAATCAGTGAACAGCTAGATGGCAGATCTATTTTATTATTGATAGGTAACAAAGTAATGCTTTTCTTAAACCCAAACCATCAATATCTTCCCTGAGGCATATAAATATTTGACTCTTCGACTATGCATTCTTCTTTGATAAAATAAGCAGTGGGGAACTATGCTGTTCACATGCTTCCATGGTTTAGTCTTTGAATATGAAAGTCAGAGCCGAGTTAACAGTGAATTGTCAAACTTAACCACAGCAGGAATTTCAGCTAATAAGACTTCCACAATTCTGCATAAAGTTTGAAAGAAAATATTGCCTTCTCTATAACTTATCTATGAAATTAATTTAAACATATTCATAGTTTTATAATTATTTTCTTCATATTACTTCTCTGATTTCCTCTTAAAATTAACCAGTTATCTGCTTACTGTCAGTATAGTTTTGTGTTTCCTAGAATTTCATGCAAGAGAAATCATACAGTATATAGGCATTAGTATGTGGATTTTTCCATTTAAAATACTGCTTTTAAGATTCATATACATTGTTGGATTTATTACTTCTTTGTATTGTTGAATAATATTCTATTTACTACATATGCCACACATTTGTTTATCCAATAATATTTGGAAATGTGCATATATTTGAATAAAGCTGTAATAGCCATTTATATAGGTCTTTGTGTAAACACGATTTCATTTCTCTTAGATAAATACCTATGAGTTGGATTTCTGGTTTACATTGTTAATTATCTTGTTGACTTCATCAAAACTTAATAACTGATCTCTAAAATTACTGTACTACTTTTTTTTCTAAATATATTTTATTGATTTTTTTACAGAGAGGAAGGGAGAGGGATAGAGAGTTAGAAACATCGATGAGAGAGAAACATCAATCAGCTGCCTCCTGCACACCCCCTACTGGTGATGTGCCCGCAACCAAGGTACATGCCCTTGACCAGAATCGAACCTGGGACCCTACAGTCTGCAGGCTGACGCTCTATCCACTGAGCCAAACAGGTTTCAGCACTGTACTACTTTTAACATTATAGCAATATGTAAAGGTTCCATATCATCACCAGTACTTAGCATTGCCCATCTTTTAAATTTTAGGCATACTAGTGAATAAACTCTAGAGTTTTCATTTTGAGTGTAGTTTGCATTTTTCCAATGACTCATAATTTTGAACATTTTTTTTCATGTGCTTATTTGCCATTTGTATTGATAGTTTGGTAAAGTTTCCATTCAAGTTTTCTCTCCATTGCTTTTATAAATTGTTTATTTTCTTAATACTTAAAGAGGTTTCTTATATATGTATTCCAGACACAAGTTTTATTCATATCTTTTTTTTTGTAAATAATGACTACCTGTCTGATACTTGTCTTTCTATTTTCAAAATAATGCTTTTCTAAATAAAAAATTAATTCATTTTTTTAAATGAGTATTTTTGAATGACAGTGATAAAAGTTGGAAATGCAAAGAAAATGAGGTAAGTCTTTGCATGTAAGTACTTGTAGTCTGGTGAGTGGGTGGTGTACCAGTGTAATCTAAAGGGATGTTTTTAATGGAATCAATGAAGTGTTCTTTTGGAGATATGCTCCAGGAGTGCTGAAGAAGGTGGTGTAATCTAAGGTGACCTGACCCTAAACAAGGAACACGGATTCAAATAACTTGAAACAGGTAAAGAAAAATGAAAAAGACATGCTTGGGAAATTAAGAGTATGAACAAAGACACATATGGTTTAAGAGGTAAATGAAGCTTTAGATCTAGATAATTGTGGGTATTGAATGCCATTTACTTAAAGAGGACTATACATAGAGCATTGGGTAGACATTGATTGGTTTTAACCAGATGAGTTCTGTGGTCAGATTTTTCTGAGATAGCTCAAATTGGAAGAAGTATGAGCATGAACTGAGTTGGGGACAAGGCTGAAATCAGGAAAAGTAGATAAAAAGATGCCCACAGACAGATTAATAAGTACATATATCAGATCAGTATGGTTAGAAAAAAATATCTGAATCAAGATATGTATAAATTAACACCTATAGGAGTATATCATTGATTGAATGGCAATACGAGTATGGAGAGGGAAGCAAATAAAAAGGTTAAAAAAAAGGTAATTCTAAGGAAATATAGAGCAATAATTGATATGGTTTGGATAATTGTGATATTTCTCTTCCTATACACATGGTAGGAGGAGACCATGAAATATAATATGAATCTCACTTTTAGTATATCTTTTCTTTGGTTGGAATCTATGCCCTGAACAACTATGTATTCTCGCTCTGTATGTAGTCATACTTTTGACTGCCCATATGATTGCCAATTCTGTTTTCAACCTGTTCAAAACTGTCTTCTTTTATACCATTGCTCAGCAGTTCTCAGTGGGTCTGTCAGCTCATTCTACTCTCCCATCCAGCACAAGATACCCAAACCCCAAAGCCCAGATCAAGTAAGTTGAGAAGGAGACTTAAACAAGAAATAAGGGTGGATTGGAGAAATTTTGAGGAATCCAATTTTGAATGTATTGAGCTTGAAATAATGTAATTTAATTTGTTCATAGATAATGTATGGGAAATAATTTAAAATATACCTGAAACATGAGTACTATAAGTACCTTATCTAATGTACCCAACCTCTTTTCTGTCACTCTCTGCAACATTATCAGACTTATTTTCCATAAAAATATAATTGCATATTGTATAAATAACCAATAAATAAAATCATAGATAAAATAGATAAGATATATGGATCAGACAGGACACATACTATGGAATTAGTCTCATGTTTCTCTTTCTACATCATATCATACATTTCTTAGCTTGAATCCAAAATAAAGCTTTCTTATTTTGTTTTCTTCATTCTTCAACATATATTCACAGGAGGAAGTTTGTTCTAAGGCAACAAATGGAAATTCAACAGGTGCTGTGACTGCAATGGTCACTCATAGAAAGTCCTAAAATAACTATAAGTTACAAATTTCAATTCAGTAATTAAAATGTCTAGTCCCAGATAATTAAACTCCAACCCTGTCTAATGTTAAACCTTCTCCACAAAATTGTGGTCTTGGAAGCGTGTCAGAGCTCTTGCCTGCAGCCTCTTACCTAGGGTTTCTGCAGTGCAGCAGAGGGGAGATCAGAGGATTGGGAAGAAGGACAGATGCTAATTTAGTGGCATTTATCTTACTTCTTATTCTCTGGGTCAGGGCCATGTGTAAAATATTTAATTCATAAATATATTAAATTATAAGTATATGTAATTAACATGTTAAGCGCCCTGTCAGTCACCAGTGACTGACACTATACTTTCCGTCTGGAAGACAAAACAGGCTGGGTGCTTAACGTGTTAAATGAAGATTTTCATGTGTAAGGTGTATGTGAATTTATAATTATAAATAAGCATAATATACAACATATGTGATCATAAATTTATTTATTAAATATATGTGATATATTTAAATATATGCTAATCCTATATAATAAAAGCCTAGGTGCCGCGACATCATCACAAGATGGCCACCCTCACATCATCACAAGATGGCCACCACAAGATGGCCGGCAGGGGAGGGAAGTTGTGGGTGATCAGGCTGGCAGGGGAAGGCAGTTGGGGGCCATAAGGCTGGCAGGACAGGGCAGTTGGGGGCCATCAGGCTGGTAGGGGAGGGCAGTTGGGGGCGATCTGGCCAGCAGGGAAGGGCAGTTGGGGCAATCAGGTTGGCAAGGGAGCAGTTGGGCATCAATCAGGCCAGCAGGGGAACAGTTAGGGGGCAATCAGGTTGGCAGGCCAAAGCAGTTAGGGGCAATCAGGCAGGCAGACAGGCGAGCAGTTAGGAGCCAGCAGTCCCAGATTGTGAGAGGGATGTCCGACTGCTGGTTTAGGCCCAATCCTAACTGGCAGTCGGATAGCCTCCAAGGGGTCCCAGATTGGAGAGGGTGCAGGCCGGGCTGAGGGACACCCCCCTTCATGCAGGAATTTCATGCACCGGGCCTCTAGTTATTGTATAATTGTTAAGATAGTCTCCTAGAAGACAGCTTTTAAAAAAAAAATTAAATACTGTAACTCTGGTTTCAGAACAGTACCTGGCAGACTGTAGATATATTAAATAAATCTGTACTGCATAGAGCTTTATAAATGTGTGCCAAATGATCCAGCGTAGAAATTTGCATACAAGTTGTCTACATTTGGGATTATCTGGTTGTAGGATATATTAAAAATAGCGAGAGTCAATGAGAACTGGAAAGGAGAGCATACAGAAGGAATGGAACTAAAGTTCTAGGGAAAGATACAAGGAGTGCATCCATGAAGTATACCACTTAAGCAATATAGGTAAACTTGAATGAGAAGGAAAGATTGTCCTCACATAAATTCAAAAGAAAAAATGTTTTGAGCATGAAGAACAATTTTGTCAAACATTATAGAGAGGTACTGACCCTATAGTTGGGCAGAAACTTACAGCAGTGCTTGGCTCCTAAGTTGTGGATTGTGTTAGACTAGGAACTGAGAGGGGAACTCTCAGTAATAATAAAGTACTTGAATTTACTACTTCACTCATGGCAGTGAATTTATAATTATAAGTAAGTATAATATACATAATAATATATGCAATTATTATGAATAATAATATCTTGGGAGGGTGTAAGATAAATACTTTACATAGGAATAAAAGTATCCAAAGATGACTGAAGGCAAGAGTTGGGGTGGAGTAAAATATTTTCTTCTTGTTTATAAATCCGCAAGCAGTAGAAGGTGGCAAGCTGAAATTTGATGAATGATGATACTGACAAGGCACTAGTTAATTAGATCTGTATATGGATATCAGAGATATTTTAGTCTCCATTTCAAGAGAATTTGTAAACTGAAGTAATGAAAAAATTCCACTATGGCATTTGTATAGCCACTCCTTTTATTATATAGTAATTAGATATCATTATAACTCTATTCTTTTCACTATTTCTTTTATAAAAAATATATTTTATTGATTTTTTACAGAGAGTAAGGGAGAGGGATAAAGAGTTAGAAACATCGATGAGAGAGAAACATCGATCAGCTGCCTCCTGCACACCCCCTACTGGGGATGTGCCCGCAACCAAGGTATATGCCCTTGACCGGAATCGAACCTGGGACCCTTCAGTCTGCAGGCAGATGCTCTATCCACTGAGTCAAACCAGATAGGCTCTTTTCACTATTTCTACCTAAAACGTTGTCAAACTTTTATTATCTAGAAAAACCCTTTTCAGAAACCACATACTTATCAAAACTTTGCCTAAAATGACACTAAATCAAGGCTAATTATAATTTTCTGTCTTTTATTGTGTTATATGTGTGTGTATACAAGAAAGAAATTTATAATGTATATAATTATGTAATATAATTATATATGCATGTGATCAAACTTTGCAATGTAGTAGTATAATTATATTTTGTTTATTATTATGTTTAACTTACTAGAATTCTAAATATACTAGAGGCCCGGTGCATGAAACTAATATGGGGCTGTGTGTCCCTCAGCCCAGCCTGCACCCTCTCTAATCTGGGACCCCTTGAGGGATGTCTGACTGCTCTCTCACAATCCAGGACTGCTGGCTCCCAACCGCTCACCTGCATGCCTGCCTCATTGCCCCTAATCACTTCTGCCTGCCAGCCTGATCACCCCCTAACCACACCCCTGCCAGCATGATTGATGCCTAACAGCTCCCCTGCCAGTCAGATTGCACCTAACTGCCCTCCCCTGCCAGCCTGGTCACCCTTAACTGCCCTCCCCTGCCGGCCTGGTTACCCCTAACTGTCTTCCCCTGCAGATCTGGTTGCCCCTAACTTCCCTCCCCTGCTGGCACGGTCACCCCTAATTCCCCTCCCTTGCCAGCCTGGCCGTCCCTAACTGCCCTTCCCTGCTGGCCTGGTCACCCCCAACTGCCCTCCCCTATAGGCCTAGTCCCCTCCAACTGCCCTCCCCTGCAGGCCTGTTCCCCCCCAACTGCCCTCCACTGCAGGCCTGGTTGCCCCAATTGCCCTCCCCTGCAGGCCTGGTTACCCCCAACTGCCCATCCCTGCCGGCCCGGTCACCCCTAACTCCCCTCCCTTGCCAGCCTGGCCGCCCCTAACTGCCCTCCCCTGCTGACCTGGTTGCCCCCAACTACCCTCCCCTGCAGGCCTTGTCCCCCGCCAACTGCCCTCCCATGCTGGCCATCTTGTGGCAGCCATCTTGTGTCCACATGGGGGTGGCCATCTTGTGTGTTGGAGTGATGGTCAATTTGCATATTACCTCTTTATTACATAGGGTGCATTGCTTTTATTTGCTTGCTCACCATTGATCTTGGCTCACAGAAGGCAAAATAACTATATGCCCACTTAACAAAACTGAAATGCACATCTATTTTTTTAAATTTATCTTTATTTTTGAAAGCATTATAGATGTCCCCTTTTTCCCCCTGTTGCCATCTCCACCCTCTTTCCACTCCCTCCCAGGGCTTACCACACTATTGCCTGTGCCCATGGGTTATGTATATATGCATATAAATTCTTTGGTTAATCCTTCCCTCCCTCCCCCGCCCATACCCTTCCCTCTATGGAATCATGGAACAGACTGACAAATAACATATATTTTTTATATCAGTAATAATGAAGTATTTCAATGTCATCTGTAAAAATTAAAGGCAATACAATAATTTGATTTAATCAAGCAATATTCTGTTACCACAAAACAATTTGAGGACTTGATTATAACCCAGAAATATACTTCATATTAACATTCCTTCTCAATATTAAAATGTGTGACATTACTAATACAGTCTTTACATGTACATTATATTCACTTAATTAATCTGACATGTATTATTAGAATCTATTTTTTAAACTGTTTTCTAATAGGAAATATAATATTGATTTTTCTATCATAAGATAAGCCAGTCGTAGTGGGCTGAAGGGTAAAGCCAAAAAGATATGTCCACCTTCCAGAATTTGTGAATTTTACTCTATTGGAAAAAAAAATAGTATTGACAGATGTAATTCAGTTAAGGATCTTGAGATAAGGATATCATCCTGCATTGTCCAGTGCTCCCTAAATTCAATTGCAAGTGTCCTAACAGAGATGCAGAAGAGAGATACAAATAGACAATGCGACCAAAAAAGATTGCCATGATGCAGCTGCAAGCTGAGGAATGCTGACAGCCCCCAGAAGTTGGAGGAGGCAAGGAATGGAACCTCTCCTAGAGCCTTTGGAGGGATTGTGACCTGCCAACAACTTGATTTCAGACTTTTGCCTCCAGAAGTGTGAGAAAATAAATGTCTGTTGTTTTCAGCTACTCAGCTTGAAGTAATTTGTAAAAGCAGCCATAGGAAATTAATATAAAGGTAAGTATGAGGTGCTTTCCTCAAGTCTAATGATTTATAAACAATATGAATAATAACTAAAATATTTAAAAATATCTAATTTTAAATATATAGGTTACAATAAAGTTTTCTTTAATAAATCAGAAATAATTGCATGTGTTCTATACTACCAAGAAGTTGAATTAAGGTAGTCATCAAAACAATGTTATTTTGAAATGACGAAACACTAGATAAATCATTAAAATAACATAAATTTAATTAACTAAGCCTCCTTTAACATCTATAGGATTTTATCTCTAATACAACATACTGTGTTTCTTTTTCAGAAGCATTTTAACTAGTAATAGTGAAGATTGCAGTTGGAATTTGTAGAATAAGAAAAATTAATATAAACAGTCATATAATAAGATCCTCATTGATACTGCTGCATTTTCATATACTCTTACACATTGCAAGTATTAATACATGCATCATTTTCTGCTTTCAATGCCATTACTACATCAAATTGTCACTTAAATAACCGTAATTAAGCTTTCTCTCTAGTTGCTGATTATAGTATGCTGATGAACATTCCCACTGGATTTAACAGCCTCCTCATAACATCTACAGTAATCATCGCATATTATAACATTTTTTTTTTGCTGAAGACTTCTTAAATAATCTAAAATTTAAATTGAACAAGACTTTGATTATTGCAATCTAAAGTTCAACAGGTGCTTAATCAGAAATGTGTAAGTATCATATCATTGACATCTACTAAGCAATAGGATAATATATATGTACAGGGAAATAAATATTTAAATTCTTTGGTCACTGATCCGTCTCACTTTAAAATTAACATCAGAATATATCTCAGAATTTTTTTTTTTCTAGAAAGTAGCAGGTTAACAAGAGATAATATTTTTTAAATGAACATATACAGTATCCTAATGATTCAGTTCTGAGGACCTTAAGATGCATATAGTTAATGTGCAGAACACTAAAAGTTTAATCAAGTAAACATTAAATAAAACATATTAAAGTTATTTAATTATATACTTTTTGTTCATAGATATCAGAGAAAATGGCATAATACTCCAAGTTCAGATTTCCACAATATGAAAATATTATTACTTCCCTCAGACCTAGGCAGGAAAAGCTGCTTCACGAGCCCCATGATTTACAAGGTTGTTAGAATCACACACACACACACACACACACACACACACACACACACACACACTCCCAAACACCACTATAAAATGCCTATGCAGCCCTGTCATTTTAAATCTAGGATATAGAAAGCTAGCATGATCCTAGCTGGAAACATCAGTTCTTATCACTCATACACTTCAGTCTTTAGAGAAATGCCTTTCCACATCTCTTGCCCTATGAAGTGAAACAAAAGACAGCTGAGCTCTAATTCAGTCATGGTTTGTGGTTTTCCACTGCCAATATAAACCACGGACATTTATCTGCAAGGTGAGAACAAGAAGTTTAAATAAATAAACATGTGCTACTATTTGAACTATGCTTGTCATTATTTTACTTCCTCAATCCATATTCCTGACCCATCCATTGTTGGAGTTACTCCATGAGTAGAACACTGTTCAGTAGATATGAGAAACTATATCAAGTAAATATTTAGAGTAGATGATTGGATCAAGTTTAAGTTTCTGTAAATATAATATTTTGAATATTAATTGAAATTCACTGTTCTTTATTATAAAAACAATTATATTCTATCTTATATAAAAAACACAAAGTTGAAAAGCTTATGGATTAGATTAATAAATTTTACACAATTAACAAAATACTAGAGGCCTAGTGCACAAAAAATCGTACACTAGGGGGAGGGGGTCCTGCAACCTGGCCTCAGGGGATGTCCGCCTGCCGACTTAGGCCTGATACCCCTGGGCAGTCAGACATCCCTCTTGCAGTCTGGGGCTCTCGCAGTCCAGGACCCCTTGCTCCTTACCACCATCTGCAGTAGAGGCGGGAGAGACTCCCGCCATTGCCCCTGCGCTCACCAGCCGTGAGCCCGGCTTCTGGCTGAGCAGCACTCCCCCTGTGGGAGCACACTGACCACCAGGGGGCAGCTCCTTTATTTTGATGATTGTTTTCTCCACTGTGCAGAAGTTTTTTAGCTTGATGTAGTCCCATGTATTTATTTTTTCTTTTGTTTCTCTTGCCTTTGGAGTCTGATCCAAAAAAACATTCCTATGATCCATATCAAAGAGCTTTACCTTCTATGTTTTCTTCTAGGAATTTTTTGGTTTCAGGTCTCACATTCAAATCTTCAATCCATTTTGAATTAATTTCTGTGTAGAGTGAAAGGTAGTAGTCTAGTCTCATTATTTTGCATGTGGCTATTTCCAACATCATTTATAGAAGAGACTATACTTTTCCTATTATATATTCTTGGCTCCTTCCTCATACATTAATAGTCCATATATGTGTGGGCTTACAGGTTTAATTTGATTGAGAAATAGTACTAAATTTCTCTCCATAAAAACGTTGTACCAAATGAGATTTTTACCAAAAATTAATTGAATTTAAATGATCTTTTGAAGTAATAGAAATTCATTATTCTCCATCTGATTGAGGTTAAATTTTCCTTACATTAGTTAAACATACTACTTCTTTCAAATTGGATATTCCTATCATTTAAAAACATTTGAATCTTCTTTGAGCTCTTTTAAATTTTCCATCATCTCCCACAATGATGAAGGCTAGACTTAAGTATTCAATTTTGGATGCATCTTTGCTAGGAAGAGCTGAGAAGTAGGTTCATGTTATCTTCCCCCCCCCAAAAGAAATCAATTTTTAGTTTGAAATCACTTTCATAAGGTATGCAGTACAGTCTCTTCTTTGCACTTAAAATTTTGATAATTTCTTCAACTTAAAGTAACTTGTTATTCCTAAAATGTCTATTAATCTTTAAGACCCAGAGAGCACACAGGTTTAACTTTTGTAGGTTTGTTCACATGAGTGATGATGGGATTGTGAGGAACTCAGTTCATTTCAGCCCTTTAATTTCCCATAATACAACAGAAAAGAATAGTAGTTGAAGAAATCAATCTCAACTTATCCCTTGTCGAATATCAGCAAACATATGTCACAAAACCAATGTGAAGAAATGGAGTATAGATTTTCTGCTGACATTTGTAAAGTGTTTGTGTCAAAGTATTTTTCTAATACAGAAAAGATTAGAGCTTAACAAATTAAAGCACATGTTTCTTTTAAACTCTTTTGTTGGTCATTTGGATTCATTTTTATAGCTTTTGTTCTTATAAAAATATTTAACCCAATATGCATCATTCACACAGAAATTTCTCTACTGTAAGTATATGAAAAATTTCTAACTGACTAAAACTTGGAAAATTTGAGCATCAAAAGAAATAATGAAAGTGAAAAATTGTACATCATTAAATAAATGTAGGAATTTAGGAGTCCATACTGACCAAAAGTCAGAAAGAAAGATTTACATGTCAGTAGAATATCAACTAATAAAACAGAAATCAAAAAAATAATTAAATTAATAATTAAAGAAAATAATTGACATAAGAAAAGTAAATTTGCAAATTTTAAAAATATATAAATAGATCACTTCATGATTTTGCTATTTTTCATACTTAATTTTTTGCAGCATTTGAAATGAATTCTGAGATTTATAAGTAAAAAGGAAAATATGTCAGGTACCTACTATCTATGCTTCCTTTATAATATATAAAGAAAGCTATGTTGATTGATGCAAGTTATCAATGGCTTAAGGAAACTAGAAGTTTATTCCTGTTTCTGGTACCATTCCAAAAAAGGCATAGGTGATATGGTGGTTTCATGATTGGAGATGCTGACCTCCATTATCTTTTGCTCTATTTTCTAAATATGATTCAATTTTATAATCTAAAATGATCACTTACTGTCCTTAATTCAATATTCCACACAGCAGGATGTGGGACAAAATGGAAAACACAACTTATTCTTTTTAAGTGTAATACTCAATATATCACTTTTGCTTTTATATGTTGGTTAGAAATTAGTCATAAGAACATCTAGCTTACAGAAAAGCTGGAAAATACTGTCATCATTCTGGATGTTCATAGCTAATATTTAGACATTCTCTTACCAAATAAAGAAGTAAAGAATTAATTTAATTGAATAATTCTGTGGTAGTCTTAAAATATCCATGCAAAATATTCTTTTTATAAATTTTCTTTTTTGTTGAGTTTATTGGGGTGATGGAGAATAACTATACAGGTTTCAGGTATATGATTCTACATGTCATCTATATATTGGATTATGTGTTCACCACCCCAACTTAAGTCTCCTTCTATCATCATTTATCCCCCAATTACCCTCTTCTAAAAATTTTAATTATAATAAAGGAGCCAACTGGGAGTTCAGCTATATGAAGGCAGAAATACAAAATTTAAAACATGTAGAAGAATTTTCTGAATAAATGACCATATTTTCTTCATTTTATAGAGAAAGAATGAAAGGAATAAGATAGTTCATGGAAGAGCTAAGAGTTTTTTTTTTTAATTTCTTAGTTTCTACTTTAGTTTGTTTTCCAATAAGCCATCAATTAAAATATATATACTGATTATATGTGCTATCTTGATATTGATTATAGAATTATTTTTAATATGGCTCCCATGAAACTGGTGCCTGAGATTTTGTTCCATTTCAAAAACATGACTGACACTCAACTAATGAAGTGAGACCCAGTGTTTCTTATAGAGTATGTAAGTAATTTAGTAGCTTCTGTGCATCTTAATTTTCTTGACTGTTAAATTAAAATAATAATAGCTCCTATCTTATACAGATTTTGTGAAGTTTAAAGAACTTATATCTAAAACATGTAGAAGAGTTCGGACTTAGAGAAATCACTCAATAAATGTTATTATAATAATTATTGCTACCATTAATACTGAAGCAAACATTTAAAAAATATAGATCAACCAAAGGACATGTATGCATGCATATTAGCATAACCAATGGATATGGACACTGGGGCTGTGGGGGCTTTTCCCAGGGGCTGGGGTGGCCCGGGAGGGGTCGGTGGGGGGGAAAGGAGGCATATGTAATACTTTAAACAATAAAAAAGTTAAATTCTCCTAGCACATTATAATATATATATATATATATATATATATATATATATAAATACATTTTTAAAAAATTAGATCTTTCTCCTAAATTTGAAAAAAAACTATAAATAGATACAAACTTCCTGAATTAAAATATTATGGTTCATGGCATAACCATTTTTAATGCTAAAAAATCAAATAGTAATTCTGATGTTCATTATGGTTCAAAAATCTTTTCATTTGCAATGCCTCAAATCTCACGGAAGCATTTCCATCATGTTTAATCACTAGGATTGATGTTTTCTTTAGTATTCTAGTGTTCTTCTTCATGTTAAGAAAGCTTCCTTTTATTCCATAATTAACATGAAATTTTACACAGAAGAGTTATTTGTTTTTGTCAAATGACATTTACAATGTCAAAATTATGATGTGATTTTTCTCCTTTGCATAAATGAATGCATTAGTAATTCTCTTAAGTTTTGACTGCCTTTGATGACTAAAATAGCTCCAAAATGATTTTATTGTGTTCAAATGTTAACACACAATTTGATGTGATTTATTGCTATATTATTTCTCTTGGTTCTCTTGTGTCTATGAAGTTATTTTCTATATTTTTTTGGAGGAGCATTAGTTAAATAAAATGTTAATAGGTGTTCTCTAAAAATGGATATATGATTGAATATATTTTGAAAATTCTAGATTAAATAAATGTAAAGAACTCTTTTTGCTATTAAAATTTCAGAATTAATTCATTATTCTGGATTGGAAATATTCAAAGGATAGTTATTTGAGAGTATGCTTCTAAACTTTATTTTATACTTATAGAACAATTTAATACCTTCAATCTACAGAGTTTTTAAACTTTTTAAAATGTTAATATTTCTGGGGTCATTTAACTTGGTTTTGACATGGAAAAGAGGAAAACACTAGGGCTGAAATCATCATTTCAGAACTGGATAATGAAATGAAACCCTGGAAAATATATAGTAAACAAAACAATAACAGTAATTAAGAAATATAATTTAACTTCAATAACCTTTCCCATACTATAATTTGACATAATCTAGATTTATGGGTGTTCCTGAATGAAAACATCTACAAAATATGGCAAGGGAAAAACCTGGCCTTTTAAAGGCATAATTAATGTAAGCGATCCAAACCAGTTATTAACTTTTCTCATTCCAATCAACAATTAAAATTATGCATTTTCATTGTTGTTCAGGAAGCCTTTATGAATATATGTAATAAAATTAATACATATATGTATATATGTGTGGAATGATTAACTATACGAGTATTTCAAAATTCAAAAAATAAAAGCTTACATTGCATTTCACAGTAAGCTAAGAACAATACATTTCATTCTATAGCTTCTTTAAGGTTTGGCATACACATTCTCATAAGATAGCAAGGAACTTAAATATTTTAGAATTTGCCTGGTTAGTGTTGAAAAGTCAATAATGAGTGAAAAAAAATATATATGTATAATCAGCTTTTAGAAATGAGTGACTAAAGGTAATGAAATAATCTAGATTCAATTTGCATTTAATATAAAAAGGATTGGATATCAGCCAGTATTCAGATTTATTAAGAGTCAAAAATGCTGTCACAGCTCATGTGCACATGGAACGTTAGTCATTCATTTTGTTAATCTAATATAATATGGAGTATAATTTATCAGGACATCAAAATAATAGCTTTTACTCCATTTCCTCACTTCTATAAGGACATGCACAATAGACTCCACAGCTATACATGCACTCTATTAGGGCTAATTGAAAATAGATGGCACAATTAACCTGCTTCTTGGTAAAAAGCATTAACACTTAATGTAAAAGTCTAATCACAATAAAAAGAGATTCACATTGGAAGGAAATGTGGTGAATAATTCAAAATCATCTGATTTCCGCATACAAAATAAATTAAAGAAAGAAAAAGTTAATATAACAACACCCAAAGCAGCAATTAGATCATGTGCATTCCTAATTTTTGCTTTCTTTCTCAAATATATTCCATCTCAGAAAAAATCGATAGATGATTTAACACAATGACTCACTATATTTAGGTGCAACATAGCAGAACTGAGGAGGTGGTCAAGGGAACAAATATTGAGGTTAATCCATTACAAAACAAAGTATGACAATTAACAAGCAAACACTTATGTAGGAAAACTGACTTAATTATTTTATCTCAAATTCCATTAAAGAGATTATTTGATGACATGCTATAATTAAACTCAAAAGTCAATGATCTCTTAAAAGATAAAAACATTTTCATTCTGGCCTTTTAAAAATAAGCCATTTATAAAAGCTGATCATTTCAAATTATACCATTTTTAGTTGTCTCATAAGTTGTTCAATGTGTTTGAACTTCTTTGAAATGTCATAATGCAAAATAAAATTTTTCCAAAAATAAAATTTAAAGCACACTTGCAATATACTTACTACCCTCTTCTGTTCTATACTAAGACAAACATCATTAATCATTCTTTAAACTATCTAATGATGTCTAGTCTTAGCTCTAGAATCCTGTTAATAACATTCTCAAAGCTGTAACTATAAATTCTTATGAATTACTACACCATACAAAATCATATTGCAAACCTAGCATAGAGGTTTCTTTACTTAGGACTGAAATAAATTAATAAATATCTTAATTTTTAATGAAAATATCATATCAAATTAATTATACAAAGTTCATTCGAAAAGAGGAGGTACATAGATTATTGTAAGGTGTAACAGTAGCACAACATTACATTTTTGGAAACAATATCCAAAATTATGGTGACATGAGTAGGTTTTTCTTGAAAGACGATGAAATAGAATAAGTGAAGTTCAAGTTGGAACAAAGTACTAAAGTCTTCAAAGGTCATGAGAATAATGGGCATACCATATCATAGATTATGAAAACACAGTAAGGTCTAAAACAATGGGTTATAATAGATTAACCCATAAGAGAATCAAAAAGAAAAAGCTTTTTTATGGAGTAGAATAATAATTCATTTTCTCCCTCTGCAGTAGCAGGTGCAACTAATTTGACCTTGACTACAGATTCATATAAACATATTAGTAGGATTTACTAGTTGGAAGATACTCTAGGAGTAGCTATGTATTGATAGATTTAGGTACTCCCAGACATGGAGGTGAACATTGAGCATTTACTAGTAGCTCCTGTTTCTTTCTCAGAGTCTTTGGTAATCAATAGAAAAGCTTAATGCCAGCTTAAAGACTTGTGTTGCCAATCAAGACTTTGAGTTTTCTTGGGATCACATTAAAGATTTATTGGATAAGCTCTAAAAAGACAGATTAACAGAAATGGAATTTTCAATAATTATACATATTCAAAATAAAAACGTGAGAACTTTATAAGATCCTATATGCTTTTAATACCCTAGTTACTTGAAATGACTAATGCTATGCTGGAATCTTAAAGCATTGTGTGTGTGTGTTAGAGGAAGAGAGATTATAATTCAGCACTGTTATTACAAAGTTCTGCTCAAACTCATTTGATTGGAGAAAATTCATTAGCACAAATATGGAAACTTTTTTAAATAAAGGATAAAAATTATATGATGCTCTCAATAAATTGAGAAAAATTGATAAAACTCAATAGATATACATGACAAACATTACAGTCAATTATAGAAATCACTAAATGTTTAAAACATACCTACAACAAAATTATACTAAATTGTGAAATGTTAAAATCTTGCCTTTGAAAATATAAAAAGGAACACAGATATGCAGTATCATGCATAGTATTTGTCATAACACTAGAGGTCTTAGCCTGAGCATTCATATAATTGAGGTAATAGAACTGTAAGTACTGGAGAGGTACAAATAAAGGACTATTCTAAACAAATTGCATGATTGCATATGTAGAAAATTTTTAACTTGCACAAAAAATACTGGAAATAATAAAAAAATTAGTAACTTCATTGGATACAAGGTCAACATTCAAAGTCAATTGTGGATCTATATTCTAGAAGAAAACAGTTAGAAAACCAAATTTTAAGTGAATTATATTTACAATAGAAAAGTTATAAAAATCTTAAGAACTTTCCATATAAAATAGTAAAACTGGATTAAGAAAAGATAAAGACAACCCAAATAAATGAAGGTATATATGATCATCAATAATTGGAAAATGCAATGTTATAATGATGGGTCTATATTCAATGCTTTTGGAAGAATCACTTTTTATATTACTCATACATAATGGCCTGGTAATTCAATTGCAAGATATACACTCACCAGAAATACATTTTATGTGCATTAAAAGTATGAACAAGAATGCCCTTGTCAGCACTATTCATAACAATCCAAAGTGGAAATAACTCAAATATCCATCTACATGAATGGGTAAATTACTTTTGGCATTGTCATGCACTGGGATATTATAAAATAATTTAAATGAACTAACCACAAGTACATCGAACAACACAAATGCATTTCCAAGTATATTGTTCACTGAAAGATTTCATATACAAAAGAAGATTCCCCATGATTCCATTTAAAACAGACAGAACACCTACAAGTATTAGCAGTCAGGATAGCATTTACTTTTGTGGATTAGAAAAGGGATTGATTGAAAGAGTACATGGGATGGGGCTCCACAGTGTTAATAACGTCCTATTTCTTGTGTTGAATGATTATTATGTGACTGTAAAAAATGATTATTATTTTGTAAGAAATCATTAAATTATATATTTATGGCTTATATTATTTTCTATATATAAAACTTCAATTTTAAAATATATGTTTAACAAATTCTATCCAAAAATATTATGTCTACTAATTCTCAATTCTTTGTTTAAAAAAATCCCAAGTAGGGAAAACACTATATGTAAGATTAAAAATATTTTTAAAAGTTCTTATTTAAAAAGAATTACCCATTTCATGCTATCTACACTAATAAAAGAGAAAGATGCAAATTGATCGTACCTTCACGACGCCCACCAGCCAATCAGGAGTGAGTATGCAAATTAACCCAACAAAGATGGCAGGTTGATTTGCATACACAGGAGCCCAGCAGCCTGGGGCGGGAAGTTTGCATCATTGCCATGGCGACGACACAGCGTTTCGCACCTCCCCAGCCGCTCTGGGCCTCTGGGCAGCATGGGAAGGTGGAAAGGCGGCTCTGGGTGGTGCAAAGCCAGAAAGGCAGCTCTGGGCCACAGCAAAGGCTGTGCTGGCTGCCAGGGTAAGGAAGGTCCATTCTGCACGAATCTTCGTGCTTTGGGCGTCTAGTTATTTATAATCAGAAATATGTTTTTAAATGTGTTACAGTCAACTAAAGAGTTTTCTGTCCTATTTTCCTATCAGAAATCATATGCAAATGATAAGTAAAATGACTTTGATAAAATACAACAAAAGTAAAAAAAATAATAGCAACATTCTATATTTTACAACAATACTTAAAGATGGGCACCAGCTGGTAAAGACGCCAACTGCCTTGTCAGAGCAACAGCAGTGTGAACATAACTGGATACAGATGGAGGTACATGTAAAAGGAAAGCCATTTCATTCTGCAGGAATTTGTCTCTGTTGAAGAATTGAAAAGCTAGGCACCATAAGCAGCAGGCACAATTCTAAAACAAGAAAGCTTTTAGAATCTCAGGACCCCATCTTCACCCTTGCAGGAGTGTGATGGGGTGGGTGACACCAGACACAGCTGATAACAGGATGAGGCTCCAATATGAAAAAAAGTCAGATTTATATGGAAAGTTTAGTCAGAATTATGCCTTCCCCCACCACTGAAAACCAACAGAGCACTTAGAAGTCTGGTAGGCAGAATACTTAAGATAATCCCCAGTGACTCTCAACCATTTGTAACCTCCTTCCCTAGAATGTGAGCAGACCTGTGAATATGGTGAGATATTACTCCTATGACTGCTTACAAAAGTGAAAGGATTTTGCAGATGTAAATAAGGTCCTTAATCAGCTGATTTTGACTTAATTCAGGGAACATTATCCAAGATAGACTTGATCTATTTAAATTACAAATTCTTTAAAGAACGCTTAGTCCTTACCTGAGTACTAAGATGCTCTCCTACTGGCCTCGAAGTACCCAGCCATGTTATCAACAGCCTATGGAAAAGGAGAGCCTTTAGGAGCTGAGGGGCTCTGTCCTACAAGTGCAATGCACTGAAATCTGCTGGCAATCTGAATGAAAATGGAGGAGAACCTCAAGGTCCATATGAGAACTCAGTCGTTAATATCTTGACTGTAGCCTTGGGAGGGTATAAACAGAGAACCCAGCTTAGCTATGCCAGAATTCTGATCCACAGAAACTGAGATAATAATATGTTTTGTTTAAGCCACTAAATTTGTGGTAATATTTTTTATGCAGAAAAAAAAATCTTAGATAGGGACTTAAGAATCATTCTCTAGATGAAGTGCTCAAAAAAAAAAATCAAGGCAATCTAAGCTTTGAAAGTTCACAATGAAACAGCTGCTTTATTGCACAATTGGCTCATAGTGATGCCCAGGAGTTGGCATCCTGTCTATGTGCACAGAGCATCCAATCGGTTTTCTACTGCTTCATTCCAGAATATAAACGGAGAGGCATTGAAAACAATCAATTATACCAGACCAGGAGGATCCAGAATCACAAGCTAAGTCTTAAAGAAGAAAAGAAATTCCCTTTAACTTGGGAAATATTGAATTGAAAGATATGAAAGTGTTTGGGAAGATTAGTAATAGTTTAAAAAATTAACAATTAAGTACAATAAAAAACCAATTCCAAAGGAAAATAAAATAACTTTGGTATATGATTTAGGTACACAAATTAAATAAACATATACCAAAGTAGTAATCTTGGTATACTTTGAGTCATATCTATATTGATATAATAATGAAACACTGAGTACTGGTTTAATAAATATTGCTTTAAAATAACATATTTAAAGGCTTCAAAGAGAATAAAGGTGCAAAGGGAATAGACACTCATTTACTCTAATAAAATTTATTGTGTTATGTCAAGCTCACTGAATCAAGAGTGCTCAAAATAAGTATATTATTTAGAATAGAAAACTACGTACCAAAATAAATGTTAAAAAATTGGAAGGGTTTGATCCAAAGGACCCACTGCAGAACAGGGAAAGGATAAAGTAGGGAATTACTGCTCTTATTAGCATCCTGGTAGCACTATATAGTTTTGAAAATATGTGCAAAATCACCTGGATAAAAATAAAAATGAGATTTACAATGTCTAATAGTATGACTATGACCTTTTAATCTAAAGTAAATTATGTGTTTTCCTCCATGTTAATACTCTGCAGCACATTAAGTGGCCCCTGGAGGCCTAAAAAAGTTAATGTACTTCTCTTATTATCTGAGTCACTAGTGAGTCTCTGGTCCATTAGACAGAGGGAAATATTATCTAGTAAATAGCATAAATTTCAAAAGTGAAAGAGGAATAGAGTTTGTGTGCTCTGTGAAAGACTATTAAAATTATATGATGAACTAAACAGGTAACTATACCTGCTAGATATTAAAAATTCTGTTTGGAAATTCTGATTTCTGCAAGAAAGACACAAACAGGAGTGCATGTTGTCCAGCCATAGATAACATTGGGATTTCCCTGATTTTTTAAAAATATTTTTAAAATATATTTTATTGATTTTTTTACAGAGAGGAAGGGAGAGGGATAGAGAGAAACACCAATGAGAGAGAAACAATGATCAGCTGCCTCCTGCACACCTCCTACTGGGGATGTGCCTGCAACCAAGGTACATGCCCTTCACCAGAATCAAACCCAGGACCTTTCAGTCCACAGGCCGTCGCTCTATCCACTGAGCCAAACTGGTTAGGGTGGGATTTCCCTGATTATTTTAAAATAGTCTTTTTTTATATTAGCTGGACTTAATGGAAAGTTATAAGATAACTACATTTGTAAATGGACCCAAATTAAAGTTACAAACAAGGAAAATCCAAGAAATTCATGGACAGGAGAAGATATATTCAATGATCATTTTTTACTATATGGTAATCCGCATTAAATATTACATTTAAAATTTATAGGCAATCTCAACAAATTAATCTACTGAAAGATATTGAGAACTATATTTAAAATCAATGAAATTTCAAAAAAAAATAAAAATAAGTGCTTCTTTCAGTGTTTGACACTGATATATAGAACAGAAAAGCCATACAAGTTTATAGGACAAATCTGATCTACTCTTTCCTTGAAATATCAAAAGACTGACCAAATTTTCCATATGTTATTTTCTAAAAATAAGGATGCCCTAGACAGGCTAGATTTTTAGTTTGTTTCTGTATCCAATTTGATCTATAATGTTGGATTAAGTTTACTTAGTCTTCTTTGTCATTGAAAACATGCATCTGTTAAACAAATAGGAGAAAGAAAAGCTGGCTGGTTTTGATAATGAGATTTTAGAGCCAGAAACCTTTTAGATGGGGTGAAGTAGAAATGGGGGAGGTGGTAGCACTGATAAAATAGGGTAGGTCTCCCCCTCACAGCCCTGCTTACCTTGAAACCACAGGTTACTAGATTTAAAAAAAAAAAAGTAAATACTAGACAAGCCTAATGATTAGGGTTCTAGGTAATATATTCCATTCCTTGGTAAAGTATTCAAGATAATATACAAGTCCCATCAAATGCTGATTCCTCTTCTCTGTAAAATTTAATAAACTTAGCTAAGATTTATCTCTTCTCTTTTATTCTAATGTGATAATGTGCTTGCAAAGAATATTGAAGCTACTAACAAAAATATAATAAGTTAAAATTAATTCAGAATTAAGTAAATAAAACATTAATGAATGAAAGAAAGGCTGGATCAGATACAGTGTTGCTATAAAATGAAAGTCTGTGTCCCTCGCAAATTCATGTTAAATCCCTAATCCCCAGTATGATGGTATTGGGAGGTGGAGACCCTTGGGACCTAATTGGGTTAGATTAGGTCATAAGGGTATGATCCTCACGATGGGATTACTGTCATAAAAACAAAAGACATAAGATAACTCTCTTTCCATTTTTCTCTCTCCCTCCCTCCCTTTTACTCTCTTTCCCTTCCTCCCTCCTTTTCCCTCCATCCTACCCCTATTAGCATGTACCAAACAAAAGTCCTGTGAGCACACAACAAGCAAGAAGCCATCTACAAACCATGAAAGGGGCTCTCACCAGACTCCAAATCTGTTGGCACCTTATCCTTATAATTCCCAGCCTCCAAAATTTAAGCCACTCAGTGTATGATATTTTGTCGCAACATCTGGAGCTTAGAGAATATTCTATATGATCATTATTTTCATATCCAGATCTGGCTTTGAACTTCTTAGCGAACATCACATTCAGTAATTCAGTTAGATAAATCGTATTTTCTATTGTCAAAGAAAAACTGCACCAGGTACAATTAAGGAGGCAAGGAAGACTATTCAGAACTACTGCAACAGGGATAGAGATTGAATACTACACTTTTGAAATAAAAAGTTGAAGGATTTTTAAGTGTTTGGTTGAGCTAGTGGTAAAGTACAGGAAGAGGTCAGTGGGGAGGTTGGTCAATGTGATGAGACCACCTGTGATTGCTCATTGGCATTTGATGAAGTTAGGTTTCTATCCTCCTACAGAGATGGAGAGATAGAGGCACTGTTATTTCTTGATGATTTCAAACACTTGACATATCATAGTGATGGATCCCAGACTTTTGAGAAAGACATTCTTAGGTTGTAAGATGGGCAAGAGAACTCTCACATATCAAAGGGCAGAGAAGAGGGATGGCTGGGTCAAACAGAAGTTCCATTTTAATTTATTTTTTTTGAGGAAACTCCATATTGGGAGGATGGGGGTAAAGGGGGGAAAGGGGATATATCTGTAATACTATCAACAACAACAAAATGTATTTAAAAAATATGAGGCATTGGGGGGTGGGGGTGGAGGGGGTCAATGGGGAAAAAAAAGGTGGACATCTGTAATACTTTAAAGTATTACAATAAAGATAAATTTTAAAAAAAAAGAAAGGGCAGAAAAGCAACTTGTAATTATTAGTTTTCTAAAGAAAATAGTATAAGAAAAGTGAGAAGAATGCTGTATAAAATTAGGTAAGCCAAGCAGAACTTTAAAGTTATCTTGGTCACTGTGAACAATATTAACTTAACTATTCTTCTGGGGTGGGAGGGGAACGTTTATACCAATATCATTTTCTAAAAAATAAATTTATCATGTAGATATCAATAGTTAATGTAACCCATGAAAAAGATATACTTATTTTCATGCCAGAATAACTTACTTCTATAGGCTTTATAATTATGAAGCTCCAAAAACAGATGAAAATGACTAAAGGTAGTAAGAAACAAATAGAATATCCTTTTGATGTGGTGAATCATTCATCCAAACAGAATGACTAAGAATAATGCCACTGTATCATTCTGCGGTAGCTCAGTCTCTCTTAAGCCATGTTATTTTAAGGGAAGACATATCCAGCTCCAAAGCCTCTCATTTCCTATTTATCATCTGTAAATGGCTAGAGTGAATTATAATATATCTAGAAATGTCTTAAGACTGTTGATATGTCAGACTTTCATACAATTTAAAAATAAGTATACTGGTCTGTTACCATTACTTTAAATTAGTAGAGCACAGATAATTTTGCAAGCAATTCTGCACAATTACTTTTTTGATCTTCAGAGAACACTTAAGGTGAAGAGAGCATGTATCACTATCCATTTTACTGACACACAGATAGGATTCAGAGAAATAAAAGATTACTTTAGTGGTGTACTAACCTTGGAAAGGCACATGAAAAGAAACAAAATAGAGTACCTAAAAAGTGAGGAAGAAAGGTGATGGGTATCAAAATCTCTATTCTATTTACTCAAAAATACTCAATAAAACTTTTATTGCATTTTTATTGCTTGTTTTTTAAAGAATGCTTAAATTAGCCAACAAATCGAGGATAGATTAGAGATAACTGAATTAGGCTGTTTACCCCAGAAATATTCTGTAACCAAGAGACTATCTTGTCCTAGTCTATCATTGGATAGCCAAAGTAGGTGGAGTATTTATACCAAACTAGAGGCCCAATGCATGAAAATCATGCAAGAGTAGACCTTTCTTCCCACTGCTGCTGGCACCGGCTTCCCTCTGGCACCCGGGACCCGGGCTTCCTGCTGGCCATTGTCAGCCCCAGCTTTGTCCAGAAGGACATCCAGTCTAATTAGCATATTATGCTTTTATTATCTTATATAATAAAAGCATAATATGCAAATCAACCAAACAGTGAAAGGACTGATCACTATGACGTGCACTGACCACCAGGGGGCAAATGCTCAATGCAGGAGCTGTCCCTGGGTGGTCAGTGTGCTAGAAGCTGGGCTCATGGCTAGCAAGTGCAGCAGCAGTGGTGGGAGCCTCTCCCACCTCTGGAGCAACACTAAGGATGTTCTAGTGCCGGCTTAGGCCTACTCTTCACTGGGAGCAGGCCTAATCTGTCAGTCCGACATCCCTTGAGAGTTCCTGGACTGCAAGAGGGTGCAGGCAGGGCTGAGGGACACCCCACTCCAATTGCACGAATTTCATGCACCAGGCCTCTATTTATAGATAATATGAATATAAAACAATGAACATAAATGAGCATGTAGCACTAAAATTAGGATTCACAAACTCTAAAATCCCATTAGCCTTTACACATGACACATATATCATAAAGAGTACATAAATTAACATTTATTATTAATTGCATTTTTAAAAATACTTGATTTTAACCTATTTCATTAAAATAACTTTGAAATTAACATTACAGAATTTTAAAGCTTTTCCTCAGAAGCTCAATTTGTACAAAATAAAATATTACTATTACATAATAATTTCTATCTACATTTTAAATTACACATCATAAAGACAAGGAAGTTTTCTTAATTATTAGTGTGTTAAAAGTATTTATCATCAATGGATATTACATTTTAATAAAACATTGTCTAATATATACTGATATGATTAAGCTGATAAGGTAAGACTTTTTTCCATTAGATTTGACAGAGACATGTTAAATACCTTTCAGGGATGATAGCATTTAGGAACTTCAAATAATGCTAATAAAATGGGGTGGGCAATGATTCATTTACTATGAGTAATTCTGAATTAAAAGTACATTTTTCAAGTTGGTTGAAAAATAGTTGGTATTAATTAAATAATAGCTTTTATTTGGATCTTTTTAACTTTATGCAACAGATTAAAATTAGAGAAATAATCCTTGATTTTGAAGAATATTAGTCATTGCAAACAACAAAACAAATTTAAAAAACTGGTATATATGCATACTTGCATTCACTGCAAAAATTATGTTCAGAAAAATTATATATACTCTCCTTTCACGTAGAAATGTTTATTGATCATAATATTATATGATAATCTTATATAATAAAAGCCTAATATGCGAAGTGTCCAGTTGTCTATTCAACCAATCAAAGTGTAATATGCTAATGATACGCTAAGGCCACTCAACCACTCACTATGATGTTCACTGACCACCAGGGGGAGATGTTCTGACTGGCAGGTAAGCTTGCTGCTGGGGTCCAGCTGATCGGGACTGAATGAGCTGGGCCAGACACGCCCTGGAGCCCTTCTGTGGTCCCTCCCCAGCTGGCCAAATTCCTGTGTCCCTCTCCGGCCCCAGTTGTGAACCAGTGGGGTTCCTCGGCCTGGCCTGAGCCCTCTCAAAATCTGGGACCCCTCAGGGGATGTCGGAGAGCCAGTTTCAACTTGATCCCACAAGCCAGGCTGAGGGACCCCACTGGTGCAAGAATTCGTGCACCGGGCCTCTAGTAAAAAGTCATTCAAGAGGTTTTTGATATCCTAGTATAAACTTGTTCACTATAAGATTATCAGCTGGTAAATAAATTTTGGTATTTAATAAGTAAATGTTTAATAAATACATGTTTCAATAACACAGTATTGTATAATTTTCTTTTTTTTTTAATATATTTTATTGATTTTTTACAGAGAGGAAGGGAGAGGAATAGAGAGCTAGAAACATCAACGAGAGGGAAACATCGATCAGCTGCCTCCTGCACACCCCCCACTGGGGATGTGCCCACAACCAAGGTACATGCCCTTGACCGGAATCGAACCTGGGACCCTCCAGTCCGCAGGCTGACGCTCTATCCACTGAGCCAAACCGGTTAGGGCAGTATTATATAATTTTCATTCTGCAAGTCACTGGAAGCACACACATTCGTATTTGTGTGCTTCAGCAGAAAATATTACCCAATAAATTAAAAAGCAATGGGTCAATGGAGATGCACCAGAATGAGGAGTAGTGATATTTTTAAAATTCATTGACAACTTTTCGTTTTAACTAACAGAAGAGAATGTAACCATGTTAATAACCAACTCATTACTTTTGTTTTATTTTCAGTAATCTCCCCATTTTTGTCTATATAAAACATAAAATCTTCTGAGCAATCTAATTAGTTAATAATACATAATTAACTTCAAACTTCCAAAATAGTCTCATTATCAGTTTTGAAAATTTTCATAAGTTCAATTTAATAATGTCATAGAAAGTGTAATGCAAGTTTCAATTAAATTCTTAAGCTAAGGGAAATCATATAATCTGCATGTAGGATTGTCTTATTCCTTATATTCAATAATTGAATCTTAATTCTTCTATTCAATTTATAATTCCAAGTGATTTGGGTCTTACTTGGTAGTAATCTTCTTCAAATTACTTTCCTTACTTCATGAATTTTTAGGCTCTTTCCCTTCTCCCCTCAATGGATTTATCTTGTTCTTAGTAATCAACTTTTTCCTGGCAGTGTTATTTATTCCAAATGATTGTTTTCATTGTAAATTTTAACATTTTAATTATACTCTTAGGTCATTTTACCCAGGAACAATATTTATCAATAAAGTTTTTCAAAATATATTTCATATATTTAAGAGTCAAGATAGTTGTATTTAAGATTAATTACCAGAAAATAGTTATCTTCTTGGTTTAAACTATATTATATGGAAAGTGAACCTAAAGGAATAAAAATAGAAATGCAATGTCCATTCCTAAACAATAGTATTAATTTTCAAAAATTCAGATATAGGGAGGTAATAAAAATGTACAGAGAACAATAAAACAGCCCTGAAGGTATAAAAATATAAGGTACCTGAGAAAGAGGGGCTCAACCTGAAGGTAAATCCTTTGAGTGTAGCAATGAAGAGGCCACCAGGCCATGCAGCATAACACTCTTGGGAATTATCCCATTCAGTTAAGCAGAGAGTTAAAAACACAGAGAGGAGCCATTGCAGTATACAGTAAACTGGGCACTACTAAAGCAATGATGGTCAGGATGAAGTAGCAAACTATGAAGACTAGGAGAATGTCTACCTCCTCCTTCATCCACAGATCTCTACAAATTGTAGGGAGAGTTCAATTTATCCCATAACAGGTGACAGAGATATCAATGTGAAAAACTAACAAAACGAAATTTTAAATAAAAATTGGTAAACTTGCAAAATACATATAAATTTTGGATTTCCCATATATAGAAGACATAACAATGAAAAACACCCAGAAATTCATAAGAAAATATGAAAACATTAATCTACATAAGCTTTCACACAAGCATAAAGGCTAGAGCCCAAATATTTATGAATATACAAGAACCTAGATAATACTGTTGGTGAGGAATCTTCTAGGGTGAAAGAACCAGTAATGAGTATTTTACATATTTATTTGTAGAATTATTACAGAAGACTAAATGTATATTTTATTAAATAAATTTATTTAGAGTGATTGTAGGTTCACAGAAAATTGATTAGAAAGTACAGAGTTCTCATATACCAACTGGCCTCAGAAATGAACAACCTCCTCTAGAATCTATGTCCCTCCCAAGAGTGGTCCATTTATTACAAGTAATGAACCTACATTGCCATATCATTATCAACTAAAGGTCATAGTTTATGCCTGGGTTCAGTCTTCATGTTGTATATTTTATCAGTTTTGAGAAATGTACAATGACCTGTGTATACCTTTATTATCTTATCTAATAAAAGAGTAATATACAGTTGGTCATCACTGCAACACACAATATAGCTGCCCCCATGTGGTCAAAGATCCTGCCCCCATGTGGACACAAGATGGCCACTACAAGATGGCCAGCAGGGGAGGGCAGTTGGGAGGCACCCGGCCTGCAAGGGAGGGCAGTTGAGAGGGACCAGGCTTGCAAGGGAGGGCAGTTGGAGGTGGTCAACCCTGCAGGAGAGGGCAGTTAGGGGTGACCAGGCTGGCAGGGGGAAGTTGGGGGCAAACAGGCTGGCAGGGGAGCAGTTAAGCATCAACCAGGCTGGCAGCAGAGTGGTTAGGGGGTGATCAGGCTGGCAGGCAGAAGCGGTTAGGGGCAATCAGGAAGGCAGGCAGGCAAGCAGTTGGGAGCCAGCAGTCCTGGATTGTGAGAGGGATGTCCGACTGCCCGTTTAGGCCCAATCCCACCAGGATCGGGCCTAAACGGGCAGTCGGACATCCCTCCAGGAGTCCCAGATTGGAGAGGGTACAGGCTGGGTTGAGGGACAACCCCCCGCCGTGCACGAATTTCGTGCACTGGGCTTCTAGTTTCATATAAAACAGTTTCACGGCCCTAAAGTTTCTTTTTACTCTGCCTATTAACCCCTCTCTACCTCCTAATCTCTGGAAGCCACTGGTCTCTTTACTGTCTTCATAATTTTGCCTTTTCCAGGGTGTCATCTAGTTAGAAAGAGGAAAACATATCAGCTAATATCACATCTATAATGAGAATAATTCACTAACTTTAAGTAGGTGGATCCCAGATAAGATCACTTAGATGTCTCATCTTTGGTCCCCTAAATTAATTTTCTAATCTGTTATTTGGAAACATTAAACTCTGTTTAATTTTTATTTTCTAGAAATTCCTAATAAAGGGCAGTGTCTCCAGCACAATCAGAACATCTGTCACATAGAGAAAAGGTATCTAACCTTGGCCCCAGGTGCCTCAGCTCATCAACAATTTCTCTCAACTCCTTCCATTAGGTTTTCCTTCACCATTCTCATTGGTTGACTTCCCTTCTTGGGTAAAAAACAAGCAAATAAACAGAAAGCATTTTGGTTTCCAGAGATTGGACTTCACTTAAAATGAAGGGTAATCCCTTTAGCAGTGCAATAGGAACTATTTCATAGTAGTTATTTCAGTTTTTCTACACAGCCCTTCTGTTTGTATGCATGTAGATAATTTGAGGTAGAGGTAGGAAATGGATTTGGACAAGGTGGATAAGGGACAATTAACTCATTACACAGAGCTAATAAAGTCTGAAAAATTCCTTATTTATTCATGGCAAATGTTTTACTTTCTTACAGCATCTTTGTTCTTCCCTAATAGGTCTTCTATAAGGCCTTTTCCTAAAAGGTGAACAAAGTGTTGAGCTATTTGCAAAATTTCATTTGTAGGATTACTGAAATAGCAAGATAGTAAAAGAGAAGAAATTACATACTAGCAAAGATATTCTGACATGTATATGTGGGTATAGATGATATATAGATAGATGATAGACAGGTAGAAATATATGTGTGTATATATGTATATGTATATATATATATATATATATATATATATATATATATATATGTATATTGTTTTTACTTCACATACATATAAAGATTAATCTAATCTTGTAATTAAAACAATACAAATAATAGTAAATGATAAATGCAAAAACATATATTATAGAAAAGAAGAAAGATGAAAGGAGGAGAAAACTCTCCCAGAAAACATAAATTGTACAACTATGCCAAATCAATGTCTTATGGAAATGGAAATACAGTTTAACTTGGCGAAAAATATGCATTAAAACAAAACATTCTACCTGTACCATGATGCTTTAAGGAGAAGGTTAGTCTTATTTCGGTTGGAAGTTACAGGTTTTAGCTTATTTTAATGAAGTCCTGCACAAGTCAGCACAATCAAACAAAGGATGAGTGGATGTACGCACACAGAGTTTACCATAGCTGAGAGAATTTAGGGCTGAAGGACAGTCTTCTTGGCATGTAAGAAGTAATTCCTACATTGGGAGAAATATTACAATAAATGATGTTTTCAAGCTTTGATTTTTCTGTTTCTTAGTTCATGATTCAGCTTTTCCTTCTCCTTAGAATAAATATACTCTATATCAACATATCTCTATACTTAGGCTACCTTTCTTTTTTAAAAAATGTTCATGCAGAATAATAAAGCACAAACTACTTCATACTATTAACCTAGGAACATTAGAGATATATTTGGTGAATAGTAAAATAGGCTTGATTACCCATTTCCACACAGATTGTATGATTTCACAGTCAAGTGATCAAATAGTGAATTAACTTAAAACAAAGCCACAAGCAAAAGAAAACCTCATGCAAAGGAGATTTTAAGTCTCTATAGCAAGAGGTAATTTGGCTATAAGACATAGTCTCCTAACTCAGTTAAGAGAGGGAATATTGTATTTTTAAATTATGTGACTCTTTTCATTATATTTTTAAATAGGTTGGGTTTTCCCAATATAAAATAAGCTTTCACCCAGATGATGTTCAGCTAGGACTTACTCACCTTTTAGGAGTATTGTTATTTTATATGTTTTCATTATCAAGGACTTGCCTAATTATAGATAAGAATAAAAATACAGAATTGTTTTTAAAAGTAAAATATTGGTTTCCATTTAATTATGAAACAATCAATCTTACGATTAGATGCAACTAAAGAAATTACAGCATTTGCAAGGTAAATTGAATTTTAGAAAAATGTTAGTCTGGCATTCTGTCCTGAAAAGGGACTAAAACAATTGTATTAATATCGTTCTTTAACCTATCCTGAAACAATTCTAGGGAAGATATTTAAATCATTATATTTGGTTAGCCTGAACATTTGGTAATTATAACATTCCTCTACTAAAATGGGTTCATGGTCAACTTGAAAGTGATACTTAACCATAGGGATTGATAAGGAATTTCTAACAGATTTCAGGATTCCTACATAATCACATCACTGCAAAGTTCTTCTGGATCAAATAACGTTCATGTAAGAAAAATTTGATATGTTCTCTTATCCCTTTTGTTTATGCTGTAGCTACACTACATTTTTCAGACCAAAGAAATGTCAAGTTACTGATATCTCTGAATTTTTAATCAAACTCACACTGTGTCAGAAAGATCTACCATCTCCTCCATTCACAGGGCAAACAGCTATCTACCTTTGAAGATTTGGGTCAAGTTACCTTTTTGATAAAGCTTATCCTGACATCTGGCTCAATAGGAATTCCATTCCCTGCTAAATTCAAGATTTTTAAAATGTTAAAGTTGAGTGAATGATGCACAAACGACAAGAGACACCAAGAGACACAGGCAGATTCCTTAATGAAGGTAAAGGTTTTACTCATTTACCCACAGGTGCGCACACACAGTGGAAAGCACAGTTGTCTATCTGATTAGGAAACAAACGTCCCAGGTCTACAATCCCTATGGATGGGGTAAAGTACACATAGTTTCACTTGGGGCAAGGATTGTGATCAGACCTTCACATATCTCCCTGTGTCACTCTCATATTCATTTTCTGATTTATTTGAAACTAGAGGCCTGGTGCACAAAATTCGTGCACGGGGGTATGTGTCCCTCAGCCCAGCCTGCACCTTCTCCAATCTGGGACCCCTCAAGGAATGTCCGACTGTCCGACTAAACGGGCAGTCGGACATCCCTCTCACAATCCAGGACTGCTGGCTGCCAACTGCTCGCCTGCCTGCCTTCCTGATTGCCCCTAACAGCTTCTGCCTGCCAGCCTGATCACCCCCTAACCACTCCCCTACCAGCCTGTTTGCCCCTAACTGCCCTCCCCTGCAGGCCTGGTTACCCCTAACTACCCTCCCATGCAGGCATGGTCACCCCTAACTGCCCTTCCCTGCAGGCCTGGTCGCCCCCAACTGCCCTCCCTTGCAGGCCTGGTCCCTCCCAACTGCCCTCCCCTGCTGGCATGATTGCTCACAACTGCCCTCCCTTGCAGGCCTGGTCCCTCCCAAGTTCCCTCCCCTGCTAGCCATCTTGTGGCAGCCATCTTGTGTCCACATGGGGGCAGCCATCTTTGACCACATGGGGCAGCCATATTGTGTGCTGGAGTGATGGTCAATTTGCATATTACTCTTTTATTAGATAGGATGTTTGGGGAAACTCTGGCTGCATGCCTACCCTCTCAAGTGGCTACATGCTATGTGTAACCCTGAATGTTTGGTAAGACTTTTTAAATCAATGGGCAATTTCCAAGAAATAACATCTCTTTCTTTTTAATTTGTTCTTTATTGTTGAAAGTATTACATATGCCTCATTTTCCCCCCCATTGACCTCTCCCCGATCATTCCCACCCCCACAGCACATGCCCATCTCTTTAACAGATTCATGTTTCAGTCTGAATTCTATTTCTGAAGTATCCAACTGTAGAATTCACAAAGATGTACCAGCACACCTATGTAATTTACCGGATTTGTTTATTCCTATATATATCTCTCCTATTAAATGCTTATCCCTCAAAGGCAAGATCGATTCTTCTTTGTCTTTGTATCACCAGTACTGATGAAAGTAACTGCCACATAAATATTGCTGATATTGGTTGAAATAAACCACAGAAAGACATAATTTCTTTCTTGCATTATTATAGAACTTCTATACATTTTAGGATATGTGAAAGTTTACTATTATGTATTTCAATCTTAAATCAGCCAGTGAAATAAATAAAAGTGCCCTTTTCATAGTATTTGACACTGATTATCACTCTTTCTTACAACTCTTTATTTTCTTATTTTAAATTATTTGTAAATTCCCTTGTTTTCAAATTTTCAACAGCTTACCCTTCTATTATCATTATATAAATATACTTTCTCTCTTCTCTCTTCATGCACTCTCTCAGCAAAAATTCAGGAAACCATGCTATGGCTTCTAAAATGTATCTGACAAATGACCTACTATTTTCAGTTTCAGTCTCCATTTATTTTTCATACTTTTATACTAAGCTTAAGAACTGTCAGACAATAACCTCTACATCTCCTTCCAGCCTCTAAAATTCAATTTTCTAAAACAACATCCTCCTACCCCAATTTCTCTATTTCTAGTAATGATATAATTATCTCAGTCATCCACATTTAAAATCATGACTCTTTTCCTTGTACCTATTTACAAGCAGTTGTTTTTCCTCCTATTGTACTGAAATATTTCTTTCTGCTAGTTATATTTTAAGCTATTAACTTCTGTAGTAAATTACTATGTAGGGAGTTAAAATAATTTGTTATTCTCCCAGAATCCATGGTAGAAGAGTTTGAAAAAGGAATGCCTTGTCTCTGTGACCAAGATAGTTGCATGTTTCTATATAGCAATTCAGGACTCTAAATGGAAGTATATGGTCAAACAAAATGGAAGCTACATTGTTTTTTACAACCTAACCTTAAAATACAGCAGTATTTATCTCACATTCTCTTGGTTACCAATAAGTAACAAGTCTGTTCAAGATTCAAGAGGACAGAACATAGATCCACCTCTTGATAGAACTTTAAAGATCACTTCACAGGAAAGCATGCGGCCTGGCTGAATTTGTTTTTACCATCAGTGAAAAATACAACCTGCCATAAGTCTGCTTGTTGGCCACAATTCACCTGATTTCTATATTTAAAATATATTCAGTCTTTCCCTTAAGACCAGAAGCTCATTACATTAGCTGAAAGACTGTGTGCCCAAAGTTCAAATACCTATGATCTGTATCAGGTCCCCATGGGGAAGGGACTCCTCAAGTGTAGTTCCTCCCACCGAAACCGGTTTGGCTCAGTGGCTAGAGCGTCGGCCTGAGGACTGAAAGGTCCCAGGTTCAATTCTGGTCAAGGGCATGTACCTTGGTTGTGGGCACATCCCCAGTGGGGGGTGCGCAGGAGGCAGCTGGTTGATGTTTCTCTCTCTCTCATCGATGTTTCTAACTCTCTATCTCTCTCCCTTTCTCTCTGTAAAAATTCAATAAAATATATATATTTTTAAAAAAAGTGTAGTTCCTCTGGTAGACTAAAAAGGTATCTACCACTCCTACAGGCAACATGCAATGGTGTGACTTGCATAGAAGAATAACTATACATACTCTGCATTAGACTCCTTGGGCTGCTATAACAGAATACCATAGACTGGGTAGCTTAAACAACAGAAATTTGTTTACAGTTTATTAAGCTGGAAGTCCAAAATCAGGTACCAGCAAGGTTGGTTTCTTGTGAGACCTCTCTTTCTGGCTTATAGACAGCTGCCTTCTCACCGTGTCCTCACATGGCCTATTCTCGGTGCATTCACATCCCTGTGTCTCTTCCTCTTCTTAGAATGACACCAGTTCTATTGGATTAGGGCCCCATCCTCATGACTTCCTTAACCCTAATTACCTCCTTAGAGACCTTATCTCCAAATGCAGTCCAACACATGACTTTTCAGAAAAATACATAACACATCACGTCTAAAAAAGGGGAAAATTGAAAGCACACTATAGTCACTGGTTCATAGCAATTTAAAAATCTAGTCAATACCATGTTCCTATTCCTTGATTAGAACTTATCTGTTTTTTTCTCAGAGTTCTCTGTCTCCTTACTCTGTCCTCTGGGCTGTTGCTTCCTTTCTCTTCCTTTTCTATATAAAGTGACCCAGTCTGGAACTGAGTATGTTTCCAAGCTTATTTTCTGTGTATCAAAGGCTTCTTTTCATTGCATACTCATTAATCCTTTCGCTTTAAACTGATACAATTTCTTTACCATGCTATAGACTTACTGTGCATCAACTGATAATCTACTCTATTAAAACAGAACAAAACAAACAAAAAACAGGTCATTTTAGCCACAAACAAAACATATTCTTTAGATCCAAATTTATCTATAACATGAGGAGCTAACCAAAACATAGCTAAATAGACTGGAGATATTAAATCAAATTAAGAGAAATCAATCCACAGGATGACCTAATTTGACTACATTATTATGAATAATGTTATGAGAAAAGGCATGGAAATTCTAGTCAGTTAATTCTGGGAGCTATGTCCAAAAGACCATCCCAGAGTATAGCATGTTAAAACAGAGTCACCTGCATGTCAGTGGTAAGTAAAAACTTCAACCAATAAATTTAAGATGCTTATAAACCTGTTGCAAAGGGAGAATGGAGTAGAGAACAGAAAGACAAATATAAATCAATCAATCAATCAATCAATCTAGCGCAGACATCTGAATTTTCTCCTTCCCATTAGCACAGGCTATAACATTACATCTGATTGCCTAATATTCCTATGTAAACTGAATTACCAACCCATTTGTTCTTTAGCTTAAGTAATTTTATATCTTGTATATAGTCTCCAAATAATCTCTAGTGAGAAAACAAATTCCCAATACAGAAGGTTAGCTTCAGAGGATTGTCAAAATTCATTGATCATTTTGGTTATAATTGCAACTTAAAGCTGGATTGAGAAGACCGTATAATATGTAAGTGGATTTCTGAATGAAAATAACTTTTTAAACCATTTAATGGACAGTCCAAAATATTATAAGTAAATTTTTAGTATTCCCAAATTTCTAAAGAAAAATAATACACAAAGGCAAAACAAAACCACCCATAGGGTTGGCTAACACCTCAATCATGTCACATAATTACCATTACATTTTTGTAGTCAGAACATTTAAGCCCTATTTTTTCTGTCTTGGTGATCCTCACTATTCCTAGAATGTCCCTAAATAATAGGTTTGTTTTTATAATCCTATACAATAACAGAGTAAAGCTGCTTGATTATTATGGGTTTGACTATCCCCAGCTGTCTGTATATCATGCTAACTTATGTCTAATTTAAATAGTGAGACCCAAGTATAATATATACTGCAGTAATATACAGTATAGTGAAATATATTATTGTTTTAGTAATAGAAGGAATAATTTGGACAGTTAAGACATATTGCTTAAATTTTACTAAAGAGCTATCCTTGAACTCAAGTTTGGAATTGAACTGCTAAGAATGAGTAATTTGAAGTAATATGAATAATTTAAAAATGAAATTAGCATGTGGATAATAACTTATGAAAAGTATCTCATATGGACAAGAACTTGTTTTTTTCTACATGTTTATTAAATATTTATATGACGCATAGTTATATATCAGAAGCTTTACTTAAATAAATTTGAATCTATATTGTTCATGTTCTACTTGCATTTCATTGTAAATTGAGGATTATTTGTTCTGTATATGGCTTGAGATAATTTTTATACAGCAGAAATACAGTCTGCCAAAAAAGAGAGAGGTACTGTACCTTTAGATAAAATAGGTAAATTGATGCATTATAGAAATTCTGCACATCATTTATACATGTCCAATTGTAATAGCATAAAATGCATCATCATAAATCATTTCCCTTTCATTATTTAAAGTATACTAAGGTCACCTCCAAAGTTAAGACAATATTAGCCATTTTATTCAATATGGGATGGAAAAGAAAACCAGTAATCTCTCTTAGGACTGCAAGTACATTTTCAGTTTGAATTTTCTTTCCTCTCTCTCTCTTTTATGATATTTTGATGCTGATTTACCAGAGAAACAAAGCCCATGATAATGTGAAACATAAATTTCCTGAGCTAAATGGAGTCCATTAAGTGAAACACTGAATGCAAAGCTGTTAGATAAGGAATGGCAGGTTACCATAAATTAAGCAATAGCCATTCAGGAGAGTATGACAGTAGAATTTTAAAAATCTCAGTAGCTCATTTATCAACTACTAAGAATATAGCCTGTTTACAAAGATAGAATGTTAAATAGAGAATTTGAAAAATATACATTATAAAATCCTTTCCATTTCTGACAATACATAAAAACATATTCCAATCAGATAGCTGTGGAGTCCATACTGCTGACAGTTTGATTATATAAGGGGCAGGAAATATGGCATTTTAAAAAATTATTTTACATGAGTTTAATAATTTTGAAAAGTCTGAGTTATTGTGAGAAGTCAGGGTAAAATTTTGTTTATTAGTATGGAAAATAAGAGTTTGATTCTCACGTATTGAGTGATTAAAAGAGATATAGATTATAGATAAGTAGAGACACATATAACCAGTTCACAATTTCTTTTATACCAAATATGACTTTATACCTTAAAAAGTATGTTTTGAAAATATAAAGGGAATAACAACTTATATTTAAAGAGCTCATATTACTGAGTTATAATAGAAAGAAAATTCCTCTGTCCTGAATGCTGATGTTGGTGGTAAACTTCCTCAAGATATTTGCTTGCTTCTCAAACAATAATCATCTCCAAAAAAAGGATTGGGAAAGGGATTGAATAAAGACACATGCAAATGTTCTTTTTATGAATTCTACTAGAGGCACAGTGCACGAATTTGTGCACAGGTGGGGTCCCTCGGCCTGGCCGGCAATTGGGGCCAATCGTGCCATCTCAACCAGTCCCTATCAGGGCCAATGGGGGCTGGCCGGCTGGGGAGGGACTGTGGGAAGGCTCCAGGACGTGTCCAGCCCATCTCGCCCAGTCCCATACAGCCGGACCCCAGCAGCAAGCTAACCTACCGGACGGAGCGTCTGCCCCCTGGTGGTCAGTGTGCATCATAGGGACTGGTCGAGTGGTCGACTGAATAGTTGGCCAAACGGTTGGACACTTAGCATATTAGGCTTTTATATATATAGATTACAACTTATTATTAGCTCTCCCTCCTATTTGAAGAGTTATAAATTTCTAAATAGCTATAGCTATTGTTTTCATTATTTTACAATTATGGTTAAAAGTACTGAAATACTACCCTTAGCCTATTTTGATCAATAATTTTGACACTTAATATCCATTTAATGAGCATAAACTCACAAGTAGAAAAATATTTTAGGTAACTTTATAAAGAATCATCACAATTTTAATATCATAAAATTAGAACATGGTATTGACTAAAAATTAGTAGCCATAGTTGTTTCAGATCATGGGCAGGCATTATGTTGATTGTAAACTCACCAATGGGCCTCTGGTTAGGTGACAAATAGCTTGAACTGTACCTCAATTTCATACCCATCAGAATCTTTTCTTACTGTTCATTTCTACTAAATTAGAAAATATCAACAGCTTTAAGTCATCAAGATTCAATATTTCATAATCTATCAGATAATTTTGGTTATGTTGGAAACAAATGAACTTGTAAGTTAAATAGAACCATCACTGAAATATCCATTCAGTGATAAAAATATCCATTCAGTAGGAAAAGAGGTACACATATCACACCAAAATGCAGAAAGTCAACTGTTTTAGCAAAAAAACTCCATGCATCATAGATTTAAAATAATTATTAATGATATATATTATCTTAATTGATCTCTTCTTCTCACCTAAGTAAGAAACAGACTCTGAATGAAGGATTAAGCACAAGTCATCAAAGTGGGACTTGTAAGCAGAAGAGAAAAGATAAAGAAAGTGCAGGAAGCCAATAAGGGGAGAGTTGCTGAGCCAGCTATTATTGTAATGAGTAACTGAAGCTTAAACTCTTAATGAAAATCTTGGAAATGATATAATGTATATGCTTCAAAATTATCATGGGGTAAGGGAGATGGAATAATTCTAGTCTTATATCTTTCAGTCATTCATTGGTTAAGAGCTACCGCTAAAGAGACATAAAAAAATAAATAAAGTAGAACCAGAGACATAGAAGGATGGAACAGACTGACAAATTTCAGAGGGAAGATGGAGATGAAGGTGGGGGTTGACTCACCAGGGAACTTATATGCATACCTATAATCCATGGACACAGATAATAGAGTGGTGAAGGCCTGGGAAGGGCGAGTACAGGATGGAGGAGATCGATGGGGAAAAAACGTACATGCAAACAAAGGGGACATCTGTAGTAAGTTCAACAATAAAAGTACATTTTAAAAAATAAAGGGACATTAAATCTTAGTAAATTCCAACCAGGTCTGCTAATAGGAAAAGCATTTTCAAAGGGTAAACCAAAGGTGACAATGGCCATGATGTAGGTGTTGACCACCAGAAATCAGGCTCATAGACACTGCAATGGTAAGTGGATCTGAAGGTACAATGGCAGAGTGCTGAAAGCTTCTGCTACATTTTTGTTTACCAACAGAATTCATATTCCACATCAACATGACACTGTTTATTATGAGCATTTACAAAGTTGTTCTTGCCCATAGATTTGTTTTAATTCTTTATTGTAAAAGTAATACAGAAATCTTTTTCCCTCATTGAACTCTCTCCAGCCTCTCCCACCCCCCAGCATATGCCCTCACACCCCCTAGTGTCTGTGTCTATTGGTTATGCACATATGCATGCATACAAGTCCTTTGGTTGATCCCTCCTCCCCCCACCCCCACCTTCCCTCTTAGGTTGGACAGTCTGTTCAATGCTTCTATGATTCTGGCTCTATTTTTGTTCATCGGTTTATGTTCATTATATTCCACAAATGAGTGAGATCATGTGGTATTTATCTTTCTCCAACTGGCTTATTTCGCTTAGCATAATGCTCTCCAGGTCCACCCATGCTGCTGAAAATGGAAAGAGTTCCTCTTTTTTACCATAGCATAATATTTCATTGTGTAGATGTACCACAGTTTTTTAATCCACTCATCTGCTGATGGGCACTTAGGCTGTTTCCAAATCTTAGCTATTGTAAATTGTGTAAATTATGAACATAGGGGTGCATATATCCTTTCTGATTGGTGTTTCTAGTTTCTTGGGATATATTCCTAGATGTGGGATCACTGGGTCAAATGGGAGTTCCATTTTTTAGTTTTTTGAGGAAACTCCGTGCTGTTCTCCAGAGTGGCTGCACCAGTCTGCATTCCCACCAGCAGTGCACGAGGGTTCCTTTTTCTCCACATCCTCGCCAGCACTTGTTTGTTGATTTGTTGATGGTTGCCATTCTGACAGATGTGAGATGCTACCTCATTGTCATTTTGATTTGCATCTCTCAGATGATTAGTGACTTTGAGGATGTTTTCATATGTCTCTTGGCCTTCTATATGTCTTCTTTCGAAAAGTGTCTATTTAGGTCCTTTGCCCATTTTTTGATTGGATTGTTTATCCTCCTTTTGTTAAGTTGTATAGTTCCCTATAAATTTTGGAAATTAAACCTTTATTGTAGATAACATTCTTACCCATAGATTTTTGTTACATTTTTTCATTAATTTTATATTTCAATTATTTAGTTTGGAGGCATTGGTCAATCTCTGTGATTTAGAGATAAATTATACAAAGCAATATTGACGCATAAGTAAAGTCCATGAAAATACATTACAAAACACATTGCAGTCTTAACTAAACATCACTTGAATAAATTAATTTATTTTATGTAAATTAATTTATTTTATGTAACATATTTTAGTATGTTTCCAGAGCAGTTAGTTTCTTATGCTATGAAATAAATATAAGAGCTCTATATTATTTTTGAAACTTTTCTGAACGTTTAAATTTAAATAATTAAAAATATTTTTAAAATTCCAAGAACATGATTTTGACAAGTGGATCAATAAAAGTCTGAAAAAATATAACGTTGAGGAGACTGGGAGGTGGGGAGGGGAGAGTGAGTATTGCGGAGGCAGGCAGAATGCAGCTTGCCCACTGTGTCTTGTTCTAAGAAAAAAAAAAATGCAGAGAAAAACAAAGTAACCTAGAGCTGAACCCAGCTAGGTGGGAGTTGCTAAATCAACCTGGCCAGGCAAGAACAGTGACATCACCTCAGACCTGAAATGGCAATCCTCAATCAGGTCCATCTTGCCAGCAGATATGTATGGATATTGCTAAGGCAGAACTCTTGGAAAGAATCAATCAAAAGCCAACAAAACATGTATCTACACCTAGACGAAGAATCTTAACCTATAACTCCCTGCTGCAGGGAGTCCATCTATCTCTCAATAAACTTTGTTTTCCCTTCTCATCTTTGTCCATGAACTCATTCTTTAATTTTGCGAGACAATGAACTCGGATCCAACCGGGAATTTTGGCATCAATGTGAATATGTCACATGGATGTGTCATTGCTTAACTCCCTTTCACCTCGAAAATCTTCCACACTTGATAGACTTTCAGAATACACCAGTTTTTTGTATGCTTTAATGTGAAAAAAAAAAAATACCCAAAAAGCGTAGTATGCAAGGCAGGCAATGATGCATCTTAAGGGTGAAATTGTAGTACAAGATATTAGATGCTTTTCCAGAACTTAAAATAACAACAAAAAATCTTGGTGAACCCAAGATCAAATATGGACTGTTTACAACAGCTGTTATCAATTACTTTCTTCCCTGATGACTGACAAGCAGATGTGATAATTAAATGTCATGCCATATTTCAGGCAGAAGAACTAATATCCTCATAGTACTACTTGTTAGCAAGTAGAAATGAGTCCATTGTTCAGAAGAAATTACAAAATCTTATTTGTGTAGACCCTATTAGCCTGGAGAGCCTCCTTTGGCTGGGGCTGGTTTGCTATTGTCCCTGTGTGATTCTGTTCATTACAGGATGTCAAGGCCCAGCTTCCCTGACCCATCTGGTTCTCCTAGAGCATTCAAGGGGACAGATTAAAATATTCTCAGGGTTCCTACCAAATACAAATATAAATGTCTTAATCAAAAATCTCTTTTTCATTGCATACCCCTGTGTATGAGAGCATGGGTAAATCTTTTAAAAATTAAATACAAAAAATAATAAAATAAATAACAACATCATTAATTCTTCAAACAACAAGAATAATCCTGCATGACATTAAAATTATCTCTAAAGTATTTTCTCTTGTAAATTGTCTTGGGATGTAGAAATGACATATACATATGAGTGGGAATTAAATCTTATGGTAGGTGACCTACAGTTTATATATTGCTTGAAAACTTAAGGACACATATGCTTAAATCTATTTACATAATTTATAGTATACTGCATAAACCAAAAAGCAAACCCCCAACATTTCCTTATTTAACATAGATATGTTAATGTGTTTATACAGTGAATTATATGATAAAGCTATTGCATGCTATAAATCATTCTTTGACTAATGCTCCCTTTTTTTTTCTGTCACAACACATTTTCTAAATAAGGCATTATGTTTACAGTAGTTGAATATATGAGTCAATAAATAGCTCTTGAAGGTGATGGAACGTCAAAACAAAACAGAGATTTTTGATAACCACCAAACCATCTGTTTGTAGCACATAGCAATATGATGGGCATTATTCCAACTAGTCTAAATTTTCACACAATAAAGGGATCATAAATTTAATGTAGTCTATTCCAAAGTTCTTCTATTTTGATTCAGCCTGATATTTTGCCATTGAATAAAATAAATAAATCACATCTATAATAATAAAAGCATAATATGCAAATCAACCAAATGGCCCAACAGCAGAAGGAACATCCGGAGGACCACGCTATAACACACACTGGAGCCAGGCCAGCCAAGACAGGTGCAATGCGACTGGTTGGGGGGGCTCCACCATTGCCCCATGATCACCCCGCAGCGGGAGGCCCAGGCCACCAGCCTGTGACGCTGTGGTGGGTGTGCGGTGCCGGCCAGCAATCGCCCCACAGAGAGAGGCCCAGGCCAACCAAGCGATCGGACTCCACACCTGTCGCCTGCAGTGGGAGGCAACTGGTGGCAGGGGAGGATGGGCAGCATCGCACAGATGGCAAGCAGTGGCAGCGGAAGGGGGCGAGGCCAGCTTCCAGCAGCTGGGAGAAGGAAAATCCAGATAGGCCCTGATCACCAGCCAGGCCTAGGGACCCTACCCAAGGGGTCCCAGATTGTGAGAGGGTGCAGGTCAGGCCGAGGGACAGCCCCCCCATGCACGGATATCATGCACTGGGCCTCTAGTTACAATATAAATCATAATTAAAATATTACCTATTGCAAATCTATAGGTTAGGGAATTGATTATTTACATAATATTTTATGTTAAAATGTTTCTATTTTAATAAATGTACCTGTTACATTATTGAGCATTATGTTAGCTCGTAGTTTTTTCTTTTTTTTTTAAATTTATATTGCCATATTTTAAACTTTCACCTGTAAATATCTGAGTGACAATTAATGCCTAAGGACTGGTTAATATTTTTATTTTTATAAATCATCAAATGCACAGAAATAACTAAAGAATATATATTGAAAAACCAGAGTTGTTTCTTAGCCTATTGAAGACTCTAAATAGTAAATACAAACTAATTTTTTAAAAATTATCTTTGTTTATTTTACTTTAAATATTGCAGGAGCCCTGGCAGGTGTGCTTAGTGGTTAGAATGTTGTCCCACGAACTGAAGGGTTGCGGGTTCAATTCTGGGTAAGGGCAAGTACCTGGGTTGCAGGTTCCCTGCCCTAGTTGGGGTGCATACAGAAGGCAACCAATTGATGTGGCTGCCTCACATCCATGTTTCTCTCTCTGTCTCCTATCTCCCCCTGCCCCTGCCCTTCCATTCTCTCTAAAATCAATGGAAAAAAATAGCTACCACGGAGGATTAACAAAAATAAAATAAATAAATGTTGCAGGAAATTTTTAAAATAATTCCAATTATGTAATGCATTTTTCATTTAAAGAAGCACCTTTAAGTAAACAAATAAAAGCATAACTGTTCCAAGACTATTACATATATTTTAGGGAATATGCAGTCAATACTAAAGCAGCCTTGAAAGTAAACTGGAAAGAAAGAAGGGCAATATGTGTATCTCTGTGGATAGTGAATCTCAGAGAAAGGAAGCCTAGAACATTGTAACGCAACATAGCAAATGCAGATAAATGTAAAACATTTAAAGAAATAAAATTTTGTTTACTGTAAAGTTAATTTTTTCCTTGCATAGGCATCTGAAGTAGAATGCACATAGAAATTAAAGATGTTAAAATAATAGTAGAACTCAACAAAATAATATCAGAATACTTTGTAGCCTATTGTTGGTAAGCAAGCTCAAGCTCTCTTTTAAGAACTTGTCACTAACCAACTAGTACAACAACCATATTTGTACTTCCATTTTATAAGCAAGAAAACTAAGGTACAGCGACATGGAGCTTCTTTCCCAGACTAGGAGGATTTAAAACTTCAGGCTATGGAAATACATATTTCAAATTTGGAACTACTGTGCTATAGTTATTGTAAGCATGTGTTTGTGTATACATGTTTAAACAAAATTATTAGTTTTTAGAAATCTAGAGTTAAAAGGGAAACATCTGCACTTGGATAGCACTAACTCATCTAACTGATCATGCCTTCTGCCACAAGCATACTGCCTTCCTTATAAGAAGGGAGATAGTCCTTAGTAACTGGCTGTTTTTACAACCCAAAATTAAAATTTCTAGTAATCTAAACTTTCAAACATAAACAGAACACTCAATATTTCCTATCTTGGTGTGACATCCTGTAATACTCTGATGTAGCATTTCAACCTAAAATGACAGCATCATATAAAAGTATAAACACATACACACACCTAAACAAAGAGATTTTTTAAAATGTTAATCTAATAGGAAAGTTAGAAGTATAAGAAATCACAATATGTTGATCTGTAATCAGCAATCAATGCAATTTTGTAGTGTTATATTAATCATTGCTATCTGAGATCCTATATTGTCCATCTCTACCTCAGTGTCTTATGATTTTTAAAGAACTATAATTTAATGTTCATAATATGAGCAGAAAAATATTTTCTTTTTTATCCTCTGCAATATTTAATATTGTATATAGGCAATTATGTTTTTGTCTTGTAACATATAAAGCAAAATCTTTTCTTTCTAACTTTTTTTTTTCTATTATAGAGACACCACTCTAACCCATGGGAATAACATTTGAGAGTAGGAGTTTGTAAGGATACAAACAGCTCCAGCTACTTGTGTTTTGACGTTTGTTTACTAGTAGGTAGTCTTTTTCTCAGGTGTGTGTGTGTGTGTGTGTGTGTGTGTGTGTGTGTGTGTTTCAAACAAATCTTTGGGCCGAAAAGTTAGTTCACAGTGGATTACAATTTGATGAGTCATGAAAGAAGCAAACTGTCTCACGCATTTACAGCTATGGACATTAAAGGGCAGCTTCATCAGTTAGATTTTCAAACTTCTCACAGAAAAATCAGTGTTCTGTTCCAACTTTTTTCCCCCTGAGAACTAATCTTCCAGTTCAAATCCAGTAATATATCCTATATGTTTTACTCTTTCCCTTGTGGAATTATTTTTAATGAAAAATGGCATACTAAATGTTTGTCTCTATACATTAAAATGTTTACTATTCATCTGTCTCTCTCCAAAGACCATTTCAGGAACACAGAGCTACGCTATGCAGAACCTCCTTCAAGGAAAGACTTGTTGCCCAGCTGCCGGGAGTGTGGTCAGCAGGCAGCCTCCAGCAGTCTGCTCCTTCTAGGTCCGGTCTGCAAATGCCAGCGCACTGGAGGTCACCTCTGCAGAGGGCAGCCTGAACCGGGATTCCTGGAGCGGTAGGGGTAATAAGGTCTGGCCATTTCAACTTGATGCATGTCAACTCTGATCAATAATATTTGCTCCAGAGCTTCCCCACAGGAGTGGCCAGGCTTTGTCAGGTGTGCTTTACAATTTGATTTCCTCTTTGCCCAACCCTGCTTCGCCCCCTTCCTTTCTCAAGTGTTGATTTCAAATGAACAACAGGTGCCTCTATTTTTATCTCAGCATCTGTTTCTGAAGAACACAACCTGCCCCAGGAAATACTGTCCTGGATCATTTTTTTAGGACAAAGATCAAAGGGTCTTTATAGACTTCAAAATGCAATTTAAAAAGAAAAACCATGAATATTATCGTATGCAATTGAAGGCAATTTGGCTTTTATACAAGGTGTCTGAAACTCTTTGCACCATTTTAAAGTCATTTGGAAATGCTAGATGTACTGGCTATTTTGGAATTGTGACAATTCATGAGCTATTCAGATGATGGTTGAAAAAAATTATCTTAATGGATTAAAGGGAAAAAGGGGTTTTGAATCGCAGGACAAATGTGTGTTGTTTTTTAAATGGAACTAATTTATATTATTTTATAATTATATTCACAAACTAAGCCTATGTGTAGCAAAACTCAAATACATCTCAGAATTTGTATTCCTTTTTGAAATCTCCTGCACATAAAGAAATTGTCAGAAGAGAAACTGCTGGCCCACTCAGTAAATACCTGAAACTACTGTAACAGAATCCTCTTTGAAATCCACAGGTACAACAATAATTACCGTTCATACTTCAGGATTTAGGAAAATTTTGTCCTACTGCCAGACTCTCTGAATCACAGTCAGAGGACATGTGAATCAGCAGAGCACTGTATAACTAGGGCCATTTCTTACAGGGTAGATGATTCGGGAAAATCTCATAACACTGAGATTGTGGTAAACTAGTTAGCATTCAGAGAACGTTTACTTAAATTTAAGTCTCCTGTGTTACCTTTCATGTCTAAGCATTGAATAAAGATACTTGTAAGGGAAAGGAAAGGGAGGGAAAGGGAGGGGTAGAAGAAGGAGGAGGGTAGGGGAAGGGGGAAGGGGAGGGGAAGGGAAGGGAAGAAGGGAAGGGAAGGAAGTCTAAAACTAATGGGAAATGAGATGGAGTAGGATTTTCTTAAGTTAATACAACTAAGTGGTACTAAATAAGAATGCTTTGCACTATATTATATTATTGCTCTTCTTCTATGTTACAAGTGGGGAAAAAAAGTTAGTTTCTCATATATCATTCTGATGTTAAATGAAAAGTACAAAAAGTCAAATAATTGTGCCACTTGCTAACCATGTTTTATTTATTAAGTCTTTTTAGTTATACAAATCTCTGGATGCTTATTTGAAAAATAGGATGCCGGTATCTATTCTGTCTCCATTATAGTAGTATTTTCAGCTTCAAATAACAAAGCAAGACTTTGTAAAATTTAAACTATTTTAAATATATTTTTTTATTTATTTCATAGAGATTAAGAGAGAGGGAGGGAGAGATAGAAACCTGAATGGTGAGAGAAAATCATTTCATTCAATATTTGTGTGCCCTCAATTCATTGGCTGTAGTCAGTTTTGTACTGTAAACTTTATATTTTATGTATACCCATAAAAAAAGTGTAGTGGCAGTTTAGGACGAATTTTCTTTGTTCAAAACTTAATCTGGCTTCACCAATTATTTAAAATTTCTAGTTTTATACCTAAAGATACTTTTTCAATTGGTGAGGGTTGGAGGAGGCATTGTTAAACCTGAAAAGCAGTTAAAATTAAGACTTATTAGCTGTAAAAGTATATATACTATTTGGGGGACACCCTATATTTGACTCCCTTTATTCTTTACTCTCCTGTCATACTCCTTCCCTCTGGTAACCACCATACTGTTACCTATGTCTATGAGTTTTTGTTTTGTTCATTTGTTGCTTTCAGTTTTATATTCTACATGAGTGAAATCATATGGTTCTTGATTTTTCTGTCTGAATTATTTTACTTAGCATAATATTCTCAGAATCCATCCACGTTGTTGCTAATGGAACCACAAAAGACCCCAAATAGTCAAAGCATTTCTGAGAAAAAAGAATAAAGCTGGAGGTATCACACGCTCTGACTTCAAATTATACTAAAAGCAACAATAATAAAACAGCATGGTATTGGCAGAACGAAGAACACAAAGACCAATGGAATGAAACTGAAAAACCAGAAAAAGAAAAAAACAACAACAACATATGTATATGGGCCAATAACTTCCAATGAAGTAGTTAAAAACATACAATGGAGAAAAGAAAGCCTCTTCAATAAATGGTTCTGGAAATATTGGAAAGCTTTATGCACATCATATTTTAAAACCAAAATTTCTTTATTTATAGAATGAAGATCATGTTACCTACCCTATAACATTGTACAGAAGAAGTGAGAAAGAAGGTAGGGAAAAAAGGCTTCATTTTTGGAGGTGGCCAAACATGACAGGATTGAAATAAATAAACCACTTCAATGTTTGTTTTATAATAGTAGAGCGTTCTTTTGTATTCGAATCACTGAAGGCTCTGAATATTGTCATGACTGCTTCTTCCAAGGATCCTCATGACTGTCGGAATGCTGTATACCAAATATACAAAAAAATGGACAAATTTATGCAACAGAACGTTTTTCATGTACTCCTAAAAATTCCATGTAATCTCATTTGTCCTGATAGTAACATTCAAAACTGTACAATTGTAAGGAGGAATTTAGTGATTCAACCAAGCCCAGTGAATGATGTACATCTTTACTCTGTGTAATGTATAAATGACAAATTTCAACTCATTTGTTAACCAAAAATCAACAATAGCATCATTACTATTATGTGCTTAACACCTGAGTTATACAGACATAAGTTTCTTTTCATTAAATGTTTCCTTTCATTAAACCAGATTTATTATCTCATTGAAAGTTTCAAAGGCCCCAATTAAGAATTAGACTTAGTTAGATGATAAATGAATACTTGGACACCTATGTAGACCGCATCCTGGCTGAAAAAGGTAGGTGTAATTATAGAGCACAGTGTCACTCCTGAGTTTTAATGACATATATAACTTGCCAGTTATGTGATCATAGGCTCTGATTCTTCCCTACACTATAGAGATATTATTAAGACCTATTTCATAGTAGGTGTTATAATGAAATGTAAAATGTTAACACACCATATGGTAAATAGAAGGCTCACAAAAATGCTATTTGATATAATTATTAATGCTACTATTCTAGTTTATTGTTTGTGGCTACAAAAACATCAGAAGAATAATGCAAGCCATGTGACATGACTCTGTGAACTCAATTTGACTTTAGATAAGGTTAGATGGACATGAATGCCCTAGGAAGACACTCTATGGTAGGGCTCAGAATTTTAGAATACAATAAAATAATGTTCTGGGAGCTGTTTTAATATATTACATTCTATCATAGTAGCGTTTTTTTCTGTTAAAAATGCTGTATAGGGCACTTTGATTATGTTATTTGAAAAAGTGCAAAGGCTTTATCATTGTTACTAAAAAATATAATAAAAATTATGTTTGTTATTACAGTATACTACAATAGAATAACAAAAAGTTAGAGTAAATTCCAATAAAGGTAAAATTAGACCCAGAAGAAAACATTGTTCATGGTGGATAATAGAATAATCATTATCAGAGGTTATAAGTCAAATACTATAATATGGATTCAAAAGCAGCTGATTAATTCCTCTACACAAGCCATGTAATTGCAACCTACAGCAATTTCATAAAGGGTAAAAATTTTAAAACTGAATGTTAATTGTACTATTAAAATAATATTACATTAAAATTTCTAGATAAAACAATCTGTGGTGCAGAATAATGAGAGGAATGTGAAAATATTTATGTAGATTATTATAATGAGTCTAATTCTTCTAACTTGATACTTACAAAATGTTAGAATTAATCAGGAGAAAGACCTATTCACTGTTTCTACTATTATTCTCTATTGGAGTTTCCCCTCTCATTATTCTATTTAGCGAAATACAGAGGAGAATGATGGTTGAAGCTATACCAGATACATGTGTAATAGAACAGCAAGAGGAACTTAAAAGAGAGATTTGCAGAAAAAGTAGTGTGATTGGGAGAATGCAGGCTATGTACATCTAGAACATGGATTTTTGGTAACTCCCTTTCACTGAATATGTATATATAGTTCAAGGCAAGAGTGGAAATTCTTGACTTGTTTCTGATCTTATAGGACTTTTTTAGATTCCACATGTAAGAGAGATCATATAGCATTTGTCTTTTTATCTCTGACTTATTTCACTTAGCATAATGCCCTCAAGGTCCATCCATGTCAATAGCAGTAAGATTTTATTTTTTTATGGCTAACCAATATTTGAATATATTTATATATACACTAGAGGCCCGTTGCACAAAGATTTGTGCAATAGGCCTTCCTTCCCCTGGCTGCCAGCACTGGTTTCCCTCTGGCACCTGGGTCCTAGGCCTTCACTCTGGCCACTGCCTTCCGTGTTCACTTTGGCCAGAATCTTCGCTCAGGCCAGCTGGAGTCTTTGTTCCGGCTGAAGCCTTCAGTCTTCTCCACTCCAGCTGGAGCGCTGCTCCTGTAGCTCCCTCTACCCTCCATCCTTCCCCTCATAGCAGGCATCCCATCCTGCCCGGCCACTCTGTGCCTGCATATGCAAATTAACCCAACAAATATGGTGGGTTAATTTGCATACTCACTCCTGATTGGTCAGTAGGTGTTATGGAGGTATGGTCAATTTGCATATTTCTTTTTTATTAATGTAGATAATATATATATAGAATATTTGAATATATACATAGTCTTTTTAACTAAAAGTTTTAACACTTAAATATCCTCATTCTGAGTTTAAAACTTTTATTCTTATTTTACTGAGAAATACAAAACAATAAAAACATAATTTCCATCTTCCATCCAGACTCCTTCTCATCTACCAGCACCTACCCTGAATGCAAGAATCTTCCATCTGTTACTAAAGATCTCTACTTGTATCAGAAAATAATCCCTCCATTTCTTTTAATATTTTTAGAATTCTATGTTAATCTTTTAAACCCTAGAATTTTTAGAAAAAATTTAAGTTTTCAGAAAAAATATGAAGAATTTGCAGAAGGTTTTTATATAAACTCTCACAAGCTCCCCACATTTCCTATTACAGGCAGTCCTCAGGTTACATCGGACTTGACGTACATTGTTTTGTGGTTACGTCGCCATCTCCCATTTATTTATTTTTAAAAAAATGTTCCATCATTTTGACGTATGTACATATGTGCTTTATGTTTTTTATTATGTATTTACCACAAGTAAAGGTCAGGAATTGTTATATTCCTTTTAAATTGTTTTTACTGTTTCACTTCATTCCTGCTGTGTATGTGCTCCCTGTGAGTGACGTAGGTGCTTATGTGGGTGGGTTCCGACTTACAGCGAAAATCACAACATAGGAATGGATCTCGATGTAACCCAAGGACCTACTGTATTAACATCTTGCATTAGTGTGGTAGAATTACTATAACTGTATGCAATATCAGTGCATTATTAACTAAAGTCATCGTTTACCATATTTTCCAGCGTATAAGACGACTGGGCATATAAGATTTTCCTGGGTTAAAAAGTCGTCTTATATGCCGGAATATACGGTAGTCCAATATATCTAATCCATTATATCTAATCCCATCAATATAGTCCAATATACCGTATTTTCCGGTGTATAAGATGACTTTTTAACCCAGGAAAATCTTATACACCCAGTCGTCTTATACGCCGGAAAATATGGTACATTAAATTTCTCTCTTTTCACTCTTTGTGTTCTATGGGTTTTGACAGATGCATAATGTCCTGTGTACACAGTATCATACATAATATCTTGTTTGCTTCCATGTTTTGGCAATTATGAATAAACTGCTGTAAACATTCATTATAGGTTTTGTGTGTATTAGTTTATACCTCATTTGGGTAAAAATCTAGGAGCAAGATTGCTGGATCTCATGGTAAGCCTATGTTTAATTTGTAAAAACTGCTACATAATATTGGCTGCTTAAAATTAATACCGAAGGTCTCTTTTCTTTAATAAAGTACAAAGAATAATAAAAGATGAAGTGGAGCTCATTAAATTTTTTAATGGCTTTATAGACAATATTAACCAATTGACCTGTGTTTGTATTATTTCAATATTGATTTTTTAAATTATTAAAATGAAGTTTAATGTTTGTAATACAGCTGTTAAATTACAGTTAATCCTATATAATAGAAGGCTAATATGCAAATCGACCAAACGGCCAAAGATCAGTCACTATGACGCATACTGACCACCAGGGGGCAGACACTCAATGCAGGAGATGCCCCCTGGTGGTCAGTGCACTTCCACAGGAGGAGCTCCACTTAGCCAAAATCTGATAAGTTCACATCTGGCGAGCGCAGCGGCGGTGGCAGGAGCCTCTCCCACCTCCATGGCAGCACTAAGGATGTCCGACTGACAGCTCCCCATTGGGAGCGGGCCTAAGCTGGCAGTCAGACATACCCAGAGGGCTCCCAGACTGTAAGAGGGTGCAGGCCAGGCTGAGGGACCACCCCCCAAGTGCACAAATTTCGTGCACCAGGCTTCTAGTATTTAAAATAATAGCAAATTACTGTCCATTTACTTCTAGATGCGCTAATAGTATTTTGTTTGTGTTATTAAAAAATAACATGAGAGAATCCCTGTTTTTCAGACAGACATACATGCTGAAATATTTATAATATTCATAAGTAAAATAGCATAGTGTATGGGATATGCTACAAAATAAAAAGGGAAGAAGAGAGGTGAATGGGTGACAATAGGGCAATGCTTACATAAACCTTTAGTGTACTATAACTACTTTTATGAGTGTTCAAAATTCTACAAAATTAAATGATTATAAAAGTTTCATAATAGATATAATCTGATGCCATCAACTGCACCAAAATATGCTTAAATATACTCAGAAATATTGTTAATATGCACTAAAACATTCAAATATACAGATATATTCTTGCATATACAAGAAATAATATAAGAAGCTGATAACAATGGTCATTTCTGAAGAGCAGGACTGTGAGGAACATTGGCAAAATGGAGAAAATTTTAAATGAAATGTTTGCCTATTATGTTATTATGAATTGTTTTGTAAATAGTAAAAAATTCTATCTATAATGTTGAAAAGCCCAATAAAATACATTTCAGAGATTTTGTATAAATCAGACTGTAAATCATATCCTATATAATAAAAGCCTAATATGCAAATTCTCCCCTTGGGCGGTCGTTAGACCAAGAGTTCGACTACTTGCTATGACATGCGTTGACCACTAGAGGGCGGCACGGAACACGGCGGGCATCAAAGATGGGGTGCTGGCAGCAGGAGGCAGTGGAGGCACTGCCAGCCCAGATGGGCCCGATGAAGTGGGACCTCAGCGGGATGCTGCAGCAGGTGAGTGGGTGGCACCAGTCCAAGGCAGGTGTGAGCAGAGGCCCAGTTGCCCCACAGACTGTGACCAGCCCCAACTGATTGCCCCACAGGTGGGATGGTGGAACAGGTAAGGGGGTGGTGCCAGGCCATGGTGGGGTGCCAGGTGGGGCTGCGAGGCTGGGGGCACAAGCTGGGGCTGTGAGCCTGGGGGCATGAGCTGGAGCCTGCTCCCTGCAGGCCACCCTGAGGGACCCCACCCATCCACAAATTCATGCAACAGGCCTCTAGTCATCTAATTTTTAAAAAAAAGAGAGAAGAAAATGGGAAGTTTGTCTTTGGGTATCTGAATTTCTGGCAATTTTTCCCCTCCTTTTTTTATGTATTCTAATTGTTCCATAAGTATTTGATATAAATTTCATATAAAAAACATTTTAAATATTATATGTCAAAAAATAATAAATAAATAAATATTATATGTCCACTATAAAAAATTGCAAACCAATCTTTCCCTCAGCACCTTACCTGTTGACTCTCCCAATCTTTATTTTCCCATCTGTTTCTCATGTTTCAATAGCACTTGTTGCCTTTTATATCTTGGAAAACTATGACTGGTACATACATAATTGATACTGAACTAATAAAAACTGTGTTGTGATTCTCTGAGACCTGTTTGCCTTCTGAGTTAAAAAAAAATTACTTATATGGGAATGTGATTAGATCACCTAGCTGTATCCCTCAAGTCCTTGATGATTTGCATTTTCTGTGTGTGTGTGTTTTCTCCAACCAAATGTTATTGAATGGGTTAACCAATTGACCTTTTTTTCATTCAATCCATCCAATATGAATATTCCTCATTATAAAGTAAAGGAGTCATATACATCTATGTAAATTTAAAAAAGGAACTTTACAAATAACTGATGCTGTCTTGCTATTTCTCTCTTTTGTTGTTTTTAATTATTGTTCCTAGTCTTCACTTTGATTGCTCTGCCCTGAACTTGTTACCTTCTCGGGGCCCTGAGACCACGCTAGTTTTCAAAGGGCATTTTCCCTAGCTCTCTGAGTTGATACAGTCTATCATAAATAAATCAGTAGAGGTTCCATTCTGTCACAGATGCATCTGTGAACTAAGAACCCTATGCCATCCAACCAGTGAATGCCTGAACGATGTCCCACCTCCTATCCCACCCAAAGCACATGCCTTCCACGTTGCTCCTGTTCATTGTTTCCAAATTCAGATGATCAAGTAGTCTTTTATCTCCAAAGTACGCCAGGTCAATCACAAGAGGAATCAAGCCCTAGCAGATGGCAAACGTGGTGCCCTTGAGGAGCTGCTTCACCCTCTGCTTGGTTCCTTTACTCCCCCTCACCAGGGCAGAGCCTGGTGGCACAGCGAGGACCTGCCACAGCACTGACCAAGTCAGGAATCCAACAGGGGGAGTAGGTGCACATGGGCCACACATGGCCTTCACAGGAGGAGCCTTGTCACCCCAAAAGCCTATAAATCACATCCCTGCTTCCACCCTTCCACCCCTACACTGAAACTTTGATAAAAGTGCTTTGGGAAGAGTAAAAAGTCAATTTACATGCAACTTGATTACAGTTGTAATAATTTAATCAAAATGTTTATTACCACTTAAAAAGGCTGCAGGTCTATTTCAGTGGCATAAGGAGAGATTCCTAGAAGCTTTAAAATTTTTAATTTCTTTACCATATGTCATGATGTCAACTCAGCAAGTCCCTAGTTATCAGGAAACTACCCTACAGCCTGTGCTCAGCCTATCGACCAAAGTAACTATTTTAAAATGTAAATAAGTCATAGAACTCTTGTTCAAAACCCTAGAATGGCTCCACAAATAAGAACCAGTGTATAGTCGTTGTGCTGCATAATGATGGTTGGGTTAACAGCAGACTACATATACCATGCAGCTGAAAAATCCCTATCACCAAGTAATGGCACAGCCATCACAATATCACAGGGCTATGCATTATCACGCACTTGCGTTGAAGCTGGTATAAACAAACCTATTGCTCTGCCAGTCGTATAACATATAGCACGTACAATTATGTGCATTACATAATACTTGATAATGACAATAAGTGACTATGTTACTGGTTTATATATTTACTGTATTATACGTTAAATCATTATTTTAGAGTACAGTCTTCTGCTTTAACAAAAAGGTTGCAGTAAAATATGCTGTGTTCCTCTGGCAACAGCCTTATATATCTCGTGTTTATTGCATATCTTAATAGTATCACTTCTTTTGTGCTTTGATTTAACATCATCTTTTGTACAGCAATGTGCTGTACGGGCTTGTAGCCTAGGAGCAGTAGGCTATCCCAGGTGGCCTAGGTGTGTAGTAGGCTATACCATAAGGTAGTGTAAGTGCACTTTACGTTGTGTGCACTATGATGCAGTCGCCTGAGGATGCATTTCTTAGAATGTATCCCTGTAGTTAAGTGATGCTTGGCTATTACAATGGCCTGAAGAGCATACCCTAACTAGCTCCAGTTTCCTTACTAACTTCATCTGCTACTCTTCTTTCCTCTCAAAGGACACTTGTTACACAGGTTTCCTTGAGTTCTCTTAACATACACTCATGCTCCAGTCTCAAGGATTTTTCTTCTTGCTCTACTTGGAGATATCTTCCCTCAGATATGTGTATGTCTTGTTCCTCTCTTTTTCAAGCGTTGCTCATTTGACACCTTTTCTTTTGGAAGTATATCCTGATCATTCTAGTTAACAATGCAATGCAGGACTCTGGCTATACCCGGCTCTTTCGTTTGTTTTTTTCTTTTCTTAATATATTTTATTGATATTTACAGAGAGAAAGGGAGAGGGATAGAGAATTAGAAACATTGATAAGAGAGAAACATCGATCAACTGCCTCCTGCACACTCCCCACTGAGGATGTGCCCACAACCAAGGTACATGCCCTTGACCTGAATGGAACCTGGGACCCTTCAGTCCACAGGCCGACACTCTATCCACTGAGCCAAACCAGTCAGGGCTGTTTTTTCTTTATTGATTAAAGTATTACATATGTGTCCTTACCCCCTATTGCTTCCCACCCCTCCCCTCACTTATGCCCTCATTCCCTTGGTGTCTGTGTCCATTGGTTAGGCTTATATGCATAGTTTTTCTTAGCAGTTGTTTCCTTTTAACTTACCTTATAATTAAAAAATTAACTATATTCAGTGGCTGCCTAACTATTAGAATGCAGAAATGTTAAAAGATTATTTTAATTTGTGTAAGTAAAGCAGTTCTTAGCACATGGACACATTCAAAAATATGTTTTATCTTGGAGACTGAATAAGAAAAAAATATATGGGTGAATGAATATGAGGGAAAAAAATAGGAAGACTATCAATATTTGAACTTGGTTTCTGAAATCTTGCACTGAAACTTTGATAAAAGTGCTTTGGGAAGAGTAAAGAGTCAATTTACATGTAACTTTATTACAGTTTTAATAATTTAATCAAAATGTTTATTACCACTTAAAAAGGCTGCAGGTCTATTTCAGTGGCATAAGGAGAGATTCCTAGAAGCTTTAAAATTTTTAATTTCTTTACCATATGTCATGATGTCAACTCAGCAAGTCCCTAGTTATCAGGAAACTACCTCTGGCAGGGTTTTACATAAACACAATTATTCTAGTTGCTTAATCTGTCAGCAGTATGAAATATAAAATATGAAAATGATGCTTTAATATGTATTATTAAAGCATCATTTTCATATTCTATCCAATAGGCCATCTCTCTTACTTCTTTGATTTTTCATTCTCTTACCTCAGTTTAGGTAGAAACACATTAAAAGTTCAATACACATATGCACTTAATCACATACACAAGTCATACCTATGTATGGAGGCGGAAAACCTGAACTACAATTAATTTAAGGAACTCAATATATCATCACAAAGTAAACCAGTTTACCATTTACTTTTTTGGTAATAATTTGTTTAAGAAATATATGATACATATTATATACACACGTAGTATGTATCAAATGCTATGCATATATTATACTAGATGTGTACCTACCATATATTTATAAATACAAATATATCTGTAGACTCAAAGGTAGATAGACATTAAGAAATTAGGAAATCCATATGTTTGCAGATACATATATGAGCTGGAGTAAAACAATAATTATTATCAGGATGTGTGATCAGATGCTTCATTTTGGAAGTAGACATAATTTAATGTTTAATAGTTCCAACTCTAAATAAGTACTGCTTCTGGCCCCTGCCACAGTGTTCAGGTGAACATGGAAAAATAATAAAATAATCAGTTTCTATTTTTAAAGATCTGATATTGATTCATTAGTGGAATGTTTAAACTCTTCAATATCTATATTTAGTTTGACTGCTCAGCTTTGAGGTTAGATTTTTCAGGTCTAACAGAGATTTTAGTCTGACAAATATTAGAAACTTGGGCTTGATATTCCATTATGTAGATATTAACTACAAATGACTATTCTTCCTTAGTAGTGATTTTATTTTTCTCTTTATTGGTGCTTAGATTATGCAAATAATACATGTAAATATTCTCACTGAAAATATCAATCAGTTTAGAAATATGTGAAGTAAAAAGTGAAAATTCTTTACTTTTATGTCCTTATCTCAGAGGTAGTTTATCAATAGTGTGATGTGTATCCCTCGTGTTCTTTTCTTCTATAGTGGCATAAGTATATATTTATATACACAGGCATATTTTAATTAATTAATTCATATGGCACACATTATTCTGAATATCTGATAGTTTTCTTTTTTTCTCACTTACCAATGATTTCAGATATTTTTAGAAACATATCATATTCCATAAACATGGGTATATATTAAAGCTGAACCTTATTTAACAAAAGAAATATTTTCACTCCATTGAATTTCTGAAACAAACATGATACAAAGCCTTTAGAAAAGTTTAAGGTAGAAATGAAATATAACTCCGTTGTAGAAGGGAAGTCCAGCATTACATTCTTTTTTTCTTTTCTTTTTTTCTATTTTAAATTAAATAAATTCTAGATCATGAAAAGAATGCAGAAAATAGTGTGGGGAAGGTCTAGGGTGGGAACAAGAGGTCAATGGTGAGAAAAATGGTAACATCTGTAATACTTTCAACAATAAAGATAATTTTTTAAAATAATGTATATTTTATTGTATTTCTATTGAGCACATTTAAAGTATATGGTACCAATATTTAAACAGCTCTCCTCACATTTACAAATATTTTCTATAATTAAGGTCAGTGAGTTAAAAAATATAAGCTATAATTTGTTATTATTTCTAGGTTACAGATAAGGAAATTAAGCCTTAAAGAGGTTTAGTGAATTGTTCAAAATTACACAAAAAGTAAAAACCAGGAGCTGAAATTAAAGGCTCACCGTAATATTCCAAGACAAAATGCAAAACTTTTTCTTTTCAAACTTCCTTTAGATTTTTTTTACACATTTGATTTTTTAACAATAAATATCAAGTGATTTCTTTGTATTCTAGCATTAGGTATTCTAACACTTCTACTTTCAAAAAATATTAAAAGTAGACTTTATCAAGTATTCTAAATACCTCAATTATGAAATGTATTGTGTTTGTTCATGTGCAAGATTTTTCAGTAAATGTATTTATCATTTAAGATGAGAAGAGTTAAGCTTAGACTATATTTTAAAAAATAATTTGAAAAGAGATAAAAGGGTGTATTTCTATTTGTTTCCATGGAAAATATAATAGGTGATGTGTAGTTAACACTCACTATATGCAGACATTGTATTAATATTTTAATGATTGTAGTATTTATACTAACAATATTCCTATGATAGATAACATTCTATATTGTAGAAGAAAAGCATAGCTTAAGGTTAAGGAATACATGCAAGATATAATTAGTAAATAGTAAATCCACAAGTCAAACTTCCGCTATCTAATTTGAAAAATGTGTTCTTACTCTCTAAATTATTATACTGCATAATCGTATTCACTTTTGTGAGTTATCCCAATGTTTAAATAGAAAAGAAAATAGAGTTGTGTATTTTCAAGTCCTTTTCAAGAGATCTAAAAAATATGCAACCTCATTAAGCATATTCCCTATAGAGATATTCTTCAGAAAGTTGAAAGAAATGTTTTTACCTCTATTTTCTTATCTGTATAGATATTGGCATTCAGTTCCATGTTAGGACTTAGGATATAAATTGTATGCCTATAAAATTTCCCATTTTATTAATATCTTTTATGTGGCAAATTCCTCCTGTTCCTTATTATGGTCTATGAATGTAATAATTGGGTAATGATATCCAATATTCTAAATCATTTTATGCATATACACCATATTCATGCAAATTCAATTTGCCTAATACTCTGCTCTTTAATTTGCATTTTCACAGAACCAGTTGAGTATTATGAGGTAAAATTATATTGACTAGTTTCAATATCTTAGAAAGTTAAATCATCATTATATGGGAAATGTTTGAAGGTAATTAATTATAAATGAATCATGAAAAAATATTCTCAAGGCACACATCTTCAGTTATAATGTGATAATAGCTACTTGTCCTAAAGATTTATTTTAGAATTATGGTATATACCCAATGCTTTAATTAAAAAATTAAACTGAGTTATTTCTAATAAAGGGTATTCATTTTTTTATTGAAATACCAATGTGAATATGTTTATGTAATTCTAAGCTGGTACAAATTAGATACAAATGGCATAGGTATATAATGGCATAGAAAATCCAGAGATACTACATGCATACTAATACAAATTGTATTAGGGATTTTATTCAACATTATGTTGTAAAGTTTATTGCCACTAACTTTTTAAATAAAAATTATAAATAAATAGGGATCCTACTCTGAATCATTAGAAACCATACATATTCAAGCATTTCCCCTTTATCTTCTGGTTTAAAAAGTTAGAGTATTTTCAAACAAAAAGGCTGGGATCAGGTAATGGAGCTGAGCCAGCTAGAGCTATGTAAGATCTTGGTACTAAACTGAAGTCTACCTAAATATTCACAGGTGTCTTATCTGAGGAATAAGGGGCAAAAGAAGCATCTATACATATAAAGAGGTGATATGCTAACTGTCCTTTATGGTGTCCCAGTAACAACCAATTTGCATATTGACAGACCAGCAGGAGGCTGCACGCGCAACAGGGGGCAGATGGCCAGAGCCAAGTTCCCGGGGGTCTGAGGAGAGCGCCTGACAGGAGCCCAGACTGCAAAGAAGGAAGAGGAAACAGCCACGGGGAGCTCTTCCAATCGCCCTGCACGGGAACCCTACCTCAGCCCCCGCACCCCAGGGGGGACAGACGAACACCCTACCCCAGCCCCTGCACCCCAGGGGGGACAGATGAACACCCTACCCCAGCCCCCGCACCCCTGGGGGACGGGGTGGCTGGCCAGACTAGGAGAAGACCCAGCCTTGGGGGTAGCTGCAGCCCACACCTTCCACGCCCGATCTCTTCCCCCGCCACCCCTGCCAGGGGCACCCACAACGATAGCACGCCGGCGACCACCCATCAGCGCCCCCGAGGCACCCAGGGCCCGTGGCCCACTGCTGCCGGGCCCCCTCCGCTGGGGCCGGGCACGCCTCTCCTCCCTACAACTTCAGACCCGGGTGGAGGCAGGCCTGAGTGGCCCCCAGGATAAGACCCTTTCCCCCTACAGCAGAAGCACCCTCTCTGCAGCGGAAAAGGACTAAACCTGCCCTGCTAGCCCACCTGGCTCCACCCTGGCCCGGTCCCCACCCCGCTCCAGGAGATTGGAGCCCCATCCTGAACAAGTACAGCTGTAAAATAGCCACATACAATTTAAAGAATGGCATCAAGCATGAAGGTTTAACAGTTACTCCCCCTTCTGCCTTGTTGCCCCCCTAGTGTCCCCCTAATGCCCTGCCCCCCACCAGCACCTCTAGGATGACCACCACTACAGGGCTGCTGGCCAGAGCCCACCCCTCTGAGGCCTGCGGAACCCTCTGCAAAGCTTCCATAGCTACAGTCCCAGGAAACAATCCTGCCCTCCTCCCCTAATCAGCACCTGCTACCTTCCAGGGTATCCATGGGATTAAAAATAACAATCCCTTCCCATTTAGATATCATTTACTTGATGAAACATTTCTAGGTTTATTAGCTCAGAACCTCCTCATGACAACCCAGTGAGGTAGGCAGAGAAGAGATTACAGTTCCCATGGTATATGCGTATCTATTCAGAAATGAAGCTCAGAGAGGAAAAGTGTTAAGCTCAGTGGTTCCCAAGGTGCATCACACGCCCCACGGGGGCGGGGGGGATTTGATTTTAAGTGGGGGCAATTCGAGAATGAGTTAACAGTGAATTTTTTGCATTTCTTATGGTTCTAGGGGGCTTCATCTACAGCGTATCCTACATAATAAAAGGCTAATATGCAAATGACCGAATGGTGGAATGACCGATCACTATAATGCACTGTAGCTGCCCCCTGGTGGTCAGTGTGCTCCCACAGGGGGGGCGCCGTTCAGCCAGAAGCCGGGCTCACAGCTGGAGAGCAGAGTGGCAGTGGTGGGAGCGTCTCCAGCCTCCATGGCAATGCTAAGGTAGTCTGACTGACTAAGCCATCAGTCGGACATCCCCCCAGGGATCCCAGACTGCGAGAGGGTGCAGGCCAGGCTGAGGGACCCCCCCGCCCCCCAAGTGTACAGATTTTGTGGAACAGGTCTCTAGTCATGAATAAATACCCTGAGGCATCAAAGAGCATAGATGTACAATTGGTTTTATTTATCCGTGTTTCTCAATCTACCTGGGCATTAACATTAATTTTGAATCTTTGCAAATATACAGATAACTAAGTTGAACATCAGTATTATTGAATCAAAATCTTCAGAAATATCAAGGGATTTATACAATTAAAGAGTACACAAGAATAAACTCAAAATGGATAAATGACTTAAATGTAAGTCGCAAAACCATAAAAATCATAGAAGAAAACAAAGGTAATAAAATCTCAGACATCTCTGGTAGCAATATTTTTGTCGATATGTCTCTAGGGCAAGGGAAATAATGGAAAATTTAAAAAAAATAAGGCTACATCCAACTAAAGAAACCATCACCAAATGAAAAGGGAATCCACTGTGTGGGAGAACATATTCACCAATGACATACTGAATAAAGGGTTAATTTCCAAATTATATAAAAAATGCAACTCAAAACCAGGTTGACAAACAATCTAATTAAAAAGTGGGCAGAGGACCTGAATAGATACTTCTCCAAAAAGGTGTGAATCTGCATTTTGGATAATATTTGGATAAGCTGAGTGAAATAAAAAATTGTATTAACATATACACTGAGTGGTCAGATTATTATGACCTCTGAATGCATAATAATCTGGCCACTCAGTGTGTGTGTGTGTGTGTGTGTGTATGTGTGTGTGTGTATTAGAGGCCCGGTGCATGAATTCATGCATGGGTGGGGTCCGGCCAGCCTGGCCAGGGGGAGGGGACATAGGCAGTTGGCTGGCCTGCCTGCTGGTCGAACTCCTGGTCGAGGGGACAATTTGCATATTAGCCTTTTATTATATAGGATATACACTGAGTGGCCAGATTATTATGCGTTCAGAGATCATAATAATCTGGCCATTAAGTGTATTTCACCTATTTATTTTTACACATTTTAGTGTGGCTATTAGAAAACTTCTAGTTACATATGTAGCTGGCAATATATATATATATACTGTTGGCCCAGAGCTCATCTAACAACTGACTCAGGTCTGATTTTCCTAAGCACAAACATGTATTCCTAAGCACAATCCAAAGAGTCTATCACTGCTCCCTTACCATACCAGCCCTCAGTGCCACACATGCCTGGTGCTCATTTTCAGGGAGAAAGAAGGCAAAATCAGAAGGGTTATTTGACACCTTCACTTTGGTATGTAAAAGGCACTTAAAATTATAATAGTGGATGAAAGAAAATCCTGACCACCAATAATGTCCTCTTCCTTTATTTTTTGTTGCTGTTCTGGCTGAGAACTTTAGAGATACTCTGGTGTCTCACACCCTTTACTTCTAAAGCTAGTTACCTGTTTGATTTCATGTCCTATTCTCTCACTTCCTCACCCCACACCTTCCTTTTCCTCACATCTTACCTAATAATAGACAAATATATAAATTGACTGTACCTCCACTACAGCACCAGCCAATCAGGAGTGATATGCAAATTAACCCAACAAAGATGGTGGTTAATTTGCATACACAGGCACCAAGTGACAGGGGCGGGGCACTTGCATCATTGGCCTCTGGGTAGCATGGGAAGGCGGGGTGGAGAGGAAAGATGCGGCTCCTGGAGCAGAAAGAAGCAGATCCGAGGCCTGAGCGGAAAGGGGCTGGGCCGGAGTGGAAAGTTGGTGCTGGCAGCCAGGGAAAGGAAAGCCCATTCTAGCATGAATCTTCGTGCATCAGGCTTCTAGTATATAAAGAATGATCTAACCTCATAGTCTTTGTACTTGTTCTGCCTTGCCTTGAGCACACTTCCCTATGATCCTTAGTTATCCCCAGGATTTGTAATTTTACCTTCTTTATACCTTTTCTTATGCATCTTGCCATCGTAAAGCTTTTTTTAAACACTCCACTTCCCCGCCCCTCACCCCAATTCCCCTTCTCCCTATCTCCTTTCCTTTCTCTGAGTTTGTGTATATTTCATGTGTGAGAATATATGTATATATGCATACATTTTGTGAGAAAATATATTTTACTAATTCATGAGAGAGAATACATATGAGGGTTTTGGTCTGGTTTTGCTCACTGCCTTAGAAATGCTAAATATATACTTTTTTATGGGTTGGCAACTCATTACTTCCATGATACAAAGCCTGAAGGAGCCTGGGACTCAAAAGCCAATGTGTGTGGCTGGTGATGGGGAATCTTTGGGGGATGAGTCTCTAACTCCACAGTAAACAATTACTTATTAGAATTCACATAAATTATTACTTAAACATTGCGGCATCTTAGTATAAATATAACATTAATTTACTGTTCACTAGAAATGAGTTGCTGCACCCTGGGAGTGTAGCATCATGTCACACTCCCTTAGCACAGAACAAGAAAAAAGAATACCCATGATCTGATCTATGACAACCTCTCCTTCGTCATCACATTCCCCCCTGCTCACTAAGCTCCAGTCCCACTGTTTTTAAGGTTTTTGACATGCACCTCCTCTCTCTAGAGCCTTGCTTGCACAGGTCTTCACTTGACTAGTTCTTCACTCTTTAGGTGTCAGCTTAAATGGCAGTGCATTAATTTTACTCCCTCTAAATGCCCAATCTTAATACTGATATCCTTTTCATTGACTTCATGACACCTATGACAACCTGGATATATCTTATTAATTTATTTACTTATGTATTTGTATCATCTACTGGAATGAAAGGCACTTATTAAGGACAATGCCCCTTGTGCAATGGAGTATCCCTAGTATTTAGCACACTACCACCCATGGAGAAGGCACATGACAAATGGTATAAGCAAATCCCATAACTACTTGCCAATAAATACCTAAAGATGCATTATGGGAAGATAAATCCTGTTAATACTGAGGTTGTGTTGATCCCAGCATGTTCCACATTTTGTAAGGGTATGAATTTGAATCTCAGTTTGAGAAGCAGAAAAATAGTAGAACGGCCTCCATAACTGCAAAGTTCCCTTTGAACACAGTATATGTTGTTGTCTTGTTAGATGTAGAGAAAGAAAAAACTCATAAACTTGAAAAAATTGTAGAAAGAACATTTTTGAATTCAAATGTTATAAAATCCAGGCCTTGTAACTTCTGAAGGATGCTTGTCAATAACTGTCCTCTTTTTTTTCATAATAATATCAGGACTGAATAATAATGTAAACCATATTGAGAATCTTACCTCTAAAAAACTTAGCTTGGAAGAATTTTTTTAATCATCCCGGTTTAATGCAGTATTTTCTAAAAGGCTTAAAATAAGTATGAAAGAAGTAAACAATGAAATGAATTCAACAAAAAAGTCAGACATTTATGATATTGCAATTGTTATTATAAACTAATTGCTGTTGCAGAGAAGAACACAAAATGTGGAAATTACTTTACAAACTTGCCCTAGATAAAAATTGCTCTATTTAGTGCCCTTTAAATGGAAAGTGACAGAGTATAAACCGACCAGGCAGTACAGTGGATGCACTGTCAGTGTGCCGACATGGCCTCCTTTGCCTGGTCTCTCTGATTTAATGTCAGCAGACACAAGGTGACTTAGAACATTCTTGGTAATAACGGAGAGGCTGAAAGCAGATGTGGAGATATTTCTAATGTCTTTTTCCTCCCTCAAGGTTTGTTCTTTGGTTAAGGCTATTCTGTGGAGACAATCAGTATGTTGCAGAATATAATAAAAATTAATATCAAGAGCAGATTACATTGTCAGCAAAGAAAAATATTTTTATTCTTACAAAAATGGATTACTTTTCTGTAAAAGTAAAAAAAAAAGTATGTGCTTATATGTGTATATACACATATATGTGCATATCTGTGCAAACTAAGAATATAACTAAACGTATTAAATCATAAGTCTACAAATGAAAGATGTAATTGTGTAATAAACTTGTCTACATTGAAAGGAAATGATTATGTATTACCTATGTTGTTTTCCAAGGATTTCTCTTATACAAGTTTGCCTTTAGCTCTATCGCAGCCCCTTCACTTACTTTGTGCCTTGACTTTCATTCCAACCAGCACACTAATTTAGACACGTATGAATTTTTATTTTTTCTGTACCTGAGCAGCCAGGCCAGGCTGAGCTCCAGCAGGACCGGAGTGAGTCCTGAACAATGCAGGAACGACACTTTAAAAAAAAGTCCTCTTGCTTCTTTCTGGTGGAGTATCAAATTAATATTTCATCTTAGCCTGGTATCCTAAATGCCTGAAGCTAGAGCAAGTCTACTTCTTGATTTCTTCATTCTCTTGGGAAAGTTTGCTTTTTTAAATTCTTTATCTTATTGCTTACCAGTAGTTGGGCCTGTCAATTCATCAAAGAGAGTAGGATCAGTACAGAGTTTTTCCTTCAGCCACAATTATCTAAACTCCATTTAACTCCTTTCAACATCCTAAACCTCCAGTTATCCAAGGGGGAGAAGGTGCCTGCAGCTATCCTAAATAACCTCTTCATTTGACAACTTATTCCCTATTGTATTATTTTCATGTAATTATTAGAGACCTTTTTCATACTCTGACACTTCAATCTTTTACTCTTCAACATGGTATATTTCCCTTTTTCCTTACTCAGATGAGTCGAAAGTGACAGAGTTCTAATTAACTTTTATATCTATGGTACCTTTTATTTTATGCTTATAAAAATCCAATTTAGTTTTAGTTCTTTTACTTGAAACACTTGAAAGTCTCCATTATTAGACCTCTTTTATCAATTATCTTTCAATTGTTACTTTTGCTTCAATCAGCTATCTTCACAATTTATGGCCCACTTATTCATGATGATGTCTAAAACTTGCTTCCTTGTAAACTTTTCTTATCCATGGATGTTTTTGGATTGAATGCTTAATTACAAGTGTAATAAACACTGTCAAATTCTCAACATAATGCGATGATAGGGGTTCTCAAACTTGGCTACACAATAGATAAAGTTAGGAACCTGAGGAGGCTTTATAGAGAATATCTGGATGTTGTGAATGGATTTGGGTAAATTGAGAGAAGGATGAAGGAGAAATTAAAAATTAGGGGAATAATAGTGACAAATGACAAGTGCACCGACTATACTTAACTTACCATTACAAAAAAGAAGTAGACAAGTTTGACTAGAGTATGTGCATTTGAAAATTATGAAAGAAAGAGGTTAAATAAGGTGACAAAATCAGATGAGTCTATCTGTCCCTTGCCCCACTGCAACAATTCCTAATGAAACACACATCAGGTGGATTAAAACAGTGATGTGAAAACTGGTGTCTAACTCTACCATTGAAGGATATCCATGATCAACCAAGCATATACATAGATGCATATTTTCATCCACACAAAAAGTAGACATATTTTCATGTATATGACAGAAACATTAATAACTTGGTTGTTAGAATATATAGAGGGAAAGAGTAGAAGAGACATAAGATAAACTCTCATTTTCACTGAAGTAAAAGAAGGTCTGGGGAAAAAGGAAGAGCACCTTGGCAAATCATATCCTGAACCCTTATTTGGAAGTGTGAGGTTAGCTCTGGAGTATGCAGGATAAGAAATAGCAACTTAGACTGGTTTGGCTCAGTGGATAGAGCATCAGCCTGCAGACTGAAGGGTCCCAGGTTCGATTCCAGTCAAGGGCATGTACCTTGGTTGCTGGCACATCCCCAGTAGGGGGTGTGCAGGAGGCAGCTGATTGATGTTTCTCTCCCATCGATGTTTCTAACTCTCTATCCCTCTCCCTTCCTCTCTGTAAAAAAATCAATAAAAATATATATTTTTTTAAAAGAAAGAAAAGAAATAGCAACTAGCAAGAGTTGTGCCACAATTTTATTTTAATTAAGAACGTGACTACAGCAAGCAAAAAGCCTCATGGCAAGGCTTCCAGTGAGAGTGGATGACTAACGAACAAACATTAGTCATAGACACCCGCCCCCCCCCCCCCCTTCCCACACCTGCTCTGGAGTCAGGCCTATAACCCTACAACCAAACTAATAGAATACCTACTATTTCAGGGCACTGCAATAAGCCAAGTTGAGATTGGAATCCAAACTGTGTTGCCTACAGAGTGATTCTCAGTTTAACTTTTTAAAAATACATTTTTATCGATTTTTTAGAGACAGGGAGGAGGAGGACGAGGAGGAGAGAGAAAGAGATTGATGAGAGAGAAACATCCATTGGTTGCCCTCTGCATGCTCCTCGACTGGGGACAGAACCTGCAACTCAGTCTTGTGTACTAACTAATCAGGATTGGAACCAGCAACTTTTCACTGCACAGGACAATGCCAACTCATTGAGCCACTCCAGCCAGACAGCAATTTAACTTTTTAAACTCAATTTTCTTTTTTGTAAACTAGAGGCCTGGTGCATGGATTTGTGCACCAGGGTGGTGTGCACCAGTGGGGTCCCTCGGCCTGGCCTGCAGGATCAGGCTGAAACTGGCTCTCTGACATCCCCCAAGGGGTCTCAGATTATGAGAGGATACAAGCCAGGCTGAAGGACCCTACCGGTACACGATCGGGCCGGGGAGGGATGCGGGAGGTTGGCCAGCCAGGGAGGGACCGCAGAAGGGCTCCAGGGCATGTCTGGCCTGTCTCACTCAGTCCCAATTGGCCAGACCCCAGCAGCAAGCTAACCTACCAGTGTCTGCCCCCTGGTGGTCAGTGCACGTCATAGCGACTGGTCGACCAGTCAACTGTCTGCCCCCTGGTGGTCAGTGCACATCATAGTGAGCAGTTGAGTGTCCTTAGCATATTGTTAGCATATTACACTTAGATTGGTTGAACGGATGTCTGGACGACCAGACACTTAGCATATTAGGTTTTTATTCTATAGGATTGGAATCACTAGAAAAATATCCACCGTATGAGTGTGTTATGAGGAATAAGTAAAATAATGCAGGTAAAGCAATTAGCTCTTTTTAGATTTTAGAAGGTAGAGCTATCATCACAAGAAACATGGATGCAGTGGAAGAACATTTTTGCAGTTATCTTCCAGAAAAATACAGAATGTTAGTGATGCACATCTTATTCCCAGAGTGAGACACACCAAAACTGGAAAGGCATTGTGGCAGGTAACCTGCACCTCTGAGCTCATCCTGACAATCAGAATCTGCAACAAGCAACCTTCATCTTTGTAAATATACCCGTGGAGTGGGGGTCCAAGAAAGGGGCTAGCTCACAGCATCACAGTAACGGCCACGCTAGGGAATGGATTCTTTTTTACCATAAACCAAAGACATTTAGACATTACAATAAATGTGTGATTTATGGGGTACTAAAACTTCAGAAGTAGAAGAAAGTTTGCTTAGAATTGAAAAGAGAAATAAGAACTTTTTAGTACAGATAGGAAATATAATAGGCATAGGTTTAGATATTGAAGCTATACGATCTATTTAAGAAAGGATTCCCTAAAAGAGATACCAGATCAACATAATAATTGAATAAATAGAAATAATAATAAGTGAAGTAATAATGAGAAAAGAAATGACATATATAATAAAATAATAAGGTAGCAAATATGCATTTACGTAGATTAAATAAACATACATTTCTAAAATTAGAAGATTAATACCAAAATCAGTGACAAGTTTTTACATTAGTGGATATGACTGAGCACAGAAAGAGAGATACAGTGAATTTTATTATAAGACATTTAGCAATATTTGACTTCTAAAACTATTTGTATAAAATGCTATGAAAAGTTAAAAAAATTTTAAATATAACAATAAGTTAAATATTATGGAGCTTATGTGAAATTTCTTAGAAAAATTAAAAGGCAATAAGATAATTTGGAAGAGTTTGCTTGTCAGAAGATGTGTTCAAGGAAGAAAAGGGTGAAAAAAAGAAGGAAGTGATACCTGCATATAAGTTCTAAGAAATTTAATATAAATTACATATGATTTTTTAAAAAATGGAATAAAGAAATAATTCATTCATAGAAATAAAGAGGAAGATGCAAGAAAAAAACTAAGCAATATTTAATCCCTATCAGTAGCAGCTATAACATGGCACTATAGACAACTGAGCTGCACAATAGTCATAGCAAACTGTACAAAATTCCGAGGAAAATAAAAAAGAGGAAGGGAATGAAAAGTGATATTAACTCCTGGCAGGAAGAAGTTTCAAAGCCTCTTGTTTGGGATTCAGTCACTTCTTTCACAGGAGTGACACTCTCAGGGTGGGGGAAATGAGCAGATAACCTGGTGCAATCTTTTTGTCAACTAGACCTCTGGGAATTTAGACTAATGCTATTTGCTAGAGGAAGAGACTTTTTAGTTGAATTGTCCTTAACAAGATACCACTGACTAAGAATTCCCTTTGGTAAATAGAACTCAGGATCTACTAGGCATGTTCCCTGTGGAGCTACACAACCCTGGGGTTAAGAATGGAAATGGTTCACAATGTAAATGCTCTCACCGTGGGAAAGAGTACCATGAGCCTTACCTGCAGAACCTGTGTATTATTCTAGAACAGAGGTGCATACCCAATGCAGGGAGTATGTTTGAGGAGCTACCCTTGATGTCCTACAATGGTCTGCTTTGAGCCTTTTGATTTCTCATATCCTTCACAGTAATATTAAAGCTTGACATTGGGTGGGATCTTTGATCCATGTGACTCTCATTGATAATGTTATCTGTGTGTTAGCTCAAAACCTAAAGTACAGATAGTTGAACTTTAAGGTAGTTGAACTTCAAGATGATAATGGAACAAATGCTAGAAAATGTACTTGTTTTAGGACAGTTTCAAAAATAAAGAAAAGCTGGAATCTACAAAGAGAAAAGCTTCATTGTGTTCCAATATATATGTTTATATCCATTATTCCACTTCCGGGTGAACACACCCACCCACACTCAAACCCACTCTTTTTTTTTTTTTTTCAACACACTCTATTGACCCTCCACAGAGAGGAAGAGAGAGGGACAGAGAGTCAGAAACATCGATGAGAGAGAAACATCGATCAGCTGCCTCTTGCACACCCCCCCACTGGGGATGTGCCCGCAACCAAGGCACATGCCCCTGATCAGAATCGAACCCGGGACCCTTGAGTCTGCAGGCCGACGCTCTATCCACTGAGCCAAACTGGTTTCGGCTCAAACCCAGTCTTGATCCTTAAGCTTTTTAAGAATTAATGTTACATATGATAACACATCAACTTTTTAAAGGGGGACACTATTCTGTAAGAATACCTCTCAGACAAAGGGAAAAGATGAAGTTAAACATATTGCCCATTTCAGCTTCCTTTCACCCAATCATAGAATACTGGTGATTATGGTTTTGAGTTAGAGGTAGAAAAATTGAAGAAGAGAAATGGAACATTTTGGCTTATAATAGATTAGTGAATATTCTCTAGTTATGCTCTAACTGGCACTGAACAGATTCTCAGATAATGCAGAACATACTGTGACTAATAAAACATAAAATTCTGTCCTCACAGTGCTCTCTTTATTACTTCAGGACCCCAAAAGCACTGTATCACTGCGAGAATGGGACCTAAGCCAAGACAATGAACTTATCAAAGGCCAGAATATATTAACTAGAGGAGTTGCCAGATGTTATCAGTTGCATTTTAAAAGGGAAATGAAGCACTCAGGAATTAAATAATTTGTCATGATACACAGAATATGCCTGATTAAAAAATCCTTGCTTTATATAACCTCTCCACTTTCCTTCCTGTAATATATACTCCTTTCCTTAGTGAGTTACATTTTGAGATGTCTTGAGGTATAAAAATAAGCACAGAACTATGCCAATTGGGGCAGAATCAGCAATTTCACAATTACCATTGTTTTCTTGAATATATGTAAGTTTTTATGAGTAAATAAACCTTAGAGATTGATTCCAAGTCCAGAATATCTTGTATGAGCCAATCATCGTTAATATACATATGTTGAGTGATTCATTTAGAATTTAAATCAACATGAACCAAATTCTATTCCACTGAAAAATCCTTATGTGGGAACTTAAAATCCTATGCTAACTATTCAGATAAGTTTCTTATACTCTCCCATCTGAACTCTAGCAAATCATATGGGGGAACATTGAAAGAAATCCTAGGGCCTTCATCACTGTGGTGTTATGTATTTTGTATGTTTACTACTTCCATAAATAGTAGAAAATTGACCCTATTATGTATATTAAAATGTAGCAATGAAATATAGATGCACTCTACTTAATTCTGTAGCTACTTTAGTTTATATGAGACTGCAAAAAATTCATAAACATGCTGATTTTTCTGCTTGGAATAGATCACCCATTTCACATGGCCAACTGCTAATGATTTTTCAGGTCTTAGCCTAAATATCAATTACGCCATGATATTCATCCTTGTAAATATCACTTCTCGTTAGTTACCAAAGCTTCTTATTATAGAGTCTTGTAACACTCTGTATGTTACTTTATAAAGTTTATCACTGTATGATTGCATTTTTTGTGTGTTTATGTTCAATCCCTACTTCCTCCAGTTGACTCGTGCATCTATGAGAGAAGGAATTTTATCTGTCCTGTTCACTGTTATTTCCGCAAAGACATCTCTTGACCTAGAACATTCCGTTATATTTGCTAAAAAAAAAAAAAAAAGGAATACTATGCAACATTTCTGAAGCACAGTTTTGAATAAAATATACCAAGAGGCTAGTAGATAGAAGAACAAAACTAAGGTGATAAACCTGGCTATCTCTTCAGAATTGAGATTTAATCCAGCATTGCCATTTCAGGCATGATTCAATTTAATGACTCAAACAAGCCTGTAAGGAATAACATCACTCCCTTTTAGAGTTGAGCATACTGGAGAAAATAGAATCGTATAGATATATATGCAAAGCTCAGTTTTACCATGGGGCTTTTAAATAAAAAGGAAGTATCTATACCTCAAAAATATGTCCTATATTCATCATATCAATTCCCATTCAGTAAGCTGATCTAAGTTGCTAGGCCTTTCTATATTTCTGACTGGGAAAGCTTGCTTTTTGTGCATGTGCACACATGCAGATTACACATACTCCTAACACAGAGTTGCCATAATCTTTTGGATGCTTATTAATAGGAAATAAAATGTTCCAAAATGAGCATTTGTTGGGGAGCACAGGAGACTTGGTTGGAAAGTTTGTAAGGACATTCTGAGAAAAAGAGTAAGCGTGATGTGCAGACCCTGACATTCTAAAGCAGAAAGTTCACCACCTCTCTCTGTCTTTTACATTCAGCAGGCAAAAAAGGGGGAGATGTTGGGGAGCACACCAGTCTTGGTTGGAAAGTTTGTAAGGAGTGACTTGAGATTCTCAGGCGTCATCCAGCCCTTTTTCTCAGAATGTCCTCCTAACAAACTTTCCAAACAAATCTCATGCTTCCCCACAAGCATTTTACTTCATATATACCTAAGACAAAAAATCATTTTTATTAGTGTATACTAGTTTAAGTCAATTGAACTAATATTTTTTAGCCACAACAATGAAGCATTGTTGTTCCTTCTGAAGCCTACAACTTAGTACCTACCTGTCTACTCCGAATTAACAACTCTAACTCAGGCAGCCTATGACAAATGTTCCAATATAGGAATAACAATTATGCATCTTATGTAACAATGTTAAAATGCTAAAATGTAGCACAGAAACAATAGACAGTTTCCTCTTGTTTGTTTTTTCCCATTTTTTTTTATTAAGAAAAGGTAATGGAAGATAAGACTGGAATAATCTGTTAAACTTATGAAAAGTCACAAATAGCATTTAAGAGATTTTAAATATTATTAAAATTTAACAAATATTCTCTAAAAACTATATACTGGACACTATTCTGTACATCAGTGATAAGTTTTGGTCTATATCCTACAGAGCACATCATCAAATATAGTAGTAAACCAGGGAAGAAGCAGAGGTTGGCGTGAACCATGGCTACAAACCAAAAACTAAAGGTAGCTTCTAGAAGCCAGAGAAGACCAGTAAACAGATTATCCCCTAGATCCTCCAGAAGGAAAGCAGCCCTGGTGACTCATTTTAGACCTCTGACCTCAGGAACCAATGACATTTTTAAAAATCATTAAAAAGCAAGTGAAATCAAAGGGATTAAGTGGAAGAGTGCATAGTGAATGCTAGAGTCTACTTCCCTCTTTTTCAAGCAGTGGGCTTTCTCCTGGGACTCACTTTGGCCAATGAGATGTGGACAAAGAAGTCCACATGACAGGTCGAGCACCAGCTGCAGCAGCTTTGCAGGTTACCCCATGAGGTCATGCTCCAGAAGCCCATGGTCCTTCAGGGTGAATCCTGGAAGAAGATGTGCAGGAGAGACCTGCATCCTGAAACCCATATTCAACCTGAATGGGAGTCACTGCTTCTGACCTGCAGACCGTGATTGAGAAATCAACATGCATTATTCTGAGCCACTGAGGTGGGAGTTGTCTGAAACGTGATGGAACTGAAGCAGGAGCTAATACAGTTTAAATTCCCAATCTAGACAGAGAGATAATATCATTCATCTCCCAGGAGGCAGTTGAGTTTAGTCTCAAAGTTCAAACGTCCACAATTTCTGACAGCAGTCCAATCCATCACACCTTTCCAGGTTCCCACTTCGGTATGCTTCCATTTTTCAAGGAAATCAATTTTTGGGTTAAGGTCATGTCCCCTTTTTCCCTACTCCCTTCAGCTATAATTTTAAGTACAACTTATTTCACTGATTCCACTCGTTATAAGAATATTTTTGTCACTTCAACTCAACTCCTTCCACATGCAGCTCAGTACATTTCCCCAGCCGTTCAAGCTGGCAACCCGATCAAAAGTCTAAAACATCTGGGGACTCTTTCAGAAATTTAGCCAAAAGAATAATCAGACAAATATATAAAAGTGAAAAAGATATTTAAGGCCTAATAATATAGATTTTGAAGTCACTTAAATGGATATAAAAGCTGATACACCGTAAAGAATGCATACCTTCTTAGATAAATTCAAAATGTCTGAACACAGAAATACCCTCTTTTATGGAGAGGTCAATGAAGGAAGGAGAATGAAAAAGGGCCATAGAGCTAGAAAAAGAGGCAGAGCCCACTGTCATGAATGAGAAGAAAGGTTAAGCGTTAAAAAGGGTGGAATTTGTCAAGGTTTAATTAAAATATTTATACATATTTTATTCACATAATGTATAAGGTAGATTCTTAAAATTTTTAATAAAATTTTTTCATGTTTTCTGACTGTACATTAATAGATCTTGCAAGTGAAATTATGACCTTCATTCCTATAAGTAATAATAATCGGTGGGTTTGTAACAATGTTTAATAGTTCTTCCCTCAATTTTCATCTGTCCTTTTACTTAATATTATTAAACTTTATGAACTCTTGCAAAAATGAAGTAATTAATCTTTATAACATCCCTGATTAGATAGCTTCATTATGATAAAAGAGAAAGAGAACATATATTATTAGTTAAATGAATACTGCAGTATCAGCATCTTAGCATTTCTGATAATCTTTTCAACCCACAAGGATAATAATTTTTTTTTCTTTTCAGTCTCCTTTAAATGTCTAAATGATCCACATATTCTTACTTTTATTTATTCTCTGTGCAGTATTGTAAGTGTTCTAAAGATATCTACAAGTATAAAGGAAATTTATTACTTGTTCATTTTAAAATAATTTATATTGCATTTAATAACTTAGTAACTTAATTAATTTTTCATTTAAAATATTTATATTTCCTTATAACCATGTCTTATCCTTAAATAAAATGCATAAGGTGATAAAATATGTGTACTCAAAAAGGTTTGTAAATACTGCATTTTTAAATAGACTATAAAATAATCAATGTGTAGATCTTATTTTCACTTAATATAGTGAAATATTTACTTTATTAACTTTGGGATATTAGTCAAAATTAAAGAAAAGTCACCTACAGTGTTGAGATTTCTAATCTGCAGGTTTGTTTTTTGTTGTTATTTTCCAATACAAGGAAAAGTATTAAATTGTCAACTTTTAAATATTTATTATTCTTTCATAGAATTCAATTCTTTGAAAGTCTGTTTATTTACAAAACCAGGTGTTTGTATAAATTATTGTTTTAAAATTAAAACATCAGGACAGATACACTGCAATTGCAAAATAACACCATTAGCCACCTCTCTCCAGATAATTAGAAATTGATAAGCATAATATGCCAGCCACTTTTGAATATATAGAAAATCTAAGTTATCATTTATTCTTCTTGGATCCAAAAATATTGCCTAGGCCTCTGTCAAATGGCTTAGTAAAATATAGATACAAATTGCCTGCACTACTTTCCACAACTATAAAAGTAGTAATCTAAAAAAAAACCACAACAACATCACGAGTAGTAATCATTTCATCCAACTCAAGATTGTATTTCAGAGTGCTTATGACTTTCTTATTTATAACTCATCCTTTGGATTTCTCAAAATTCATATTATGCTTAGAACTTTGCAGCATTCATCTTCTTCAATTATGAAAATAAAGGTGATTTCAATGTCAACTATCTTCTGTTTTTCTTTTGTTGCATTTTTTATTTCTCAAAAAATTTCCATAGTAATTTCCCAATAATCATATTTTATATTACTTGGAATTTTGATATTTTATTATCCAGATTACTTAAGGAAACCAATTATATACTTTTAAAAACACCTGCCTTTAGCTTCAATTGTATTTTTCACAAGATCTCAAACACAACTTCTGAAACAAAATGCTACTAGTATTACCTACTTTAAATTGTACAATAGCTTTGTTTTCTGCAAATTTGAACTACTTGCTTGAGCCGTGCATTTTCATAATCATCACCACTTGAGGTTGACTACCATTGGCTCTAAACACAGAAAAACTTGAAAGAATTAGGGAAATGAGTCTGTATTTTCAATTCAAGAACATGATTATACACCTACTGATGTTAAAAAATACTCTTATGGCAATAGGATAGTTCTGTTTAATCCTTCAGCATTAACATATTTCATTTCTTCCTTTTTCTGGTTATTCCTCACCTGAGGATATTTTTCCCCATTGATTTTTAGAGAAGGTGGAAAGAATGGGGAGAGACAGGGAGAGAGAAACATCGATGTGAAAGAGACACATCAATTGGTTGTCTCCAACTTGCATCCCGACTTGAGCCTGTAAATCTAGGTACATGCCCTTGACTAGGAATCAAACCCTAGACCATTCAGTCAGTGGTCAGATGCTCCAACCACAGAGCCAAACCAGCTACTTCCTATTTCTAAAGACTGTTTCTCCTCTGCTCTACATTTATTATACGATTACGGATACAAATAAACCTTAATATTTGTGTTCAGATAATAAAAATTACCTACTTTATAGAGTATGTCATTCTTTCTTAAATTTGTTCAAACCTTAGTCAGTTGATGAAAGGTGATAATAAACATTCTGTTGATAATGGTTCATAAATATTAACTTTCAGTCATTGAAAATAAGATGTTTTAACAAAAACAACTTTTCAAGAATATTGCAACTTGCAATATGGGAAACCACAATGTCATATCTGTTCACACTTCCCTTTAATCAGACTGAAGTCACATCTAATTGCATTTAGACATTAGAAGACATCCAAAAATGCTATGTCGATTTCTCCTTAAGACATGCTAGTCTATTTTTTTG